>NC_143256.1:111067609-111387155 GCF_984573655.1 Nuphar pumila
ATTTGTGTTCCAAGGCAATCAAAAAACTGAATATGTGATTATAGCATGCTCATATGTATTCTAAGGCAGTCGAAAAACTGAATATGTGATTATAGCATGCTCATATGTGTTCTAAAGTAGTCAAAAAAACTCTATATGTGATTCTATCATGCTCATATGTGCTCTAAGGCAAGCAAAAAACTTTATATGTGATTCTATCATGCTCATATGTGTTCTAAGGTAGTCAGAAAAACTCTATATGTGATTCTACCATGCTCATATATGCTCTAAGACAGGCAAAAAGCTGTATATATGATTTTATCATGCTCATATGTGTTTCAAAGCAGTCAAAAAAATGAATATGTGATTATCATGCAATATATGATGTCATACAATCACAAGAATTATGATGCATGCACTGATAACTTAATATTTTTATGTGCAAACTATTCATGACATAATACATTCATTTGAAGCATGCTTTCATTATACAATTTCACATGGAAGCCATAATCAAATTGAAAGTAACTACATGCAAACATGGATACAATCACATTAAACGTTGCAATACATTGAAATCATTCATATCAAACAAATGTCAAACATGTACCTGCAGCAAACACACTTCAATATCCCGCTAACTACTATCATGCCTAGTATGAAATCCGTACTCCAAAAATAAGAACATTTCTATTCTCATACATTAAAATCATGCTCAGCATGATCTCCGAACTCCAACAGAGCAGTCCTAGATATCAACAACTAAGTGAGTGTTTGAACAATAAAGTGTTACCTCTAATAAATTAAATAACATGTGATGCGCTTGCATCACTTACTCACCACAGGTATTTACATTGTTTTTGTCACTTACTTACCATGGGTGGCGAGGCACAAGCGAGTTCCGTTGAGAAATCTGCAAAAAACACTGTGTTAAAATGAAGTCACCACCTGCCAAAAAAAAAACTGAGGCAAATGAAAAAATCTTGCATAGGCCTTTTATCTAAAAAATGTGACTCTTCCAGAAGCCAGGCTTTGGTGCACGTATTAGCTCTAGCTTTACTAGAGTTATCCGAGTAGCAGGAACCATCAAACAAACTATAACTGATTTAATGAGTCATTCGCAGTTTCACAGAACGATGCAGTTTCACAGAACGCAGGGGGCGACCCTCCTGCCTGCCGGAAACGCAGAGGGGGCGACCCCCTGCCTGCCGGAAATGCAGGGGGGTCGACCCCCTACTGCCGAAAATGCAGGGGTCGACCCCCTGTCGGAAACGCAGGGGGGTTGACCCCCTGTCGACAGAAACGCAGGGGGTCGACCCCTTGCCAACGGAAACATAGGGGGTCGACCCCTTGTCGGAAACGCAGGGGGGTCGACCCCCTGCCGACGAAAATGTTTACCTGTGCATCGTCGGGCGGCGGTGGGAGGCTGACAGGGAGCGACGGCCGGCGAGCGGTAGACAGTGGGGGCCAGAGAGAGGCCGACGGGCGGCGTGCGGGAGAGGGCGGCGTGCGGGAGGAGTGGAAGAGGCAGCGAAACAGGAAAAGAGAAAGAGGGTTGGGATTAGGAATTTACGCGATATTTAGCGACGGCTTAGCGACAAAATTATTCCGTCGCTACGCCATCATAAATCAAAATATGAAAATAGCGATGGAATCTATTCTGTCACCAAATCCGTCACTAAATAGCGACAGAATAGATTCTGTTGCAAAATACATCGCTAAATGCGACGACTATTATGACAAAACCTTCTGTCGCAAAATCTGTCGCTAATTAACGACAACGTTTGCAACGAGATCTATTCTGTCGCTATTTTCGTAAATATTATTCATTTTAGCGACGGATTTGTTTCTCTCGTTAATCCGTCTCTAGTTAGCGACGAAATTATTCCATCGCTAATTCCATATTTTCTTGTAGTGATTTCTGATAGGGGGTGTCACCCCCTTGTCATCGGGTAATAAACTTCATTTTAACACAGTGTCTCCTGCAGATTCTGCAATGGATCCCGTTTGTGCCCCGCAGCCTGTATCACCTACGCATGTAAGCGCTCGCAGTGATGCAACCTCTCGAGGTAGGGTCCAATCGCACAAGAACTTTGGATGAATTAAATAAAGAAAATATAGATAAATTACTTGTTTTCGAATTTGCTTTATGGTAACTTTTGCATGCACAGTTCCTTAATTGTCATTATTTTGTTTCGTGTGGTTCTTCTGGTTGTAGTTGTAATTTATAGACTCAATTAGGCTTGATATCGTGTATTAAGTATGAAATTCATCTGGATGTGTTACTTACAACTAAATGTACCTGAATATGTTACTTAAGAGAAAAATGCAAAGGCAAAAGCAATGCAAATCGGGTAAATACCCATGGTAAGTAAGTGATGCAAGCGCATCACAGGTTATTTAATTTCTTGAATGCAACACTTTTTTGTTCACACACTCACTTAGTTGTGGATATCTAGGACTGCTTTGATGGAGTTTAGAGATCATGTTGAGCATGATTTTAATGTATGAAAATAGAAGTGTTCTTATTTTTGGAGTTCGGATTTCATGCTAGTCATGATAGTAGTTAACATGATATTGGAGTGTGTTTGTTGTAGGTATATGTTTGACATTGTTTTGATATGAATGATTTAAATGTATTGCAATGTTTGATGTGACTGTATCCATACTTGCATAAAGTTATTTTTAATTTGATTATGCCTTCCATGTGAAATTGTATCATGAAAACTTGCTCCAAATGAATGTATTGTGTTATGAATGGGTTTGCACATGAAAATGAATGATAAGTTATCAATGCTTCAAACATGCTTCAAATGAACGGTTTTGCACATAAAAATATTAAGTTATCAATGCATGCATCATAGTTCTTGTGATTGAATGATATCATATATATATAATGTGTGTGTGTGATATATATATCAAATCATTACATCTACCATGAATGCATGATAAATTGGATATTTTCTTCACATAGCATTCTTATGATTCTCTTTTAACTGATTAAGATAATATTCGTAACATCATAAGACATTGATGTGATATGAATGATTTGAATGTATTGTCATGTTTGATGTGACTGTATTCATGCTTGCATGAACTTATTTTTTATTTGATTATGTATCCATGGAATTGCATATCATGTAACTGATCCAAATAACATTTTTATTTGTTAGAATATGGTTCATGGAGGTAACAGTGGTCTAACACCCAGTGGTCGAGGACCAAGTGGAGGCCAGGGGACATCATTAGGTAGATGTCTTTTTGTTATATTTAAATATAAGCATTCATTATGTTTTTGCTTATATGTTGATATAAAAATTGTTACTTGTTAATCGTCTTTGTAGGATTCCAACTCAATGATAGTCAGTTTTAGCCTTCGTCTTCACGTAATGTTTTGATAGGTATATCATTTAAATAATTGTATACTTGATTAGTTTAAATGTGCATTGTATGAATTTCTAACTCATTATTCTGTAGGTGATGTTTCGCCTACACATGACCCACCTACACCAACTTACACATCACGAGACAATGCCAGATGCAGGGTCTTCTCAGTCTGACATACGATGACTCATTCAAATAGTATATATTGATAGTCGACTATAAGTATTTCATTGTCACTTGTCCAATACTTATCTTATAAATAGTGTATATCGACAGTCGATTGTTAATGTATATCAATTCATGTGCAGTGCGTGATTCGAGCTACAAGAAGTAATACAAGAAATTAGGAAGTCACTACTTCAGCATCTTTCAGGACCGATCGCTCAATGGAAAAAGTACCTGAAGGAGGTGTTGGGCAGATTATTGTCTTCATTCATGGTATGTAATCGTTTATCATAACTAATGTATTTCATATTGAATTTTTTGTTATAGTCATGTGTGCTAACTTTTTGAAAGTATTTGTAGGCTTTACATCGCTTCGCGACTGAGAACAAGGAGAAGGACACGAGGGTAGTGTGGCAGAAGGTGATTATCAATCGATTTGCCGACATGTTGCACAATATGAAGACTACATCAATAAAAGCAGCTAATGAGATAGATGATCCACTGCAGTGGAAGGGCCATAGCCCTTCTACTATTAGGAGAGATTATTGAGAGCGAATATGCGATAAGTGGGTGAGCAATAAATTTTGAAACCGCTAAGCAAAGGCTGCACAAAGCCGAACGAAGATACCCGATGCCCATCTACACACAGGTGAATCTAAGACTTTTGGGAGCTACTAGAAGAAAATGGTAACTCATCAATATATATATATATATATATATATATATATATATTATCAAATTTATAAGTATTGTTGCATACTTTTTAATTGATTTTTTTATCATTTAACCTCGTAAGAAGCAGAAAAATGAGGCATTGTGCCTTACAAGAATGTGTTTGTTGAAACACATAAACGTAAGAGCATGGGAGAGTTCGTATCAGAGAAGACAGGAGCAACAACAATATGTATCTATTGTATTAATAAATATTGTAATAGACAAGTTACCATGAACATTGTAATTCTTAATTATTAATCCATACTATAATCATTACTTTGTAGGAGTCATACAAGCAGCAGATGGTAGAGCGATATGCGATGACTCTACTCAGCATCCGCCTTTTGATCCTGCAGCATGGGTGACTGCAATCGGTGAACCCAAAAAGGGTCATGTGTTCGGGTTTGGGAGTAACATGAACACCATACCAATCGTTGCCTCCTGCAACCAGGGCTCTCAGAGTTCTCCCGCCAGCATCAACTCCCACCGTCCGATTGACACTGCTATATCTTGGGATGGTGTCTGTCAACGTCTTGAGGACAAAATGCATGACTTTTTACATAAAGCCATTCTCAACCTTGTCCATAATGAGTTGTGCAACTTTTTTCAGGACAGGAAAACTTCGTTTGCATTCAACATGAGCTCCAGTGGCCATCAGGTATAAAGATTCATGCAATTTGTTTCATGTTGTTAGATTTTAAGCTAGTATATGCATGATTGAATACAAATATATGGATGATTGAATCACTATGAATTTTTTTTGACACCTTTAGAACACATATATGCATGATTGAATCACTATACAATTTTTATGACACCCTTATAAAACATATACACATGATTGAATCACTATGAAAGTTTTTTGACAACCTTACAACACATATAAGCATGATTTCATCATTATGAAATTTTTTGACTGCCTTATAACACATATATGCATGATTGAATCACTATAAAAGTTTTTTGACAACCTTAGAACACATACAAGCATTCTTTCATCACTATGACAACCTTAGAACACATATGAGCATGATATTAGCATATATGAAAGTTTTTTTACTCTCTTATAACACATATATGGATGATTGAATCAATATAAAAGTTTTTTATTCTCTTAGAACACATATATACATGATTGAATCCCTATGAAATTTTTTTGACAACCTTAGAACACATATAAGCATGATTTCATCACTCTGAAAGTTTTTTTATAACCTTAGAACACATATATGCATGACTGCGATACATAACACATTTATTTGACAACCTTATAAATCATATATGCATGCGTGAATCACTGTGACACTTTTTTACAACCTTAGAACACATATATGCATGATTGAATCACTATAATTTTTTTTGTCAGTCTTAGAACATATATCTGAATTCTGTTAGTGTCCTTCACTTTATTGCTAGTCTTTGTGTCATTCAGCCATTTACTTTGATTGCATTAGATTAGGTGCATTGCATATAATTTATTTCATTATATTTTATTTATCAATACTAACATTTCAATTCTCTTGTAGGATGCTAGAGATGATCAACATAGAGGAGCTGATGGAGGCATGGATGGAGGGGAAAATCGAGAAAATGAAGAGGATGATGCCCTAAATCTTGGCGAGGATTAGCTTCATATGTTTAATTTGTTTCACGTACTTGTAACTAATTAAAACTTGGCAAGGATTGTACTGGATTGTTAAATTTGTTTCACTTATAACTTATGTTAAATTTGTTTCACCTGCTTTGTACATATATTTTTTATGTGTACTTTGCTTTTTATACATAGGTTATATAAATTATATAATGAGAAATTTTTCTTGATATTCATATTTCAAAAAAAAATAAATTTTTTTTAAATTTATGATAGATTAGCGACAGATATTATTCATCGCTAATATCCATCGTTAATTTAAATCAGTTGATGTTTTGTGACGGAATTTAATCCATCGCTAATCCCTCACTAAATTGGTGATGGACATTAGCAACAGATATGTATTCGTCGTTAAATTTTAGTGACAGATTAAATTTTGTCATAAAACCAAATTAGTCCTTATTTAGCGATGGATTAGCATCGCTAATCCATCGTTAATGAGCAAAAGATTAGTTCTGTCGCTATTTAGTGATCAGGATTATGCGATAAACTTTTTATGTCGCTAATCCATCGCTAAACACGTTAGCAACAGAAAGAGTCTATCGCTAATCCCCATTTTTCTTGTAGTGAGCCACCACCGCACACTCTCTATCTCTCTATTTGTGCTCTCTCTACCTACCACACCCTCTCTCCCTCTCTTTTGTTTGACCACCTATCCTCCACCACTGCAAGCATTGTCTCTGTATTCACTGGTCACTACTACCACTGTTAGTGCCTTATCCACCTACTACCAACGTCTCATCCAAGGTATATTTCTTTTTTTTTATAATTTATAATTTTAGGGATTTTGTATTTAAATTGCTAATTTTATAATTTATTTAGTCAATTCATACTAAATCTTTTTCTTTTTTACATATGTATGATTTAGATTCAAGGGGTTTTGTATTTTAATTGCTAATTTTATAAGTTATTTATTGAATATATTCTAAATCTGTTTTTTTTATTTATTATATAGATTTTAGTGGCTTTATATTTTAATTCATCATTTTGCTATTTATTGAGTGAATGCATGCTAAATTTGTCTTTTTTCTGATATATGATTTAGATTTTAAGAGTTTTGTATTTTAATTCTTAATTATACCAATCCAAACCCAGTACAATTGTATATTTCTTCTCTGAGCAGACTGACAACTAGGGACTCTTAATTTTTTGTATCCATTGATTCTTTCAGGTTTCTCTATACTACCACTGGCACCGCCACCATCACTATTAAGGCTAAGGCTAAGGTAGCACATAGTTTTTTTAGATTTATTTTTAACAGAAGGTGGTTAAAAGAAAATATCATTTCCCTATTCTAGGACAAGATTAGTATCATCGAACCTCTCAAACCATGCTCAAGGTGATTGCTTGAGTCCAAGGTTGTCTTCACTGTACATTTTTCCTTCCTTCCCTTGGCCTAAAGAACCAGGTGGTGGTAAAATAGAAACTTCAGTGAATGCATGTTAAATATATAATTTTTTCTTATATATAAATTCTATTTCAGGGTTTTACATTTTAATTCTTAATTTTATTATTTATTGAGTGAATATATACTAAATCTATTTTTTTCTCATATATGATATATATTTTGCGGGGTTTGTATTTTAATTCTTAATTATATAATTTATTCAGTGAATGCAAGTTAAATTTGTAGAGTTTTTTCTCATATATGATTTATATTTTAGGGGTTTTATATTTTAATTCTTAATTATATAATTTATTCAATAAATGCATGCTAAATTTATTTTTTTCTCATATATGATTTATATTTTAAGGGTTTTATATTTTAATTCTTAATAATATAATTTATTTAGTGAAGATTTATATTTTAGGGGTTTCATATTTTAATTCTTAATTGTATAATTATTCAGTGAATGCATGCTAAATTTGCATGTTTTTTATTATATATGATTTAGATGTTAGGTGTTTTGTATTTTAATTTCTAATTTTGTTATTTATTGAGTGAATGCATGCAAAATATAATTTTTTACTCATATATGATTTAGATTTTAACAATTTTATATTTTAATTTTTAGTTTTTAATTTTATTATTTATTGAGTGAATGCACGCAAAATATAAGTTTTTTACTCATATATGATTTAGATTTCAATAGTTCTGCATTTTAATTTTTAATTTTGTTATTTATTGAGTGAATGCATGCTAAATCTGATTTTTTTATCATATATAATTGAAATTTTAGGGTTCTTTACTTTAATTCTTAATTGTATAATTTATTTAGTGAATGCTTGCTAAATCTGTAGGTTTTTTCTTATATATGAATTAGATTTTAGGGGTTTCTTATTTTAATTCTTAATTTTGTTATTTATTGAGTAAATGCATGCTAACTCTAAATTTTGTATCATACATGATTTATATTTTAAGGGTTTTTTATTTTAATTCTTAATTATATAATTTATTCATTGAATGCATTCTAAATATGTAATTTTTTCTCATATATGATTTATATTTTAGAGGTTTAGATTTTTTATTCTTAATTGTATAACTTATTCAGTGAATGCATGTTATATTTGTATTTTTTTTCTTATATATGATTTATATTTTAGGGGTTTTGCATTTTAAATTATAATTTTGTTATTTATTGAGTGAATGCATAATAATTCTAATTTTCTTATATATGATTTATATTTTAGGAGTTTTGTATTTTAATTCTTAATTATGTAATTTATTCAGTGAATTCTTGCTAAATCTGTGGGTTTTTTTTATATGTGATTTAAATTTTAAGAATTTTGCATTTTAATTCTTAATTTTATTATTTATAAAGTGAATGCTTGCTAAATCAACTTTTTCTTTCTCATATATGATCTAGATTTTAGGAGTTTTGCATTTTAATTCCTAATTTTGTAATCTATTTAGTGAATGCATGCTAAATTTGTGATCTTTTTTCTTATATATGATTTGGATTTTAAGGGAGTTTTGTATTTTAATTCTTAATTTTATTATTTATTAAGTGAATACATCCTAAATATTATTTTTTTCTCATATATGATTTAGATTTTAAAGATTTTGCATTTTAATTCTTAATTGTGTAATTTATTCTATGAATGCATGTTAAATTTACTTTTTTCAAATATAGCATTTAGATTTTAACTTATTATTCAATTTTCAATAGATAAAAAATCCTAGACTATTATAATTACAAGCATTGATATAAAAATCTGAAATGCCTACTCAGTCATTAAGTATTTGTTATGTCATATTGACAATGCAATGTTTTTTATAGTAACTAACAAATTATCAATGTATGTCTTTTTAATATAGTAGCTAGGAGGACAACAAGGCGTATACATGCTTTGACTAGTGTAACCCTTGGCCCGAGATAAAAGCATAAGGTTGCCATTAATCAGTATGAATAACCCATAGGATGAGAGGTATAATAACTTATTAGCTTAATTGAAACCGTCGTACGAGATTCTTGTCAGACACCTTTATATCTTTTTACCTGGCATGCATTACCAAATTCTTATAAAGAGAATGTTTGAGCTTCAATTCTAGTATGTATATATATATATATTGTTAGTGTTTTATCTTTAGCATTTTTTTTCTTGAACAATAGGTAAGATACATATATTTTTAATATAGAAAAAATATGAAATTCTGGAGAAGATGAAAGGATGAGTGCTAAAATAACATGCTAGAGCCTGAAGAAACTTCATGTTCAAGCTTATGATGATCTACAAGCAACATAGTACTGTCGAGGAGCTCCTCATTGCATGTTCACCTTACATTCCTGACCATCAATGAGAATGTTTGATGCATTATTTTTATTTTCATCAATTAAAGATTTGCATTTTTTATTATATGCTAATGTTCTATGAATTTATTATATCTGATTGTAAGTGTATACATATCGCACTTCATGTCTTTGTGGGCGCTAAGTATAAATAACACAACCAATCACGCCCAACAAAAATTTTTGCACACTACGAGCATGAAGAGTTTCACAAGATATAGAGAAGAGAATGTAAGTATCATATTTTGCATGATTGTCATTTATGTATGACTATACTTTTTAATAATATTTTATTTATTTGTAGATTGGTGATGATGAGGTAGAATGTACCAGCCAAAAACCTTGGGTTGTCAGTGCCAAAACAAATAAAGCGATAATAAGGCCTATTTGCTTTATTAGGATTCATTGTTATTCAAAGAAAAATTGTATATGAAAACAAAATATGTAATTCTTATTGAATTAATATATTGCCTTGCACACATAGATAAGAGACAAGCTAGCTTCGTTGTTGTAGATGTCAAATACATCCGTGGATGACCCATAGCAAGGGAATGTCCTCTCTTAGGTTTTGAGACCTGACAAATATGAACGTGTATGAGTGTTTGGCATGAGGGTGTCCATTAAGTAAGTATTTAGTGCATCTTCAAGCCGAACATAACTCATGCATCAAAACACTGTGTATTGCGAGAAATAGCTGCAATGCAAGAGAGATTCACGAGTTTAAAATCTAAGGTCATAGGTTTGAAGGAGCAATTGTTGAGAATAATGTTCAACAATCAATCAAGTTTCTCACAAGATCCTTAGGTAAGTTGATATAATTAAAGATTCTAAGTTGATTATATATATATATATATGCCTCGTATACAAGTGTGGTGAACCTCTGGTTCTGGTCTCTCATCTAAGTAATTCATGAACTTTTTTTTTATCTAACATTGTTTATATGTATGAATTTTTTCATATTTGTTTGAATATATGCTTAAACTTTCATACTATCTCTTCTTCATGCATAAATTTTTTTATAGCATGATAAATATGTGCATGATGTAGATATAGAGGGTTGGAGTTATGTATGTGTATATGTGAATGTTAGAGTTATGGATGTTGGAGCTATGTAGGGTTAAAGAAAGAAATACATGTAATTGCGTGTACGTATGTTTTAAATATTGTATTTCTTATAGGGCTTCAAATATGAATATTGAAATTATATAGGTTGCAATTATTGAGGGTTAAAAGAAAAAATATATATAGTTGTGTGTGGATGTAAGCTTTAAATGTTGTATTTCTTGAAGGGCTTCAAATGTGAATGTTAGAGTTATGGAGGGTTGATATATATATATATATATATATATAGTTGTGTGTATGCTTTAAATGTTGTATTTTTTATAGGGCTTCAAATATGAATGGTGAAATTATGTATGTTCATTATTGAATGAATAAAATGAATGAGAAGCATTGAATGAATGAATTAAATGATTGAGAATATGAATTACTTCAAGTTAAATAAATAAACGAATGTTATATGTATAAGCATGTTCATTTTTTAATAAATGTATGTATAAGTATGTTCATTTGGTGATGAATGAATGGATGATTGTAAGAGTTGCTTTATATCGAATCCAAAAAATGAACATATATATAAACATGTTTATTTTATAATGTATGAAATAAATGAACATGTTCATTTCGAAAGAATGAAATCAATGAGTAGGTTCATTTCAAATGAATGAAATCAATGAGCAGGTTCATTTCGAATGAATGCAATCAATAAATGTATGAACTGATTCATTTTTAAATGAATGAATGAATGAATGATTATAAGAGTTGGTTCATAACGAATGAATGAATGAACTGCTTCATATTAAATGCAAAAAATGACTGTATGTATAAATATGATCATTTTAGAATGAATGAAATCAACGAGCAGATTCATTTTGAATGAATAAAATAAAAGAGTATGAACTAATTCATTTTTAAATAGATGAATGAAACAATGGATATATAAGCTGGTTCTATGAGTAGGTTCATTTTTTAGTAAATATATAAGCAAGTTACATGAGAAAAAAAATAAATTAGTGAAAAACAAAACTATCACCGACACTAAAATAGCGCTAGAAATAACACCTTTACTAGTGCTATTTTAGCGCCAGAAAAGGCATTTTTTCTGGCGCTATTTTAGCTATAGAAAAAAGAGTTTTTTTGACATTTTTAGCACCAAAAAAGTTTTTTTTTGGCATTATTTTAGCACCAGTAAAAGTGCCTTATCTGGCACGATGCATTATTACTAGTAAATGCATTACTGACAACACTTTTATTGATGAAACTATCGATGCTACATTAGCCTCAGTAAAGTTCTTTACTGGCGCTAATTTAGTGCCAATAGAGGTCAGATTTCTTGTAGTGCAATCTCCATCTACGAGGGACCATATAGTCTTGGATATAAGCCATGTCCATTTTGGGGTGACGAAGCTGCACCTACCTCTTATGTTAGTGATGTAGCAGTGGAGCTGAGTGACTCAGGATCAATTGGATCTATTTTTTCTTATTTGAATTTGAACATTTGAGTATTTTGTATTTGGATATTAGTACTATATTTTTAGGATAGGCTATATCTTTTTAGAAAGTTATAGAATAAGTTGTTCATTTGATTTAATGTTAGGAAAGATTCATCTATTTATAGATGAGATATCTTTGTCCTGGTTAGGCTAATGTTACTCGGCTCAATTTTCTGCTCATAATTGATTGGGAAGACTGCTGGTGCAATGAGCGAGGGCTAGGGGCATATTGAAGCCCGAGTAACTCTTGCTATTTTTTTTATGATTTCATTTTTTTAGGAGAATAAAATTCCATTGGTATAACATTAAGATACACATGAAACGTATGAGGTATCACACCCATAACATCAAGTAAGCATATATTAAATAAATATTACAAAATTTAAAATAAGAGTAAGAACTATGCAAAAAATGCTAGAAGATGGATCTACGACATCGATGGATGGGCTGCTAGCAAGTTGAACTTCTCGACCCTTAAACCTTGTCTCAGTGTTCACCTTAACCTTCAGAATAATCCACCCCATGCATGAGGGAACTCTGTAACGGCAGTTCCACCTCCACCCCCTTAGTGATTTTTTAGACAGTCAAGGAGCTGACGGTTTGGCCAACACCTGATATAAAGTTGATGCTTTGATGTGATTGTTTGCCATTAGCGACGAGCAAATCAAGTCTTCCTGAGCCATCAGAGACAAACATGATAGTTCACTAGTGAGGAACATCTACTGCTCAAATGTCAAATCCCAAGGGTTCCTTCTCAATACAATTCTGTCGTTAAAAGGGACCAAACCACCGAAACAAAATTGTACTTCCCATGCGTAGCATCATACAAGTCGGGAAAAGCCTCCTTGAGAGGTCGCTCCCCCCACCATCGATCCTGCCAAAAGAGTGTTGCATTGCCATTCCCAACTTGTATTTGAGTGAATTGCCAACTTGTATTTGAGTGAATTGACAAAAATCTTGTAAAACCAAAAACCACCCCTTACAAATACTGAAAACTCTTCTGAATCTGTAATTTTTGACCACTTTTCAGGTGATCCAGAGAAATCATATTTTTCAAAAAAATTAATAAAGGACAACCTATCCTCTCTAGTACTTATCAACCATACCCACTTGGCCAAGAGTGGCAAATTAAAATTTTGGAGATTGTGCACCCTCACCTCTCCAAGGTGTAATGGTCTGAAAATTTCCATCAAACTCACCAACGGTTTTGCATTTCCTTTAGATTTTTCATTCCATATGAACCTTTGAAAAATTGCAATTATGCAATTCTCGACTTTTTTTTGGTATTTTTAAAATCTGTATAAAGTGAAGAACCATACATGAAATATTAAAAAACACAAAATTTGATTCTTCTCGCCCTTGATAAAAGGCGGGAAGCACATGTCTCGGACTTTTCTCTAATTTGGCCCTCCACCCTTCCCCAATGGATCTCTCTTGAAACCCTCAAATGCAAAGGGAGGCCCAAGTATTTCATAGGAAGGGACCCCACTTTATAGTTAAATATTACAGAGACTAGCATTTGCATCTCACCTAGGGGTGGCAATCTGGTCGGGTTGGCGAGTCCTGTCGGCGGGTTGGCATGTCAGCATACCTCAACACGAACCCAATCCGTTTATTAAACGGGTCGGCTGTGGCAAACACGAACCCTACCCATTTATTAAACGGGTAACCCAACATGACCCGGTTAACCCGTTTAATAAACAGGTTGGGTCGGGTAAACGGGCGGATTAGCGGGTCGGGTTCGTGAACTCCAACCAGGGAATCTGGATGAAACTACAGGTTTCAATGTAACTAGGGAGGGGACAAAAGAAATGGCACACCAAACGAGAGAAGGGGGGGGACGTATGAACGTGGGTAATAGACCACCACTTAAAGTCACAGGACAGGAGGGACCAAAAGGTCCAAAACAATAACATATTCTGTGAAAGGTAAAAAGGTAAGAAGTAGGACTGTAGGAGGACATAATCATCCAAAGGAGATGAGCAGGGAGTACGGGAGTCTACAGTGGGATGGAGACAACTAGGTTCGATCGGACAGTCAGAGGACATAGGAGAGGGTGTCCCTTTGTGGGACTTTATGTCGGACCTGGTCAGACTCACGCAGACAAGACCAATCTTTACGAGGAAACAAAAAAAAAAAGAAAAAAAATGTCGATCTTTTCAAAAAAGTCTGAGATTACATTGTGATCTTTCCAAAATAGTCTTGTCATCCAGCATAACCTTATGCTGTTTTCGTAGACCACCACTTAAAGGAGAGTTTATTAAACGGGTAAGCCAGGTTGGCAGGTTGGCATACCCCTAACACGAATCTGACTCGTTTAATAAATGGGTTAGTCAGGTCGACCCGTTTATGACACGAACCTGTTTAAGCCAAACCCGAACCCGCCTAAGAGGTGTGTTGGCGGGTCGTGTCAAGTTTTGTCACCCCTAATCTCACCATTAGGTTATTTACAACCATGACTTGACTTTTGCTTCAATTCATGTGCCCACATGTTTGGGTATGACACCACACCAAACACTAAAAGAACATCAGCAAATAACAAATAAGATATGATGACACTGTTAGAGACCATACAACCTTGAAATTTACCCTCGGCCTCTGCATACTTTAACGTGTCACTGATAGAGCCTCCATTGCCAAGATGAAAAGAATACGTGGGGGAGGGTCTCCTTATCGCAAACCCCTCCCCAGTTTGAAAGGTTTCACTTTCTCCCCCATTAATTGACACCACAATCGTGGTTGCTGAAGGTAGCCCTTTAATCCAAGAAATTTATTTTCCACCAAAATCTCATATTTTGAAGACATCATAATAAAAAATTTCAATCGACAGAGTCAAATATTTTTTCAAGGTCTATCTTTAAAAATAAAAGATTGCTTACCTGAGAGCTTGATTGAGTAGCGCCTCGTTGGCCACAATGCATGATTCATGTAGCCTTCTCCCTAATAAGCTGGCCAATAATCAGTTTTATTCTCACTGTAAGGGACGTAGTGATAATCTTAAAGATCGTACCTACTAATGAGATGAGTCTAAATCTATACCAATTTCATCAGTCTGTGAGTCCTTAGGAATGAGGATAAACAAGAATCTACCCAAGACCCAAGACACCTTAGCATTATAGTGAAATTCATCCATTATTTGAAAAAAACTCCCCTTTCACACAGTTTTAATTTTTTATAAAAAATTCACTCGAGAACCCGTCCATACCTGGGGATTTCCCATTCGGTAGGAAACTGACCACCAATTTGATCTCCTTCAATATAAATTTGCCAAAAATGTCCAAGCGATCAGCTTTGTTAACATGCAGTATAGGGATGGCAGTGGACCGGGGCGGGGGACAAGGTCTCCACCCCCGCCCCGTTTCAAAATCTGAACCTTCATCCTCGCCTCCATCACTGCACGGGGATGGATTTTAACCTCCACCCCCGCCTCCATCCCGGTTTCATGTCCTCCATTCCCGGTCCAAACGGGGGCAAGGCAGGGCGGGGAAAAGCGTAAGTCCATCCCCGCACGGGGAAAGATTTTAACCTTCATCCCCGCCTCCATCCCCGTTTCATGCCTTTCATCCCCTGTCCAAACGGGGCGAGGCGGGTTGGAGCCCCGTTGTCCCCAGGCCAGTCCACTGCCATCCCTAGTTAACAGAAATGAAATCCATAGCATTCATGTCATACCCCTTGGTCACAACACAAGTAAAATAGCTCTTGAAGTAGTTTGAAGCATTGGGAAGGATTAGACCACCCTTAAACCTATGACCTTCAATCACCATAGATACAATGTTATTCGTCCTTTGCTAGGAGGAGGCCACATATATGAAAATAACAGGTAGTGAGCTCTTCAGAACGGAGCCAATATGCTTTAACTCGCTGCCTCCATCTAATATTCTCACTAATGTTATTGGACCAACTGTTCGCGCTCCCTTCTCAAGTCCAAGGCCACTACCTCTCCTCTCTTTGTTGGTGCGCTCAAAGTTGAGCTTCCCAATCATCCAAATCCTTAAATCTTGCTGCATGTTTCTCCTTGTACTAATCTTACTTCATATAAATGCCAAGTTCGAGCTTACCTTTTGCACAGCCTACCTTCCTGTGCATGGGGCCGAATTCCACCAATTGCTAATGAGGTCCAATAGTTCTGGCTCCCCTAGCCACCAGAGCTCGATATTGAAACCACCATGTATGTGATGTCTAGCCACATCCCACTCCACCCAAACGAGTGAGTGATCAGACACAGAAATGAGGTCAGCACTCATATCATTTAAGCGATGCACCATGGTCGATGGCACCAAAACCGAATGCGAGTGCGATTTCATTTTCTTTCTCACGGTTCACTAATTGCACACACTTGTTTTCTCTTGTTTGATCCTTGAGTGGGTCTACCAGTATAGGCTTACTTCACAGGTGCTCAAGAAGGCTTTGAAAGCTCAACTTTCTTAAGAAATCTTAGCTTTGGTTGAATTATCCCTAGCCACTTGAAGAGGAATGATTTGGCATCGTACCAAAGAGTACCCCACATCATTTTGAAAAGAAGTTGGTTAGGATGGAACCCATCCCATGTCAAATGATGGGATCCATATCAGATTGATTTTTTCATCTGTTGTTTCCTCTGTGTAGAGATGCCACTATATTGGGTTCGGTTCATGTTCTTGACCAAATTTACCATAGCCAAGTTCAGGAAAGTAGTATGCATCTCATTAATTAATGCGCTAGATCAACTAACATCCAAGTCCCGAATCCAAATTAAGTAGCTTGCATCCTACTTGGATCTGGATTTGATAACAACTTCTTTCATTCACATATGGATCTAATTCCAAATCTGATTAGGCTAGATACGTATGCTTATGTATTGGCAACAAAAGCTAAACCAATGGGGGGTGTCCCTTGCTGCAAGGTCGAAGCTGGGTCCACTCCTCCATGGGTAGGGGAGATCTTATAGCTTTTACAGACCAGAGACCTTCCAATGAGTATCGGTGATGGGTGGCATTCCCTTGGCCTAGCCAAAAAAAAAAGGAACATCCCGTTAACATCCCTGCTTCTTTGTTCCTTGTTGACGCATTTTACATGTCCTACCGGACACTGGCATCGCAAACAGCATACATTATAGATGTGATCTACAACAGGACAGAGTGGACACGGACTAGGGGGAGGGGGATGGTATTCTAAAAAAAACTCATGGGGACAGTGTCCTAGACAAAAACATGCTTGTACTGGACATTATTTTTGAAGAAAGGAGTGATTTACTCATTAGTTACTCACCTCAATTAGTAGCCCATATATATATATTTATTTATATTTGGTCATGCATGTTGCTATTACCTACAAATGAGTTTTCTTTTTTCTTTTTATTTTATTGTTGTTTTTTATGAACCTAACATTACAGATGTGATCTACATGTTTAGTATAGTGGGAGTCAACTTTTAGATGTTTTGGCAGGTTTGTATAAGGCTTCAAAAATCAATGACCTAAAATGAGTGATACTTTTTTTGAGTCATAAAATCATGTTTTTCATAAAAAAAAAAGCCATGATCCAAAAGCTGGTTGTCAGTATTTTGAACATGATGAATCCATCCATGAGATTGGATCAAAACAACCTGCAACATGAAGATTCAAAGGCATTTGTACGTAATATTGCTATTACCAAATGTTATCCTCTCTCTCTCTCTCTCTCTCTCTCTCTCTCTCTCTATATATATATATATATATATATATATATATATATATATATATATATATATATATATATATGCCACTAGAAATATGAGAACTACCATGTGAAATTGGTATTTTTGGCATTTTTTTGCAAATCTGACTATGCAGACGTGCTCAGCATGCTGAATTTGCTAGGAGCCAACTATTGGATCATGTATTTTTTATGAAAATTTTGAGCCGGTGATTATGAAGCCTTAAAAAATCTCGCTTGTGCATCATAATCGGATGATTCAAGAGTTGGTTCTTATAAACCAAAGCATATAGATCACATCTGTATGGTCGAATTGAAATTAAAAGAATAAAAAAGCTATGAAAATCTTGGTTCCCATGGTACTTCTCATATTCTCTCTCTATATACACGAGTAATGTGTTCCTTAGGTCTCGTTAGGCCCTTTCAAAAATCATAGTTTTGAGTATTTTTTTCTCACATCTAACACAGTAGATGTGATCTATAGGTTTTGTTTAGTGGGTACCAGCATTTGGATCGCTGAAATCTAACCTGCAGTGATCTAAAACCAATGGCTATGAAGGTACCAATTTTCTGACACAGAAAAACATGTTTTTTCATAAAAAAACATGATTCAAGAGTCGATTTTCACTAAATCTAGCATACTAAACACATCTAATGATTCAGATATTTCATAAAACAGTTAAAACCTATGGGACCGAACGAGAAATGGGGCCTATTATGTTCCATTCTGATCTCTCTCTCTCTCACTACAACAAAGCAGTAGATTAGCGACGACCACATTCCGTCGCTAATCTGTAGCTACGCCTGTTAGCGACAAATTAGCAACAACGAGGCGACGGTATGCTTACGTCGGGAATTTTTTGACGCTAACTGGCGACGGATTTATTCTGTCGCCAAGTCCGTCGCTAATTGCGACAGACTAACGAGTGCTGTATTCCGTCGCCAATCCGCCGATACTAAACGACGACCACGGCTTGACGACGGATTTACGTCCGTCGCTATGTCGTCGCTAGATTTATATGAATAGTGATGGATGGTTTCATCGCTAATCCGTCGCAAACACGAAAAAAATCAAAAAAAAAAAATTGAAAATTAAATACGGAGAACGGTACAATTTATATTTCCTGTACAATTTATATTTCCTGTAAATAAAAAACAAACCACACAAAAAATTCCATATAAAAAGAATCTACAACAATTAATTGTTCCACCTTAAAATTAACAAGTTTAATTATTTACAATTCAACAATTACAATTAGGAAACATAAAAAAATAGAACTTCTTCAACACAGTTCTCTAATCATAGCCAAGATTTTGTGCGTCTTCTTGTTCATTGTCTTTATCTGTCCCTTCAGCTCCGCTACGCTAATTATCGCTAGCAGCCTACACAAGAAAAAAACAGTCAGTATTGATAAACAAAATATAATAAAATAAATTACACACTATATGTGATTCTATCATGTGCTCATGTGTGTTCTAAGGCAATAAAAAAACTCTATATGTGATTCTATCATGCTCATATGTGCTCTAAGGCAGGCAAAAAGTTATATATGTGATTCTATCATGCTCATATGTCTGCTAAGGCAGTCAAAAAATTGAATATGTGATTAAAGCATGTTCATATGTGTTCTAAGGCAGCTAGAAAAACTCTATATGTGATTCTACCATGCTCAGATGTGCTTTAAAGCAGGCAAAAAACTATATATGTGATTCGATCATGCTCGTATGTGTGCTAAGGCAGTCAAAAATTTGAATATGTGATTATAGCATGCTCATATGTGCTCTAAGGCAGGCAAAGCAAAAAAATTTATATGTGATTCTATCATAAATGATATATGTTCTAAGGCAGTAAAAAAACTCTATATGTGATTTGTGCATGCTCATATGTGTTTTAAGGTAGTCAAAAAACTGAATATGTGATTATAACATGCTCAAATGTGTTCTTAGGCAGTCAAAAAATTGAATATGTGATTATAGTATGCTCATATGTGATCTAAGGCAGGCAAAAAAACTTTATATGTGATTATAGCATGCTCATATGTGCTCTAAGGCAATCAAAAAACTCTATATGTGATTCTATCATGCTCATATGTGTGCTAAGGCAGTCAAAAAACTGAATATGTGATTATAACATGCTCATATGTGTTCTTAGGCAGTCAAAAAACTGAATATGTGATTATAGCACGCTCATATGTGTTCTAAGGCAGTCAAAAAACCTTTATATGTGATTCTATCATGCTCATATATGTTCTTAGGCAGTCAAAAAACTGAATGTGATTATAGCATGCTCATATGTACTCTAAGGCAGGCAAAAAAATTTATATGTGATAATAGCATGCTCATATGTGCTCTAAGGCAATAAAAAAACTTTATATGTTATTATAGCATGCTCATATGTGCTCTAAGGCAGGCAAAAAACTCTATATATGATTCTATCATGCTCATATGTGCTCTAAGGCAGGTAAAAAGTTATATATGTGATTCGATTATGCTCATATGTGTTCTAAGGCAGACAAAAAACTGAATATGTGATTATACCTGAGAGGGACCTAAAATCGAAAATCCCCTGTTCAGAACAAGATTGTTGATCTCATTTCGGAGAAAGGGGGCGACGATGTCATTGAAGTAGTTATTGAGTGATTCTGTAACGATCTGGCGTACATCATCACCGGAAAGAATAGTCTGCTGCTTAGAGCTTATGTCGGCGCAAGAAGTCGGTGAGTCGTAACTGGAAGAAGCAATAATTGGTGAAGTGTTCATATTACTCCCAAACCCGAACATGCGACCTTTTTTGGGTTCACCTGCTGCAGTCACCCATGCTGTAGGATCAAATGATGGATGCTGAGTAGCGTTATCAACATATTGCTCTACCATCTGTTGCTCATATGCCTCCTACAAAATAATGTTTAAAGTATTCATTAATAATTAATGATAACATTATGATAACTTGCATATATATTGCAGTGATTATTAATAGAATAAATACATACCGTTGTCGTTCTCGCCTTCTCTGATACGAAGACTCCCGTGGTCTTCCGTTTATGTGTTTCAACAATCACATCCTTATATGGTACACTGCCTCCTTTTCTGCTTCCTGCGAAGTTAAATGACAAAAGATTTAGTACACAAGTTTGCAACAATACTTATAAAATTAATATTATATATTGATGAGTTACCATTTTCTTCAGGTGGCTCCCAAATGTCTTAGATCCACCTGTGTGTAGATGGGCTTCGGGCATCTTCGATCGATTTTGTGCAGCCTTCGTAGAGCGATTTCTAAATGCATCTCCCGCCCACTTATCGCACATTTCATCCCAGTAATCTCTCCTGATAGTAATAGGGCCATGGCCCTTCCACAGTAATGGATCATCTACTACGCCAGATACTTTTTTTGCTGCAGTCTTCATAGTGTGCAGCATGTCTGCAAATTGATTGGCAGCCACCTTCTGCCACACCTTCCTTGCATCATTTTCTTCCACCGTAGTTGCGAAGCGATTCGAAGCCTACAAATATTTTCAGAAAGTTAGTAAACATTACTTAAATAAATTAAATATGAAATACATTAACTGTGAGGAACAACTGTATACCGTGAATAAGGACCACAATCTGTCTAATACCTCCTTTGGGTACTCTTTCCATTGAGCAACCGGTCCTGGTAGATGTTGAAGAAGTGAATTCCAAATCTCCCGTACTACTTCCTATGGTTCAAACCTCGTGTTGCACATGAATTGTTACACAGTAAATATCAATATAAAATATTTATAAGATATACAATAATTGAAAACAAAATACTTACGGTCGATTATCGATATACACTATTCGAATGAGTCTTCTTGTGCCACACTAAGAAGACTCTGCTTCCTATGTTGGCTCCTGACTTGTGTGATCAACTGGTGTAGGTGGTTCGTCTATAGGCGAAACATCATCTGTAAAAAAATACGTTAGAAGTTCTCAGAATGCGCATTTGAACTAATCAAGCATCCAATTAGTTAATCAATATACCTATCACAGAAGCCCGTGAAGATGAAGGTTGGGCCTGGCTACTACTGAATGAGTGACCACTGTAACTTCCACGAACCATATTCTAACAAATAACATATGTCGTACAATATATTCAAATAATTCACATCAAGTATTACAATACATTCAAGTCATTCGCATCAAGTATTACAATAATTCAAATCATTCATATCAGGTACTGCAATGCATTCAAGTCATTCACATCAAGCATTGCAGTGCATTCAAATCATTCGCATCAAGTATTACAGTGCATTCAAATAATTCAAATCATTTACATCAAGTATTGCAATAATTCAAATCATTCGTTGCATAAATTATAATACATTTAAATAATTGAAATCATTCACATCAAGTATTGCAATGCATTCGAATCATTCGTATCAAGTATTACAATACATTCAAATAATTCAAATCATTCACATCAAGTATTACAATGCATTCAAATAATTCGTATCAAGTATCACAATACATTCAAATAAAATTTGTAATCATTCACATCAAGTATTGCAATACGACTCATGCATTCGCATCAAGTATTACAATATATTCAAATAATTCAAATCATTCACATCAAATATTGCAATGCATTTGAATCATTTGTATCAAGTATTACAATACATTCAAATAAAATTTTTAATCATTCACACCAAGTATTGCAATACAACTCACATCAAGTAATGCAATGCATTTAAATAGAGGTTTGTAGTATAAGATTTTGCTCACTAGCTTGAGAATTCTTCCTCGTCACTAGTTTGACTTTCTTCTTCTTCTTCTTCTTTTTCTTCTTCTTCTTCTTCTTCTTCTTCTTCATTGTTTGCCCATCCACTTGGTACATCATTTGGATCACATTCCTCTATGAATGTTTCATCGGCCAATGGAGATATGACATGCATATTATGCGCAACATCATGACCATAAGCAAAGTCATAGACATCATCTGATTGATAGTAATCGCTGTCTTCAACTAACTCATCTTCCTGTAACTGATCATACTCGGGGGTATAGTTTGGACTTCACCTTGCAAACTGCCCACCATTCATTTCTATCTGACTTTTTTATACTCGGATATGAAGTATAATAAACTTGTTGAGCTTGCGAGGCTAATATGAATGGTTCATATGTTCCAAACCTGGATTTCTGATTCACCTCCACAACGCCTGAAGCTTTGTCGAGTCTTGTTGCAGTTGGATCAAACCAATGACACTTGAATAAAGTTACCCTGTTATTCATGCCTAAGTAAGTCAACTCCATTATTTCCTCTATAACACCGTAGTAATCATGTTCATTTTCACCGTAGCTGCTACCCTTGACACACACGCCACTATTTATCGTTGATTTGTTTATACCATAATCTTTTGTATGGAATCGATAACCATTTACGATATACCTGTTGTAGCATTGCACAACTTTGGTCGGACCATTTTCTAAGTCACATATTCCTTGATCTTTAACATCACCATGGCGAACCTACGCACAGACATAAACAATGATTGTGATCACGATCAATTAAGTAACTTAGTGTTGTTTATAAGTACAAAATTTATGTTAGCTTATTTACCAACTGTTTCAACCACTCCACAAACTTAGTTTCACGTTCTTTTTGTACTTCTGCATTAGTGAGATATGAAACTTCGCTTTGCAACTCCAGATCAAATTGTCTGCAAACCACAAATACTTATATTATCGAGCCATGTATCCACATATAGAACATAAAAGGATTTATAATTGAGTTGCATATACATATACTTACTCGATGTATGGGTCGATCGCTAAGCAATTAAAAAGAATATAGATGTGTGTTGCATCTTGCTCTCGATCTGTCAATAGCCTTGATCGGCAACTACCAAATGCATGCCCAAGTGGTTGAAATATCGACAGCTTGTCAGCTACAGTTACTTGTTCTCCATCATCGTTACGGGGCGGGCATGTGTAACGTGTTGGAATATGAGGTTCGAAGTACATAGATGAGAAATTTGAAATCTCTTCTAAAGTGTATGCCTCAC
Organism: Nuphar pumila; assembly: GCF_984573655.1. NCBI lineage: Eukaryota > Viridiplantae > Streptophyta > Magnoliopsida > Nymphaeales > Nymphaeaceae > Nuphar > Nuphar pumila. The sequence continues at coordinate 111,091,480 of NC_143256.1, forward strand.
AAATAGAGCCTTCTACTCTTGCTTTTTTACGAACCTTTTTTTTTAGGTCGAACATGCATCTGACAAGAATATACATTTCAAATTTTAAATATCTGTCATTAAAGAGACAAATATAAAAAAACATATACCTTTCAAATGGGTACATCCATCGATATTGCACAGGGCCACCAACCCTTAGTTCATATGGCAGATGTATGATCAAATGTTCCATAACATCGAAAAATGCTGGCAGAAATATCTTTTCTAGCAGACAAACAGTGGTGATGACAAAGTCCTCGAGATTCTTTATATCTGATACTACGACCTCCAATGCGCACAATGTTTTGAAAAATCCACTCAACTCAGAAAATACTCCTCATATCGGTTTGTCTAACATATCATGGAATGCTAGGGGTATCAATCGTTGCATAAAGATATGACAATCATGGCTCTTCAACCCATATAATTGTCCATCGTCAATCTTCACAGCCCGAGCAATGTTAGAGACATATCCATCTGGAAATCTCAGTTGTCTTAACCATTGACATACATGTTTTATTTGATCAGGTCCGAGCACATACTTTGCCTTTGGTTTCAGTACTTTGCCATTATACTCTTTGAGTTCCAATTCTGGTCTTCTACATATTAATTTTAAATCCATACGGGCCTTCGGATTATCCTTCGTTTTTCCTTTAATATTCATTACTGTATTGAACACATTATCAAACACATTTTTTTCTACATGCATCACATCCAAATTATGTCGTATCAATATGGTCGGCCAATACGGTAGTTCCCAAAAAATAGATTTCTTCGTCCAATTGTGATCCTTCCCAAATCCATGGAAGGGTGTAGGACTGCGGGCATCTGTTAATACATCTGGAAAGTATCGCAATCTTCTTAAAATCTATATGCCAGACAATCTTGAGGATGGACCTTCTGTTTCAGTTGTGCCTGCTTTAAACGCATTCTTTTGTCGTCGGAATGGATGATCGCTGGGTAGAAATTGACGATGGCACTCAAACCAGCAAGGCTTTCTTCCATGCCTCAATCTAAAAGCTTTGGAATCCTCCATGTAGTACGAACAAGCCAACCTCCCATGTGTGCTTCAACCAGATAGCATACCATATGCAATGAAGTCACTGATTGTCCATAGAACAGCGGCCTTCATGTTGAAATTTTGTTTTTTGTGGGCATCATACGTGGTAACACCGTCATCCCACAGCACTACAAGAAAATTGTTAATTAGAGACGGAAATTTGTGATGGATTTTTTCCATCGTTAATTAGCGACAGATTAGCTAGAGAAACAATTTGTCGCTAATTCACGACGGATTAGTGAGAAAACAACTTTTATCGCTAATCCGTCGCTACTTAGCGACGGATTAGTGACTGCAATTTTTTGTCGCTAATTCTTATTACAAGAACACCATTTTAGCGATGGATTTAGAGAGGGAACTCTGTCGTTGCTAAGCTGTCGCTAATTAGCGACGGCTTAGCAACAGAATATATTCCGTCGCTTTTTTGGTATTTTGATTTACGACGGCTTAGCGACAGAATAATTCCGTCGCTAAATGTCACGTAAATCCCTAATCCCATCCCTCTTTCTCTTTTTCCTGTTTCGCTGTCTTGCTCCCGCCCGCCGCCCGTCGGCTCTCGCCACCGCCCGGCCGCCGTCGCTCGCCAGCCGTCGCTCCCCGTCCACCGCTCGCCAGCCGCCGCTCCCCGTCAGCCTCCCGGCGACGTGCAGGTAATCATTTCTGGTACGGTAAGTCATCTTCATTTTTCTTCTTCTTCTTCTTCTTTTTCCTCTAATTCCTCATCTGCATTTTCTTCTTCTTCCATTAATTCTGTATAAAACAGAATAAATAAAAAACAAAAACAAGAGAAATAAAAAAAAACAAAATTTTTTAATCGATTCATAGATCTGAGTTTTTATTTTCATTGTTTGTCGATTGTTGTTGTTCATTGTTAATTTTTCTTGTTTTACAGTCATCAATTTCATGTTTTTTTTTTGTGTGTTTTTTCTGCATTACGCTTTCAGTTTACATTTAATTGTCTCTATTTGTTTTTAATTCAGTGTTTCTGCATTATGATTCAGTCATCGTAATAGATTTGTGTTTCCTAATTCTCGAACTATTTCAATTCCTGTTTTCATCTTTAGCATAAATCTGATTTTCATTTTATGTCTTGTTTGATGTCAATTTTTTATTTTTCTGTTTTCATTGTTGAATTTCCTGCTTTTCAATTGAGTCGGTTCCTGTTTGCTTTCTTTTTCAGCATTGCATTACCTGTTTTTCTTTTCTGAATTTTTAGTAATTTTCTGTTTGCTTTACTGTTTACATTAGGTATAGTTTTTAGTTTTTTTTTTTCTATTGCTAATTGTTCCTGTTTTTAATTTCTGGTTCTAATTTCCTGTTTTTAATTTTTACCTGTTTTCTTTTCTTTCATTCAAAATTCTGTTTGTCCAGTTTTATGTTTCATGCTTTTATCTGATTTTTTATGTCTATTTCATTCAAATTTTATTTTCCTGAATTTTTTTACAAGTTCATTTTTCTGTTTTCCTGTATTTCAATTTTCAATTGTGTTTTTCTCGTTATTTTCTTGTTTCATTTTTCTGTGTTTGCTTTTGATCATTGCATTTGATGTTTAGATAATTCCTTGTCTGCATTTCTTGTTCTGCTAATTTTTGTTAATCTTTTAGTTTTTCATTCTTGTAAAAGTTCTGTTTAGTCTTTTTGCTTCCTTTGCATAAGTGTTTGTGTTTCCCTAATTAGCTTCAATATTCATTGCAGTACATTACTTGCACACTTTATTTCATCGCATTTCATCATTAGATATATCATCATCAGTTTAGTTGTTTTTTGCATTGCATAAGTGTTTGTGTTTCCCTAATTAGCTTCAATATTCATTTTAACACAGTGTTTTTTGCAGATTTCTCAATGGAACTAGCTTGTGCCCTGCCACCCGTGGTAAGTAAGTGACAAAAACAATGCAAATCGGGTAAATACTCGTGGTGAGTAAGTGATGCAAGCGCATCACATGTTATTTAATTTATTGAATGTAACACTTTATTGTTCACACACTCACTTAGTTGTTGATATCTAGGACTGCTTTGTTGGAGTTCGGAGATCATGTTGAGCATGATTTTAATGTATGAATATGGAAGTGTTCTTATTTTTGGAGTACGGAGTCCATGCTAGGCATGGTAGTAGTTAGTGGGATATTGAAGTGTGTTTGCTGCAGGTACATGTTTGACATTTGTTTGATATGAATTATTTCGATGTATTGCAATGTGATATGATGGTATCCATGCTTGCATGTAGTTACTTTCAATTTGATTATGTCTTCCATGTGAAATTGTATACTGAAAGCATGCTTCAAATGAATGTATCGTGTCATGAATAGTTTGCACATGAAAATATTAAGTTATCAATGCATGCATCATAATTCTTGTGATTGTATGACATCATATATTGCATGTTAAATTTGATATTTTATTCATCATGGCATTCTAATGGTTCTCTTTTAACTGGTTAGGATACTATTCGTAACATCATACGACAATATGACTACAAACCGTGAATGGATGTACCGTAGGATAGTGGACAATGAGTTATCGCATGAATATATGGATGGTGTTGACAGTTTTATTGAATTTGCAATGGCAAGTGTCAGTACAGTAGATCCCACAGGTCGGATTAGGTGTCCCTGCAAGATTTGTAAGAATAATCGATTTGTAGAACCTCATGGCGTTAGACATCACCTATACAGGAAGGGTTTTGTGAGTGATTATCAGAACTGGACGTTTCATGGAGAAGAATTTAGAAACGATTTTGATGCACGGGTGAATGTGGTGCACGATAATTCATATACGGGTTTGATATTTGATGCCGCAGGAACAGAACTGGGTTCTGCTATGAGTTCTAGTGATGTAAGAACTGCCGTAGATGAAGAATCACCAAACGATGCAGCTAGTAGATTTTATGATTTACTTAGAGATGCTGATGAGCCACTTTGGAACGGTTGTGAGAGTCACACTATCTTGTCTGCAGTTCTTCAACTAATGAATTTGAAGTCCGAGTATAATTTGAGTCAATCATGTTTTGACCGTTTGTGCATGATTGTGAAGAGTATGTTGCCCAAAGATGAGAAATTGCCACAAAATTTCTATCATGCGAAAGTTATGGTCAACGCTCTAGGTATGTGTGATCATCGCAAAATTTTTCTTCTCGTAATATTCTCTCTCTTCTTTCTCTTTTCCTTTCTAACCTCTATTTCCTCCTTTTTGAAGGGAGAGAATCAAAGGGCAGAAAGAAAGAGAGAGGAGAATAGAAAAGAAGAGAAGGGGAATTCTTTTGCGGGGTCTCACTTGACCTTAATTTTGAAAATATTTGAAATAACTCGCCTCCATTTTGAAATATTTGCGGAAAAACTGGGAGACGGGATCCACTCGTCGATACGAGGTTCGATCGTTCCTGGAGCCTTTACCAGGGGTAATCGAACCAAGGGTCGAATTTATGCCTTTTTGCTTTGCTAAGAAATTATCTAAGAAATTATTCTAAGTCTAAATGCACAAAGAATCATGCTTGTGCAAATGCAAAGATGTATGCCCTTTTTGAAAGTGTTTTGAAGAATTCCCAAGTGTTTCTGAGATAAATCTGATAATAGAGTGAAGAAATGGTTTTTAACTCAGAACTTAAGATTTAAAGTTCTAAGTTTTTAGAATAATCAAAGCTTGGGAAATAAATCTGAATTTTGAAAAAGATGATTTCTGAAGTTGAGATAAAAGGAGAAGAAAGAAAATTTCAAAGTCATAAATGGACTTTGAATTAGAATAGAGATGAAATGGAATTGAATTCTAACTTTGAAGTTTGAAATCAGAATGAAATGTAGGAAATCTAAATAGAATTTGAGAAATAGAATTAATTTGAAAGTTTTGAAATTCAAGATGGAATTTGAATCCAAAGTCTGGATTCTAAATAGAGTTCGAAGTGGAATTTTAGAATTTGGAAATAGGAATTGGACTTGAAATCTGAAATAAAAATGGAATTGGATTTAAGAATCGGAATCAGGATAAAATTTGTATATGAAATTTTGAATGGAATTGGATTCAAGATTTGTAATCCAAGATGAAATTTGGATCTAAAATCTGAGATCCAAGATAGAGTTGGACTCTGGATCCTAAGATGGAATTGAATCTGAAGTCTGAGATCTAAAGTAGAATTGGATTCTAGATCCTAGAATGGATTTGGATCGTAATCTGAGATCCAATGTAGAATGGGGATCTAGATCCTAAATGGAATTTGGATCTGTAACCTGAGATCCAAGGTAGAATTGGGTTCTGGATCCTAAGATGGAATTGGATCTGAAGTCTGAGATCCAAGGTGAAGTTGGATTCTGGATCCTAATCATGGAGTTGGATTTAAAGTCTGAGATCCAAAGTGGAATGGGATTCTGGATCCTAGAATAGATTTTGGATCTGAAGTCTGAGATCCAAAAGGGGAATTGAGTTTTGGATCCTAGAATGGATTTGGATCTGCAGTCTGAGATCCAAGGTGAAGATTGATACTTGGAAATCTAGATCCAAGTTGAGATTAAGACCTAACTTTGGATTTTTGAAATTTCAAAATTGATTTTTGAGAATGAATTTCAAAGTCAATTTGGACCTTGAATTTGGAATTTTATAAAAATGATTCAAGTTGAATTTTAAACTTTGAATTTGATTTCAAAGTTTTGGAAATGAGATAGAATTGAAATAGGAATTTGAAGAAGAGATATTTACAATCACTTGGGTTTTTGAAAGGGAATTTTGAAAATATGATGCAATTCTATCCTAAATGATTAATGAATATAAAGAATTTTGGAATTGGTTTTTGAAAAGCTATTCCATTCCTCAGATTAATTAAAATAAGATTGAAGATATAATACATCCTTGACTATGGTCATTGAATGTATTATATAATAATCTATATTTAAATTCGGGTGAAGAATGAAACACATTTTTGTGCTTTTATAGAGTTTAAAATAAAATTAACTCTCAATATACCCTGACTATGGCCATTGGTATATGTATTGAATTAATTCTAAAGTTAAACTCTGATAAAAGGTGAAATATTTTGAAAATATGATGATTTTTTGAAAAGGATCAAGTGTGGATCCAGTGTTATTTCATAAAAGATAAAAACACTAAGTTTTGTTTTACATCCTAACTATGGCCATTGATGTAAATCATCAACTTAGGATTAATTACCTCTTACGAAATTGTGCGTGTGCCATTCGTGTTTCACCATTGTGAGAATTTGAGAAAAAAAAATGCATGAGAACAAGCAATTTATGATGTTTACAATGCTCATCCATTCTACCTAAAGCAGGAAATGTAAATTCTTATTAAGGTCTAGCTATTACAACATGTAGAATCAAATTTACAACCCCAAATAATGATATCTTTCACATATTTCCTGCAAAACAACCGGGTTAATAATGAAAAGAGAAGGAAAATCACATATATCATATGGAAATCAATAGTGAAGAGACTCATATGTTTAAGATATGTATGATGAAAAGGATAGAAAGATGACATATATGCTTACATATATATATGTATATATATAGGTATATATATATACGTATATATATAGATATATATGGCATGAGAGAGGAGATGGGCTAATGGACTATAGGTAGGGTACTGTTAATATAACTAGAATGACTAGGGTGTGGTGAGGTTATAGAGTTGATGGTGATTCACAATGTTTAAAGGTAAATCTACAGCAAACTCAAGGAGTTTCTGTAGATATAGATAGATCATCACAGTGATGATCGATTCAGTAGATGTAAGGAAAGCTACCTAACACTGTTGTGGCTAAAAAAGATGTTATGGCAGGCTACAAGCTAGTGAGCTATTGTGAATGCGAGGGGCTACTGTAGTAATGAGCTGAGGTGTGGGAAAGTGGTATTACAGTGGCTGCAACAGATAAAGGGAGTGAAGGTGTCAGCTTCTAGGTATATAAATATGATATGTGGCTAAATAATGAAGGTGATGGTATGAGCTGCAGGCAAATTGAAATGCGTCGGCTGTTGTGAGAGTATTGGCAAGAAGGGAAATGAATGACTGCAGGAACCTCAACAATGCTTGCTGAATGGAGAAGGTGCAGTAAGTGGTGGTGGGTGAGAGGCTAATGCAGGGGTTTAACAGGTGAGGCAGCAAGCGATGCTGAATATATTGCTAGAAATGTTCAGCTGCATAGGTTGAAATATCATCCCGGTGATATTTGGAGGGCAATATGAAACAAAGGGGAGACTGTGGTGAGAAGAACACAAAAAAAAAAAAAAATAGAAAACGCAACAATGTGCTGGGGCTGCTGCTATAGCGGATGGATGTTGCAGACAGATGCCTCAATAGTGAGAGGAATGTTGTGAGGTGACGGCACCATAGTACATACATGGTTTCAGCAAGGGTCTGTTAAGATGTCTTGCAGCAGAGTGTTGCTGCAAATCTAAAAAAAGTAGGGTAAACAACATGCGTCAGCTGTGTGCAGGATAGAAGATGTCAAAGGCAATGGGTAAGTGGCTGAAGGATGTGTGGTTATATGTGGGTGCATCATGGTGTTCCATATTATGATAAGCATGATGAAAGTGGTAAGCAATGAACGATTTACAGGTGACTGATACATTGATGGTGTCTAAGTGAAACATGACATAATGAGATATGGTAGAGATGAAAGATGGACACATGGTATCATTCTCAGTGGCATATTATGCAATTTCTGGACAGAACAGGCATACCAATATGATACTTTTACCTTGGCCTATAGGTGTTAACAATGGCCTCATCAAAGGAGAGATCCAATATTTGAAGACAGATATGTAGATTGACTACAGCTGTTGATTACTAATTTGAGCCCTGAAAATGACCAAGACAATAAATCAGTTTTATCGATAGACCTCACTCCACAGACTGGATATACAGGATATCAGGGAGCTTTTGCTTATGATTGAGCAATGGATTTCCTTTGGTCGACACTTAAAGTTCTAAATCGGTTTGTTGTGGTTCCATCATCCACGATCACCATCCTGTTGAGCCTTGTTAGAATGCTTTCAGAGGGCAAATGTCATACACAATTACTTGACAACTCAATGATCAGCAGTCTCCATCATTTTAAAAATAGGTTTGACATTTCGATAAGCCCTATAAGTTGAGCTGCTTTAGGACAGTTCAGGGCTATACAGAGGATTTTCAGCTCTCGTCAGGACCTAAAGTCGTGACCGAAATGGCTAACAACTAAAAAAAAAGAAAGAAGAAAAATCTTCCCCTGGTTTGCAGAGGTATGCAAATGAGGAACCAGCAAGAGTGTTTTACAGGAGACGTTGCTTGATAAATTGCCTCCGGTGTAGGAGAATCATGCCTCCAAATTGGCCAGGATGACTATAGTATGGTTCAGAGGTATGCCTTACAACAAATCGAAAGATTATTTTTGGATCAATGAAGCACCGAACTTTCATCTTGGTAAATCACACAGACCACAAAGTTTCATTTTGGGCCACTTGGGCCCTTAATTCCAAATCCTTCAGATCACATGCTTTACTAACAGGATTTTATGGTGACTAATAAGAAAACATTCTTGAATCCATATAATTTTAAAGCAGATACAACCTTCAGCCAAGGAGACAGAATCTTCTGCAATGACGATTAATTGATTCCCAATCACATGCAAATATGAATATGAGAGAATCTGCTACATTTTGCATCATGATTTATATATCGGTTTGAGCATAATTAGTAATTGAAACTCAGCAACTTCACCAAGACATAAATAACCCAGAAAGATGTACATGAATTAAAGCAATCAAGATATAACAGAGAGTCATTTTGGATGCAAGTATCTACAGAAGTTATAAGGAATACACTCAGCGTAGAACCTGTAACATGATTTTCTTTTTCTTTTTTTCTTTTTCTTTTTTTTTAAAAAAAAAACGTAAGGGGGGTATATCTGAATGACTCTAAACACTTGAAAGACATAGTAAACAGGGGGAAAATGGCATTACAGAAAACCCAATATGGCACTCTGTGCCGGTTTTGTAATGTAAATCGAAGATACAGTAGAGAACATGTAAACCATGGGACCTCAGTTAGTCTAATGAACGTATTCATCGAAGCAAACTTAACTTCTATACATGCATATTTGATAATCAATGAATAATAGATGAGTTTAAAGGTAACGACATCCATTGTATGACAATCAAGTGGAAATCACGATGCAGGAGGTTGAAAATACAAACGAAAGCTTAAAAATAAAAAGAAAGAAAGAGAAAAAAAAAAAAGGGAAAAAGAAGAAAAAAAAAAGGTGTTGATATATGGATATCCTGTTAATGTAGCATTAGATGAATCAATTCTGCTATATGCAGGATGATTCAATCATTCGTGCTTAAAAAAAAAGAAATAAGTGAATGCATGATGAAAAATCTTGATTCAAAACTGACTGATTAATAAAAAGGGATGTAGAAATCCAAAGATTTCATTGATATAGCACTATATATATGGATCGGTGTTTGCCATATGCAAAACCGATACCTCAGCAATGCCCTACTGGGTAGATCAAACAAAAAAAAATCAAAAGAAAAGGGAGGAAAAATTTGCATACAATAAAGGGAGGAGGGGAGATGGGGACTCACCTTGTTCTCGCAGAGATTATGAAAGAGGAAGTTGAGGCTTCTATTATATCCCGAAGTCCCTTTTGCTGTGGATGCCAACAGATTTCTGGGTTTTGTAAGAACTCTGAAGGAAAACACCCTTGCTAAGGGTTACCACTGCTGGACGGGGCTCCTTCACCAGAGGCAATAGAGATATGGAGAAAAGAATAAGAGGAGGACGATACTATGCAAGTGTTGGAAAAGAAAACGGGCCAGCAGAGGGAAGAAGATGGATGCTAAAAAAAAGATCGATCCCCCTTGTTTCTGGCTGGCCCTTCTTTATAGGGGAAAGGAGAAAACTCGAGAAAGCAAACCTCTGTTGCAGATCAATGGTGGGAGAGAGAGGCCAGCGATCGGAGGATGGAGGGCTCAATGGAGGCTTCCAGAATGGGGTTCATTTCAAAAACAGGTTTGACATTTCGATAAGCCCTATAAGTTGAGCTGCTTTAGGACAGTTCAGGGCTATACAGAGGATTTTCAGCTCTCGTCAGGACCTAAAGTCGTGACCGAAATGGCTAACAACTAAAAAAAAAGAAAGAAGAAAAATCTTCCCCTGGTTTGCAGAGGTATGCAAATGAGGAACCAGCAAGAGTGTTTTACAGGAGACGTTGCTTGATAAATTGCCTCCGGTGTAGGAGAATCATGCCTCCAAATTGGCCAGGATGACTATAGTATGGTTCAGAGGTATGCCTTACAACAAATCGAAAGATTATTTTTGGATCAATGAAGCACCGAACTTTCATCTTGGTAAATCACACAGACCACAAAGTTTCATTTTGGGCCACTTGGGCCCTTAATTCCAAATCCTTCAGATCACATGCTTTACTAATAGGATTTTATGGTGACTAATAAGAAAACATTCTTGAATCCATATAATTTTAAAGCAGATACAACCTTCAGCCAAGGAGACAGAATCTTCTGCAATGACGATTAATTGATTCCCAATCACATGCAAATATGAATATGAGAGAATCTGCTACATTTTGCATCATGATTTATATATCGGTTTGAGCATAATTAGTAATTGAAACTCAGCAACTTCACCAAGACATAAATAACCCAGAAAGATGTACATGAATTAAAGCAATCAAGATATAACAGAGTCATTTTGGATGCAAGTATCTACAGAAGTTATAAGGAATACACTCAGCGTAGAACCTGAAACATGATTTTCTTTTTCTTTTTCTTTTTTTCTTTTTCTTTTTTTAAAAAAAAAAAACGTAAGGGGGGTATATCTGAATGACTCTAAACACTTGAAAGACATAGTAAACAGGGGGGAAATGGCATTACAGAAAACCCAATATGGCACTCTGTGCCGGTTTTGTAATGTAAATCGAAGATACAGTAGAGAACGTGTAAACCATGGGACCTCAGTTAGTCTAATGAACGTATTCATCGAAGCAAACTTAACTTCTATACATGCATATTTGATAATCAATGAATAATAGATGAGTTTAAAGGTAATGACATCCATTGTATGACAATCAAGTGGAAATCACGATGCAGGAGGTTGAAAATACAAACAAAAGCTTAAAAATAAAAAGAAAGAAAGAGAAAGAAAAAAAAAAAGGGAAAAAAAAGAAAAAAAAAAGGTGTTGATATATGGATATCCTGTTAATGTAGCATTAGATGAATCAATTCTGCTATATGCAGGATGATTCAATCATTCGTGCTTAAAAAAAAAGAAATAAGTGAATGCATGATGAAAAATCTTGATTCAAAACTGACTGATTAATAAAAAGGGATGTAGAAATCCAAAGATTTCATTGATATAGCACTATATATATGGATTGGTGTTTGCCATATGCAAAACCGATACCTCAGCAATGCCCTACTGGGTAGATCAAACAAAAAAAAATCAAAAGAAAAGGAAGGAAAAATTTGCATACAATAAAGGGAGGAGGGGAGACGGGGACTCACCTTGTTCTCGCAGAGATTATGAAAGAGGAAGTTGAGGCTTCTATTATATCCCGAAGGCCCTTTTGCTGTGGATGCCAACAGATTTCTGGGTTTTGTAAGAACTCTGAAGGAAAACACCCTTGCTAAGGGTTACCACTGCTGGACGGGGCTCCTTCACCAGAGGCAATAGAGATATGGAGAAAAGAATAAGAGGAGGACGATACTATGCAGGTGTTGGAAAAGAAAACGGGCCAGCAGAGGGAAGAAGATGGATGCTAAAAAAAAGATCGATCCCCCTTGTTTCTAGCTGGCCCTTCTTTATAGGGGAAAGGAGAAAACTCGAGAAAGCAAACCTCCGTTGCAGATCAATGGTGGGAGAGAGAGGCCAGCGATCGGAGGATGGAGGGCTCAATGGAGGCTTCCAGAATGGGGTTCATTTCAAAAACAGGTTTGACATTTCGATAAGCCCTGTAAGTTGAGCTGCTTTAGGACAGTTCAGGGCTATACAGAGGATTTTCAGCTCTCGTCAGGACCTAAAGTCGTGACCGAAATGGCTAACAACTAAAAAAAAAGAAAGAAGAAAAATCTTCCCCTGGTTTGCAGAGGTATGCAAATGAGGAACCAGCAAGAGTGTTTTACAGGAGACGTTGCTTGATAAATTGCCTCCGGTGTAGGAGAATCATGCCTCCAAATTGGCCAGGATGACTATAGTATGGTTCAGAGGTATGCCTTACAACAAATTGAAAGATTATTTTTGGATCAATGAAGCACCGAACTTTCATCTTGGTAAATCACACAGACCACAAAGTTTCATTTTGGGCCACTTGGGCCCTTAATTCCAAATCCTTCAGATCACATGCTTTACTAACAGGATTTTATGGTGACTAATAAGAAAACATTCTTGAATCCATATAATTTTAAAGCAGATACAACCTTCAGCCAAGGAGACAGAATCTTCTGCAATGACGATTAATTGATTCCCAATCACATGTAAATATGAATATGAGAGAATCTGCTACATTTTGCATCATGATTTATATATCGGTTTGAGCATAATTAGTAATTGAAACTCAACAACTTCACCAAGACATAAATAACCCAGAAAGATGTACATGAATTAAAGCAATCAAGATATAACAGAGAGTCATTTTGAATGCAAGTATCTACAGAAGTTATAAGGAATACACTCAGCGTAGAACCTGTAACATGATTTTCTTTTTCTTTTTTTCTTTTTCTTTTTTTTTTTAAAAAAAACGTAAGGGGGGTATATCTGAATGACTCTAAACACTTGAAAGACATAGTAAACAGGGGGAAAATGGCATTACAGAAAACCCAATATGGCACTCTGTGCCGGTTTTGTAATGTAAATCGAAGATACAGTAGAGAACGTGTAAACCATGGGACCTCAGTTAGTCTAATGAACGTATTCATCGAAGCAAACTTAACTTCTATACATGCATATTTGATAATCAATGAATAATAGATGAGTTTAAAGGTAACGACATCCATTGTATGACAATCAAGTGGAAATCACGATGCAGGAGGTTGAAAATACAAACGAAAGCTTAAAAATAAAAAGAAAGAAAGAGAAAGAAAAAAAAAGGGAAAAAGAAGAAAAAAAAAAAAGGTGTTGATATATGGATATCCTGTTAATGTAGCATTAGATGAATCAATTCTGCTATATGCAGGATGATTCAATCATTCGTGCTTAAAAAAAAAGAAATAAGTGAATGCATGATGAAAAATCTTGATTCAAAACTGACTGATTAATAAAAAGGGATGTAGAAATCCAAAGATGTCATTGATATAGCACTATATATATGGATCGGTGTTTGCCATATGCAAAACCGATACCTCAGCAATGCCCTACTGGGTAGATCAAACAAAAAAAATCAAAAGAAAAGGAAGGAAAAATTTGCATACAATAAAGGGAGGAGGGGAGATGGGGACTCACCTTGTTCTCGCAGAGATTATGAAAGAGGAAGTTGAGGCTTCTATTATATCCCGAAGGCCCTTTTGCTGTGGATGCCAACAGATTTCTGGGTTTTGTAAGAACTCTGAAGGAAAACACCCTTGCTAAGGGTTACCACTGCTGGACGGGGCTCCTTCACCAGAGGCAATAGAGATATGGAGAAAAGAATGAGAGGAGGACAATACTATGCAGGTGTTGGAAAAGAAAACGGGCCAGCAGAGGGAAGAAGATGGATGCTAAAAAAAAGATCGATCCCCCTTGTTTCTGGCTGGCCCTTCTTTATAGGGGAAAGGAGAAAACTCGAGAAAGCAAACCTTCGTTGCAGATCAATGGTGGGAGAGAGAGGCCAGCGATCGGAGGATGGAGGGCTCAATGGAGGCTTCCAGAATGGGGTTCGTTGAAGATTGAAGGCGGAGAGGAAAGCCTGCTGTTGCAGATCGAACGACGAAGAGAGAAGGAAAATGGCGCGGGAAGAGTTCGTTAAATTTTTTCCAATTTTTCAAAAAGGTGGTCCTCTTTTAGAAAGATTTTTGAAAAGTGGTTTAAGCGGAGGTTTTTGGTAAAATGACTTCAAAAGTTTGAAAAATCATTCGTTTACCTTGTAATTTTTTTTTGGGTTTTTTAGTATATTTTTCAATTTTTTTGTATTTTTGAAATAAAATCCTAAATTTTGTGAGAAAACAAGGATTGAAACTATTTTTTTGGTGTTTTTTTGTAAAATATTTACAAAAGGGAGTTTTTCTGAGAATTAAAAGCTATTTTTGAGAAAATTTCTTCAGAAAGTGGATTTATGTCCGATTTTTTGAAAAATATTCGAGGTTTACAACCTCGAACTGAGAAATATAGGGCCGAGGATCCAACAAAGTGTCGGATGAGCCGCCCGAGCCTTTCAAAATCATTTTTTGGTATTTTTGTGATTTTATTTTGGAAATCGGACAACGGGGCTCAGATTTGGATTTAAAATACTGAGTTCAGACCCGGAGTTGAATTTGAATATATCAATGTGGAATTTAATCCAGAAATCTGAAGAAAGACTGAAATTTAGCTTTGAAATCACTTTGATTTTCTCAAAAAATAGAATCAGGGGCAAAAGGGTTATTTTTACAAAACTTTGAAAAATTTGGGGTGTTCACAGTATGGGTTACAAAAAGATTGATGCTTGTCCAAATCACTGCATGTTGTATTTCAAGGAGCAGAAAAACAACATATCATGCCTGTCATGTGGGCATCCTCGGTTCAAGCCAAAGACAAGAGGCAATGGTAGCACGAGATCAAAGGAAGTTTTATACAAGTTGCTCCGCTACTTTCCTATCACTCCTAGATTGCAGTGATTGTATATGTCTTCAAGGACAGCTAAACACATGAGATGGCATGCAAATAAAGTTCGACACGATGAAAACAAGATCACACATTCTGTTGACGCTGAAGCTTGGAAGCACTTTGATCGTACTCATCAGAATTCGCAATGGAAGTGCAAAATGTTAGACTCGGTCTATGTACAGATGGATTTAATCCATTTGGGGGTAAATCAACTCCATACTCATGCTGGTCAGTATTTGTAACTCCATACAACCTTCCACCAAGCTTGTGTATGAAACGTCCAAATCTTTTCTTGTCTCTGTTGATCCCTGGTCCGACCTCACCTGGCCAAAATCTTGATGTATATTTAAGGCCATTGATTGATGAACTAATAGTATTGTGGGATGACGGTGTTACCACGTATGATGCCTATAAAAAATAAAATTTCAACATGAAGGTCGTTGTTCTATGGACAATCAGTGACTTCCCTGCATATGGTATGCTATCTGGTTGGAGCACACATGGGAAGTTGGCTTGTCCGTACTGCATGGAGGATTCCAAAGCTTTTAGATTGAAGGCATGGAAGGAAGCCTTGCTGGTTTGAGTGTCATCGTCGATTTCTACCCAGCGATCATCCGTTCCGACGACAAAAGAATGCGTTTAAAGCAGACACAACTGAAACAGAAGGTTCATCCTCAATATTGTCTGGCATAGAGATTCTAAGAAGATTGCGATACTTTCCAGATATATTAACAAATACCCGCAGTTCTACACCCTTCCGTGGATTTGAGAAGGATCACAATTGGACGAAGAAATCTATTTTTTGGGAACTACCGTATTGGCCGACCCTATTGATACGACATAATTCGGATGTGATGCATGTAGAGAAAAATGTGTTTGATAATGTGTTCAATACAGTAATGAATATTAAAGGAAAAATGAAGGATAATCCGAAGGCCCGTATGGATTTAAAATTAATATATAAAAGACCAGAATTGGAAGTCAAAGAGTATAATGACAAAGTACTGAAACCAAAGGCAAAGTACGTGCTCGGACCTGATCAAATAAAACATGTATGTCAATGGTTGAGACAACTGAGATTTCCAGATGGATATGTCTCTAACATTGCTCGGGCTGTGAAGATTGACGATGGACAGTTATATGGGTTGAAGAGCCATGATTGTCATATCTTTATGCAACGATTGATACCCCTAGCATTCCATGATATGTTAGACAAACCTATATGGGGGTATTGTCTGAGTTGAGTGGATTTTTCAGAACATTGTGCGCATCGGAGGTCGTAGTATCAAATGTAAAGAATCTCGAGGACTCTGTCATCACCACTATTTGTCTGCTAGAAAAGATATTTCCGCCAGCATTTTTCGATGTTATGGAACATTTGATCATACATCTGCCATATAAACTAAGGGTTGGTGGCCCTGTGCAATATCGATGGATGTACCCATTTGAAAGGTATATATTTTTTTATATTTGTCTCTTTAATGTCAGATATTTAAAATTTGAAATGTATATTCTTGTCAGATGCATGTTCGACCTAAAAAAAAAAGTTCGTAATAAAGCAAGAGTAGAAGGCTTTATTTATGAGGCGTACACTTTAGAAGAGATTTCAAATTTCTCATCTATGTACTTCGAACCTCATATTCCAACACGTTACACATGCCCGCCCCGTAACGATGATGGAGAACAAGTAACTGTAGCTGACAAGCTGTCGATATTTCAACCACTTGAGCATGCATTTGGTAGTTGCCGATCAAGGCTACTGACAGATCGAGAGCAAGATGCAGCACACATCTATATTCTTTTTAATTGCTCAACGATCGACCCATACATCGAGTAAGTATATGTATATGCAACTCAATTATAAATCCTTTTATGTTCTATATGTGGATACATGACTCGGTAATTTAAGTATTTGTGGTTTGCAGACGATTTGATCTAGAGTTGCAAAGCGAAGTTTCACATCTCACTGATGCAGAAGTACAAAAAGAACGTGAAACTAAGTTTGTGGAGTGGTTGAAACAGTTGGTAAAGAAGCTAACATAAACTTTGTACTTATAAACAACACTAAGTTACTTAATTGATCGTGATCACAATCATTGTTTATGTCTGTGCGTAGGTTCACCATGGTGATGTTAAAGATCAAGGAATATGTGATTTAGAAAATGGTTCGACCAAAGTTGTGCAATGCTACAACGGGTATATCGTAAATGGTTATCAATTCCATACAAAAGATTACGGTATAAACAAATCAACCATAAATAGTGGCGTGTGTGTCAAGGGTAGCAGCTACGGTGAAAATGAACATGATTACTACGGTGTTATAGAGGAAATAATGGAGTTGACTTACTTAGGCACGAATAACAGGGTAACTTTATTCAAGTGTCATTGGTTTGATCCAACTGCAACAAGACTCGACAAAGCTTTAGGCATTGTGGAGGTGAATCATAAATTTAGGTTTGGAACATATGAACCATTCATATTAGCCTCGCAAGCTCAACAAGTTTATTATACTTCATATCCGAGTATAAAAAAGTCAGACAGAAATGAATGGTGGGCAGTTTGCAAGGTGAAGTCCAAACTATACCCCGAGTATGATCAGTTACAGGAAGATGTGTTAGTTGAAGACAGCGATTACTATCAATCAGATGATGTCTATGACTTCGCTTATGGTCACGATGTTGTGCATGATATGCATGTCATATCTCCATTGGCCGATGAAACATTCATAGAGGAATGTGATCCAAATGATGTACCAAGTGGATGGGCAAACAATGAAGAAGAAGAAGAAAGTCAAACTAGTGACGAGAAAGAATTCTCAAGCTAGTGAGCAAAATCTTATACTACAAACCTCTATTTAAATGCATTGCAGTACTTGATGTGAGTTGTATTGCAATACTTGGTGGGAATGATTAAAAATTTATTTGAATGTATTATAATACTTGATACGAATGATTCGAATGCATTGCAATACTTGATGTAAATGATTTGAATTATTTGAATGTATTGTAATACTTGATGCGAATGCATGAGTTGTATTGCAACACTTGATGTGAATGATTAAAATTTTTATTTGAATGTATTGTGATACTTGATACGAATTATTTGAATGCATTGTAATACTTGATGTGAATGATTTGAATTATTTGAATGTATTGTAATACTTGATACTAATGATTCGAATGCATTGCAATACTTGATGTGAATGATTTAAATTATTTGAATGTATTATAATTTATGCAACGAATGATTTGAATTATTGCAATACTTAATGTGAATGATTTGAATTATTTGAATGCATTGTAATACTTGATGCGAATGATTTGAATGCATTACAATGCTTGATGTGAATGACTTGAATGCATTGTAATACTTGATGCGAATGATTTGAATGCATTGCAATGCTTGATGTGAATGAGTTGAATGCATTGTAATACTTGATGTGAATTATTTGAATGTATTGTATGACATATGTTATTTGTTAGAATATGGTTTGTGGAGGTTATAGTGGTCGCTCATCCAGTAGTAGTCAGGCTCAGCCTTCATCTTCACGGGCTCATGTGATAGGTATATCATATAACTAATTGGATGCTTGATTAGTTCAAATGCGCACTCTGAGAATTTCTAATGTATTTTTTTACAAATGATGTTGCGCCTGTACACGACCCACCTATACCAGTTGATCACACAAGTCAACAGCCAACACAGGAAACAGGGTCTTCTCAGGCTGGCACAAGAAGACTCATTCGAATAGTGTATATCGATAATCGACCGTAAGTATTTTGTTTTCAATTATTGCATATCTTATAAATATTTTATATTGATATTTACTGTGTAACAATTCATGTGCAGCACGAGGTTTGAGCCACAAGAAGTAGTACGGGAGATTAGGAATTCACTTCTTCAACATCTACCAGGACCGGTTGCTCAATGGAAAGAGTACCCAAAGGAGGTGTTAGACAGATTGTGGTCCTCATTCATGGTATACAGTTGTTCCTCATAGTTAATGTGTTTCATATTTAATTTATTTAAGTAATGTATACTAACCTTCTAAAAATATTTGTAGGCTTCGAATCGCTTCGCAACTACGATGGAAGAAAATGATGCAAGGAAGGTGTAGCAGAAGGTGGCTGCCAATTGATTTGCAGACATGCTGCACACTATGAAGACTGCAACAAAAAAAGCATCTGGCGTAGTAGATGATCCATTACTGTGAAAGGGCCATGGCCCTATTACTATCAGGAGAGATTACTGGGATGAAATGTGCGATAAGTAGGCGGGAGATGCATTTAGAAATCGCTCTGCGAAGGCTGCACAAAATCGATCGAAGATGCTCGAAGCCCATCTACACACAGATGGATCTAAGACATTTGGGAGTCACCTAAAGAAAATGGTAACTCATCAATATATAATATTAATTTTATAAGTATTGTTGCAAACTTGTGTAGTAAATCTTTTGTCATTTAACTTCGCAGGAAGTAGAAAAAGGAGGCAGTGTACCATATAAGGATGTGTTTGTTGAAACACATAAACGGAAGACCACGGGAGTCTTCGTATCAGAGAAGGCGAGAACGACAACGGTATGTATTTATTCTATTAATAATCATTGCAATATATATGCAAGTTATCATAATGTTATCATTAATTATTAATGAATACTTTAAACATTATTTTGTAGGAGGCATACGAGCAACAGATGGTAGAGCGATATGGCGATGACGCTACTCAGCATCCATCATTTGATCCTACAGCATGGGTGACTGCAGCAGGTGAACCCAAAAAAGGTCGCGTGTTCGGGTTTGGGAGTAATATGAACACTTCACCAGTTATTGCTTCTTCCAGTTACGGCTCACCGACTTCTTGCGCTGACATAAGCTCCAAGCAGCAGACTATTCTTTCCGGTGATGATGTACGCTAGATCGTTACAGAATCACTGAATAACTACTTCCATGACACTGTCGCCCCCTTTCTCCGAAATGAGATCAAGGTTGTTGTTCTGGAAAGGGGATCTTTGATTCCAGGTCCCTCAAAGGTATAATCACATATTCAGTTTTTTGTCTGCCTTAGAACACATATGAGCATAATCGAATCACATATATAACTTTTTGCCTGCCTTAGAGCACATATGAGCATGCTATAATCACATATTCAGTTTTTTGACTGCCTAAGAACACATATGAGCATGATAGAATTACATATAAAGTTTTTTTGTCTGCCTTAGAACACATATGAGCATGCTATAATCACATATTCAGTTTTTTAACTGCCTAAGAACACATATGAGCATGTTATAATCACATATTCAGTTTTTTGACTGCCTTAGCACACATATGAGCATGATAGAATCACATATAGAGTTTTTTTATTGCCTTAGAGCACATATCAGCATGCTATAATAATATATAGAGTTTTTTTATTGCCTTAGAGCACATATGAGCATGCTATAATCACATATAAAGTTTTTTGACCTGCCTTAGAACACATATGAGCATAATCGAATCACATATATAACTTTTTGCCTGCCTTAGAGCAGATATGAGCATAATAGAATAACATATAGAGTTTTTTTCATGCCTTAGAGCACATATGAGCATGCTATAATAACATATAGAGTTTTTTTATTGCCTTAAAGCACATATGAGCATGCTATAATCACATATAAAGTTTTTTTATTGCCTTAGAGCACATATGAGCATGTTATAATCACATAAAAAGTGTTTTTATTGCCTTAGAGCACATATGAGCATGCTATAATAACATATAGAGTTTTTTTATTGCCTTAGAGCACATATGAGCATGCTATATGCACATATAAAGTTTTTTTGCCTGCCTTAGAACACATATGAGCATAATCGAATCACATATATAACTTTTTGCCTGCCTTAGCACACATATGAGCATGATAGAATCACATATAGAGTTTTTTGCCTGCCTTAGAGCACATATGAGCATGCTATAATAACATATAGAGTTTTCTTATTGCCTTAGTGCACATATGAGCATGCTATAATCACATATAAATTTTTTTGCCTGCTTTAGAGCACATATGAGCATGCTATAATCACATATTCAGTTTTTTGACTTCCTAAGAACACATATGAGCATGATAGAATCACATATAAAGTTTTTTTGACTGCATTAGAACACATATGAGCATGCTATAATCACATATTCAGTTTTTTGACTGCCTAAGAACACATATGAGCATGTTATAATCACATATTCAGTTTTTTGACTGCCTTAGCACACATATGAGCATGATAGAATCACATATAGAGTTTTTTTATTGCCTTAGAGCACATATGAGCATGCTATAATCACATATAAAGTTTTTTTGCCTGCCTTAGAGCACATATGAGCATGCTATAATCACATATTCAGTTTTTTGACTGCCTAAGAACACATATGAGCATGTTATAATCACATATTCAGTTTTTTGACTACCTTAAAACACATATGAGCATGCACAAATCACATATAGAGTTTTTTTACTGCCTTAGAACATATATCATTTATGATAGAATCACATATATTTTTTTTTCTTTTGCCTGCCCTAGAGCACATATGAGCATGCTATAATCACATATTCAATTTTTTGACTGCATTAGCACACATACGAGCATGATCGAATCACATATATAGTTTTTTGCCTGCCTTAAAGCACATCTGAGCATGGTAGAATCACATATAGAGTTTTTCTAGCTGCCTTAGAACACATATGAACATGCTATAATCACATATTCAATTTTTTGACTGCCTTAGCACACATATGAGCATGATAGAATCACATATATAACTTTTTGCCAGCCTTATAGCGCATATGAGCATGATAGAATCGCATATAGAGTTTTTTTATTGCCTTAGAACACACATGAGCACATGATAGAATCATATATAATGTGTAATTTATTTCATTATATTTTGTTTATCAATACTGACTATTGTTTTCTTGTGTAGGCTGATAGCGATAATCAACGTAGCGGAACTGAAGGGACAGATGAAGGCAATGAACAAGAAGACGCACAAAATCTTGGCGATTATTACAGAACTATGTTGAAGAAGTTCTATTTTTTTATGTTTCCTAATTGTAATTATTGAATTGTAAATAATTAAACTTGTTAATTTTAAGGTGGAACGATTATTGTTGTAGATTCTTTTTATATGGAATTTTTTGTGTGGTTTGTTTTTTATTTACAGAAAATATAAATTGTACATGAAATATAAATTGTACCGTTCTCGGTATTTAATTTTCAAATAAATTTTTTTAAATTTTTTTTCGTGTTTGCGACGGATTAGCGATGGAACCATCCATCGCTATTCATATAAATCTAGCGACGGACGTAAATCCGTCGCCAAGCCGTGGTCGCCGTTTAGTACCGACGGATTGGCGACGGAATACAACGCTCGTTAGTCCATCGCAATTAGCGACGGACCTGGCGACGGAATAAATCCGTCGCCAGTTAGCGTAAAAAAAATCGCGACGTAAGCATACCGTCGCCTCGTCGTCGCTATGCCTCTTAGCGACGGAATGTGGTCGTCGCTAATCTACTGCTTTGTTGTAGTGATAGTACTTTTAGTTCATCTATCAATGGCCTTAAATATATATCAAGATTTTGGCCAGGTGAGGTCGGACCAGGGATCAACAGAGACAAGAAAAGATTTGGACGTTTCATACACAAGCTTGGTGGAAGGTTGTATGGAGTTACAAATACTGGCCAGCATGAGTATGGAGTTGATCTACCCCCAAATGGATTAAATTCATCTGTACATAGACCCAGTCTAACATTTTGCACTTCCATTACGAAGTTCTTATGAGTACGATTAAAGTGCTTCCAAGCTTCAGCGTCAACAGGATGCGTGATCTTGTCTTCATCGTATCAAACTTTATTTGCATGTCATCTCATGTGTTTAGCTGCCCTTGAAGACATATACAATCGTTGCAATCTAGGAGTGATAGGAAAATAGCGAAGCGACTTGTATAAAACTTCATTTGATCTCGTGCTACCATTGCCTCTTGTCTTTGGCTTGAATCGAGGATGCCCACATGACGGGCATGATATGTTATTTTTCTAATCCTTGAAATACAACATGCAGTGATTTGGACAAGCATCTATCTTTTTATACCCCATACCTAGAGCGTTGACCATAACTTTCGCACGATAGAAATTTTGTGGCAATTTCTCATCTTTGGGCAACATACTCTTCACAATTATGCACAAACGGTCAAAACATGATTGACTCAAATTATACTCGGACTTCAAATTCATTAGTTAAAGAACTGCAGACAAGATAGTGTGACTTTCACAACCGTTCCAAAGTGGCTCATCAGCATCTCTAAGTAAATCATAAAATCTACCAGCTGCATCGTTTGGTGATTCTTCATCTACTGCAGTTCTTACATCACTAGGACTCATAGCAGAACCCAGTTCTGTTCTTGCGGCATCAAATATCAAATTTATATATGGATTATCGTGCTCCACATTCACCCGTGCATCAAAATTGTTTCTAAATTCTTCTCCATGAAACGTCCAGTTCTGATAATCACTCACAAAACCCTTCCTGTATAGGTGATGTCTAACGCCATGAGGTTCTACAAATCGATTATTCTTACAAATCTTGCAGGGACACCTAACCCGACCTGTGGGATCTACTGTACTAACACTTGTCGTTGCAAATTCAATAAAACTGTCAACACCATCCATATATTCATGCAATAACTCATTGTCCACTATCCTACGGTACATCCATTCACGGTTTGCAGTCATTTTGTCGTATGATGTTACGAATAGTATCCTAACCAGTTAAAAGAGAACCATCAGAATGCTATGATGAAGAAAATATCAAATTTATCATGCAATATATGATGTCATACAATCACAAGAATTATGATGCATGCATTGATAACTTAATATTTTCATGTGCAAACTATTTATGACACGATACATTCATTTGAAGCATGCTTTCATTATACAATTTCACATGGAAGACATAATCAAATTGAAAGTAACTACATGCAAGCATTGATACAATCACATCAAACATTGCAATACATCGAAATCATTCATATCAAACAAATGTCAAACATGTACCTGCAGCAAACACACTTCAATATCCCGCTAACTACTACCATGCCTAGCATGAAATTCGTACTCCAAAAATAAGAACACTTCTATTCTCATACATTAAAATCATGCTCAGCATGATCTCCGAACTCCAACAAAGCAGTCCTAGATATCAACAACTAAGTGAGTGTGTGAACAATAAAGTGTTATATCCAATAAATTAAATAACATGTGATGTGCTTGCATCACTTACTCACTACGGGTATTTACCCGATTTGCATTGTTTTTGTCACTTACTTACCACGGGTGGCGGGGCACAAGCGAGTTCCGTTGAGAAATCTGCAAAAAACACCCTGCTAAAATGAAGTCACCACCTGCCGAAAAAAAAACAAGAGGTAGATGCAGTTTCACAGAACGCAGGGGGCGACCCCTTTGCCGAAAACGCAGGGGGGCGACCCCCTGCATGCCGGAAACGCAGGGGGCGACCCCCTGCCGGAAATGCAGGGGGGGCAACCCCCTGCCTGCCGGAAATGCAGGGGAGCCGACCCGCTGCGCCGTGCTGCCGGAAACGCAGAGGGAGCGACCCCCTGCGCCCTGCTGCCGGAAACGCAAGGGGTCGACCCCCTGCTGCCAGAAATGCAAGGGCGGCGACCCCCTACTGCTGGAAATGCAGGGGGGTCGACCCCCGGCCGAAAACGCAGGGGGTCGACCCCCTGCCGAAAACGCAGGGGGGTCAACGCCCTGCTGCCGGAAATGCAGGGGGGTCGACCCCCTGCCGGAAACGCAGTGGGTTCACCCCCTGCCGAAAACGCAAGGGGGGCGACCCCCTACCTGCCGGAAATGTAAGGGGGTCGACCCCCCCGCGTTTCCGGAAGGGGGTCAACCCCCTGCCGACGGAAGCGATTACGTGCGCGTCGCCGGGCGGTGGCGGGAGGCTGACGGGGAGCGGCGGCTGGCGAGCGGTGGGGGCTGGATAGAGACGGACGGGCGGCGGGCGGGAGCAAGACAGCGAAACAGGAAAAAGAGAAAGAGGGATGGGATTAGGGATTTACGTGACATTTAGCGACGAATAATTCCATCGCTAAGTCGTCGTAAATCAAAGTACCAAAATAGCGACAAAATATATTATGTCGCCGAATCTGTCATGAATTAGCGACGGATTAGCGACGAAACAATTCTCTCTCTAAATCCTTTGCTAAAATGGTTTTCTTGTATTGAGAATTAGCGACAAAAAATTGTTGTCGTTAATCTGTCGCTAATTAGCGACGGATTAGTGATGAAACAACTTTCATCGCTAATCCGTCGCTAATTACCGACAGATTCATGAAGAAAGTTTTCTCTAGCTAATCTGTCGCTAATTAGCGACGAAAAAAAGTCGTCGCAAATTTCCGTCGCTAATTAACAGTTTTCTTGTAGTCTCTCTCTCTCTCTCTCTCTCTCTCTCTATATATATATATATATATATATATATATATATATATATATATATATATATACACTACAAGAAAATGCTAATTAACGACGGAAATTTACGACGGATTTTTTCCGTCGCAAAGTTGCGACGGATCAGCGAGCGAAAACTATTTGTCGCTAACATTTGAAATTTTTGCAAAATTAACGACGGAAATAAATCCGTCGCTAATTAGCGACGGATTAGCAACAACGTTTTTTTGTCGCCAAAACACTACAAAAAAATGAAAATTAGCGACAGAATTTTTCCGTCGCTAATTAGCGACGGATTAGGGACGGAAAAATTCCCTCGCTAATTCCGTCGCTAATTTTCGATTTGAACCTGTCTCGCCTGAGGCGCAAAATTTTCCCTCTCCCCCCGTTCGAAAATTTTCTTCCCTCTGTTTTTCCCTCCTCCCGTTCGATTTAAACCATCCCCACCTTCCTCTGACGATGCGCAACGACCTCTCACACCAAGGAGGTCGACCTTCTCAGGCACCTCTCACACCACGCGCAGCTTCTGCAGCCGCTCTGCAGCGATCCCTCCGTCCCCGTCTCATCGTCCAGCCCGACGGCACCTCTTGCACCATGCACAACTTCTACAGCCGCTCTGCAGCGATCCCTTTGTCCTCGTCTCGTCGTCCAGCCCGACGGCACCTCCATTCTCAGGCACCTCTCGGTGGAGACTGCTCGGGCACCAATGGCACCTCCATCCTCCGCGTCGTCGTCCAGCCTGACGCCTCCTGCAAGTTCTCCCCCGTGAACCCTAGCTACGCCGTCTGCCTTGACCGCTCCTCCCGACGGTGCCCCTCGACAGTCTCCACCGCTTGTTCCGCCTCTCCCTCGTCGGATCCCGTCTCCACTACGACCCTCGCCAGATCCCGTCTCCAGCCGTGACTGGCTCGCTGCGGAAGAGCGTCCCAACGCCGGTTCTGTACAAAAAAATTTGCTTCCTGCCGGAAAACGCGCCGGCAGCGAGCAATTTTTTTTTATTTTTTATTTTAAATTTAACGATGGATTAGCGACGGATATTATCCATCGCTAATTTAAAATAGCGAAGGACTAGCGATCGATCATATCCGTCGCAAATTAGCGACGGAATTAGAGGCGGATAAGTTGTGGCACTACTTAGCGTCGAAAAAATCGCGATGAAAGTTATTCGTCGCTAATCCGAAGCTAATCCGTCGCTAAACTGTTTAGCGACGGATTAGCGTCGGATTAGCGACGGATTTAGGTTGTCGCTAATCCACAGGTTTCTTGTAGTGATATATATATATATATATATAAAAGCTCATACTACCATAAGAGGGTTTTCTGAAACCAACCTCCACAGAAAAGTATAGTCACTTTTAATACAATAAACAAGTTTATTTAGAGTTACCACATGGTCTTCTGCTCCTAGATAGGGAGGCCTCCTACTTCGAGTTCAAGTCCTCATGTGGGTGGCTCTTTCCACAAGGTAAAGCAAGAGGCTCCTTGGAAGCTGAGGGAGGCACCCACAAAGTTTTCACTCGGATGGTGATAGCAGGCTAAGACTAGCACGATTAGCAATAACTTGATTTCTTATAGTATACTTCGTTTGTAGCAAACTTTATAAAACCTAAAATGTACTGTTGTTTCAAAATGGGGATTGACCTTAACATATCTCCCTTCAATGCCAACTTTTTTCATAGATTAACTTTTGATGATGCTATGTAAGAATATTTCTTAACGATTTGTGGAGCTTGGAATTTGTAAAACACAAAAAAAGAAAATAATTGCTTTGCCTTTTGATATATGAAGGTTAATAGTCAAAATGCTTTGCTATATGTCCTAAATATTAGGTGCACATGCTTTTATTTAGTACACTTGTTTTTATGAGGTCCAACCACTTCCGACCATCATCTCAATCCATGATTTCCAAGCGAGCCTTTGCTAGTTGAGGCATGCATGATTCCTGTTGGGATCCCTAGTGCTCAGGGTGAGCCCCTCGGAAGGCCACTTCCCCCATATTCGTCTCCATCCTCTAGACTAGATTAATTTTAAGAAATTGATAAAGAAACAATTCTACCCTATTGGCTGCAATGAAGATCTCTGGATGAAGTAGCAGTACTTGCAGCAATGATATGAACAGTCTTTTCAAGTGTACACTGAATTTCACACAAGCAATTTCTCATGATCACATTCCTAAGGATGACCACTTATTCATGATGAAGTATATTTGGTGGTTTGTATGAAAATATTCAAAGTTATAACCAATGTTGTGAAAGCTATGAGGCATACGAGGGGCTTCACCGAAAACTGAGGCAAGGAGTAAGTCTTGGGGGCGTAAAGCATAAGCCTCAATTTTTTTTAAAAAAAACTTAAAAAAATATATAAAAATATATCTAAAAATATAAATAAATAAATAAATGCTTTATTAACAAAGCAACAAGCAATAAAAAATAGAAAATCTAAAATAAATACTAAAAAATATAAAATTAACATGTAAAAGTAACTAAAAAACTGATAGTAAAGTGTAAGCTTCTTCTTCTTCACGCACGCCTTGAGGGCCTTAGGCTGGCCTCGCGTCAAGACGAGACGTGCCTTTTTGCACCTCAAGGCACACTTTTAACAACACTGACTATTACAATTAAAGGGGAGGATAAGCCAAGGAAAGAAGACTGAGAAATTCAAAGATGAAAGCAGGGGCACCAAACGACTAAAAAAGAATGGCGAGTAACCAAGAAAAATATTATAAAGTTAAGGACAAGGCAACACTTCATGCAGTTAAAGTAGAGGAACTGGAGGAGATCCAAGTTTCAGATCCCAACGTTACACTCATGTCAATGACTCCAAATCCAGAATAAGATCAAGAAAGTTCGTGAAGAGCTCTTTCAAGTAAAACAAAGCATCATTGGGGCAATCAAAAGAATCTAATCTGGGATAAGAAACTTCCACATTCACGACCTTATCCTCTGGAGGGATCCAAAAGGATGTTGAGTTGAAAATAGCTAAGCAATGTACCTTCAAGTTTTCCATTACAGAGAGGTATATCAATAAGGTGACTTGTGAGGTGGTTCCCCTGAATGTTCCTTAAGTAATTTATGGTAGCCTGTCTATGAGATAATGATGCTATTCATTATAGGGGATTAAGAACATACAAATGGTTCATTGGAGGGGACTTCAATTCTATATTGAGAATGGGTGATTCAAATACCAATCAGCCGTAAGCTACTAGTATGCCAAAGTTTGCACAACTTCTTGATAATTGTTATCTAGAGAACATTTCTATGCAAGGGGCTAAGTTTACTTGGTCCAACAAAAGAGTACCGCCGGTGATGAGAAAATTAGACCATTTTTTTGATCTCTTTGCAAATGCTTCAATAGCGTCATGGCATGCATAAGTGTCATGCATGGCCGATCCCATATCTATTTCGGAGCACTCCATAATTTGGTTGACATGGGGCTTGGGGGTGTCCTCTTACATCGAGAAATTTACGTATGAAGCTTTGGTGGTTTCGTGAGCCACACATGTTGGATTTAATGCGGATGGTGGGATGAGGCTCCATATTTAGAGAGGTAAGCTGCATTGAGAATATATTCCAAATTATCTTTTGTGAGATCTAAGCTCATCAAATGGAACAAGCACCATTGTCAAGCAAAGTTAATGTTATCAATGAATGGGAGTTCCAATTGAAAACGTTGCAACAACTTGAAAAGGAGGGGGTTGATGGTGAAAGGGCCACCACCCTAAAGTAGGAGAGAGAAAAATTAGTAAAAGATATTTGTGAGTGACGGACACGAAAGTGTATTAGATAGAAGCTAAGCGAAGCAGGTTATATGTTACCCCCCCCCGAACAGGGCATCTCATGCTCGGGGGTCCCAAAAAGCACCACGTATTTAAGCATGTGCATCTCGTATCCCCATGTTTATCAGCATTAATTAGTGTTGGAGTTTGATGCGATTGCAAAGACTTAAGTACCCTCTCCTCCATTGGTGCAAAAAAAAAAATGTCGATTCTAGAAAATGAGCGGTTGTAAAGACTTAAGTGCCTCGAAGATGATTATTTAAGACTCAATCTATGCACTGCAGGATTATCCGAGAAAGAAATCTCCCCTAGAGGAGGCCATGAACATCAACCCTCTCACTCTCTCTCTCCCTTCTCTTTCTGATTCTGTGCACATCCAGCATAAGATCCTACATTGCTCCATCAAGCACCGACTGACCTGCACATTGACTGTTGTGGAGCCTGATTCAGAGTTTTTACCCTTACAGGAGGAGGGTTTGGGGGCTCCTCTCAACGTGGGTAGCATCATTCAACTAAATGAGTTGTGAATCCTGATTCAAAGTTTTTACCCTTATATGAGAGAGGTCTAGGGGCTCCTCCCAGCGTGTGTAGCATCATTCAACTTGAAGAGTTGTGGTGCCTGATTTAGAGTTTTTACCCTTACAGAAGAGGGGTATGAGGGCTCCTCCCAGCGTGGGTAGCAACAATCAACTTAATGAGTTATGGAGCTTGATTCAGAGTTTTTGCTCTTACAGGAGGAGGGTTTGGGGGCTCCTCCTAGCATGGATAACATCATTCAACTTGATGAGTTGTGGAGCCTGATTCAGAGTTTTTGCCCTTACAGAAAGGGGGTTTGCGGGCTCCTCCCAGCGTGGGTAGCATCGTTCAACTTGATGAGTTGTGGAGCCTGATTCATAGTTTTTGCCCTTACAGGAGGGGGTTTGGGGGCTCCTCCCAACGTGGGTAGCATCATTCAACTTGATGAGTTGTGGAGCCTGATTTAGAGTTTTTGCCCTTACAGGAGGGGGGTCTAGGGGCTCCTCCTGTCGCAGGTCTCGTCGGATAACACTATAAATCGCTGTGGGGCTTGTTGGAGACCCAAAAATACTACAAATCGTTGTAGGAAGACCCAACAATACTACAAATCATTATTGGAAGGCCGGATAACATTATAAATCGTTGTGGGGCTGGTTGGAGACTCGAAAACACTGCAAATCGTTGTAGGAAGGCCCGACAATACTACAAATTGTTGTTGGAAGTCCAGACAACACTATAAATCGCTGAGGGGCTCGTTGAAGACCCAACAACAATAAAAATTGTTGTAGGAGAGTCATTGAAAAAAATATGGGAAAGAAAAAGAAAAAGAAATTTATAAAAATTGTGGGAAGGGGTGTTACGAAAACCTCGAGCAAGAAACAATCGAAGGAAACATGAGCTCCACGATTAAACAAAATGCTTTATTGCTTTTTTTTTATAGTTAAAAGAGGGAAATAAAATAAAAAAAGTATA
This sequence comes from Nuphar pumila, assembly GCF_984573655.1. Lineage (NCBI taxonomy): Eukaryota > Viridiplantae > Streptophyta > Magnoliopsida > Nymphaeales > Nymphaeaceae > Nuphar > Nuphar pumila. The sequence goes on from NC_143256.1 coordinate 111,122,107, forward strand.
CAAGGCCTCAAAAAAATTTGGTCCGGGGGGCGCGGCACCCCCTGAACCCCCACCCGCTGACCGCATAGCGGGACCCGCACTGGGGGAGAGCCCCTGGACCCCCCTCCTGTAAGGGCAAAAACTCTAAATCAGGCTCCATAACTCATCAAGTTGAATGATGCTACCCACGCTGGGAGGAGCCCCCAAACCCTCTCCTATAAGGGCAAAAACTATGAATCAGGCTCCACAACTCATCAAGTTGAACGATGTTACAGTTAGTGTGCAGGTTAGTCGGTGTTTGATGGAGCAATGTATGATCGTTTGTTGGATGTGCACAAAATTAGAAAGAGAAGGGAGAGAGAGTGAGAGGGTTGATGTTCATGGCCTTCTCCAAGGGGAACTTTTTGTCTCCCTTGATTTCTTCTCTAGAGAGAGAGAGGGTTTTACAGTGTTTTACAGAGAAGAAAGAAGAAGAAGATGACGATGAAAAGTTCAAATAGACATTTTTGATGGCTCGGGTTCGTTTCGCCGGATGACCATCGGATCGTCGGCTCACCATCGGATCGTCGGCTCACCATCGTTTCGCCAGATCACCATCAGCGAAACGATTAAGGTTCGTTTCGCTGTGTAGACTTTGAAGAGTCAACATCATCCTCGACTTTCTGGATGGAGGACATATGTTTGTCTTTTTTTTGAACTGTTTGTTTTTTCTTTTTTGAATGAAGGTCATTTTCTCAAACCGCCATTTTATGAGAAGAATAGCAAGAAAGGGTACTTAAGTCTTTGCAACCACACCAGACTCCAATGCTAAGTGATGTCAACATACACGGGAATACGAGCCCCATGTGCTTGTATACGTGGTGCTCATTCAGACCCTCGAACACAGACGTGGGATTCAGTGAATCATCGGGGGAGAACATACACCACCCTCTCGAAGCGAAGGGCCAATTAGAAACATTGGCTTAATTCGGAGGAGCTCAACACAAAGTACTTCCACATGTGCACCTCCAATAGGAGGAGATCAAACCACGTGGTGAGAGCTATGAACGATATGCTGTGGGTTCTTTTGTCCAATTAATCACATGGGAACTATTACTCTTCTCAACGACTAGATCATCTGCTAATAGATTCATCCGAAGTTAGGTGCGTTTAGGATTCAGTCCCTTGAAAATTGATAATATAATTTAATTGCATTTGTCAGCATCACTATCTATGAGAATTGTCAGCACGAACCAAAATTATAAACAAAGACGACGCCCACACGGCTCTGCATCCAAAACGGAGAGAGAAATCCTTTTCATAACAAATACCTGCAAAGACACAATATAAAACAAAAGATAAACCGAAAACGGGAACACCAACATAAAAAAGTGGCAATGATCGACAGGAAACAGGTGCAAATGGAAAAGAGATTCACTCAAACTATATCTTCAGAACCTGTTCTGTCCTTTTATCACAAACCAGGAAAGAAGAAACAAAGATCTAAAACAAAAAGCTTACCTCACAGCCCTTGGCCCAATTTGAATGTGAAGTTGACTATAACAAAACACACAGAGAGAGAGAGAGAGAGTCGATTCAATCCGTTAGCAAGCAACGGTTGAGATTGTCTTTAAAAAAAAAAACACTGTAGACATAAAAAGCATTCCAGTTAAGAAGTTCACCAAAGGTGGCAATAGAGCTAGAAAGATTTTTGGTCGCATATATCACATGATACAGTACCCGCACCAGCTGTAACATTAAGTAAAAAAGCATTTGCAACGCCAAAAAACTATTCAAGCAAATATCGAAGAAACATCACAACGATTTGTCAATACTTGCACGTGCAAATGCAGGGAAGCAGCGTTAGGAATGTACTTGTTTTCACAAGGAGGAGAAATTTATCTTCAAAATCAACTGCACGCGCTTCAGTTCTAAAATTTATCCTTCATTTTTAAATCTTTTATGAACATTCAGCCCATAATATTCTTAAACTACTAATTCAATTTCGGTTCTTTCAAGCTTTACGCATTGCAAAGCAACCATACTAGCTGAAAGGGTTCCGCTCATTTGGTAAGGCCAACTCGTGAACAGAACACTCATATAAGTGTTCTGTCCGAAATGCTGGATTTGAGAGAAACGGAGGGTAAAAAGCAAAATGTGCAACACATGAAATATCACAAAATACAGCAGCTTAAAAGTAAATCCTTCAACATATATTACTAGTCACGAACTCCCCTTTTCCTTCTCACACTTTCTCTATATTTTTTTCATGAAAAGGTACAGTATTTAAAGAAGGCAAAAGCCCTTTAAACGAAAATAGAAAACCTAGGCTAAAAGATAGGAAAGCAAACACACTTACACAACCTCTTTACCCTACTAACAAAAAGTAGATCCTATAAACTAGGAAAACTAACAAATCGTGGGCTTTGAGTGCTCTTCAAGTAAATCGTGGGCATTGGATGCCCTACCCACTTCCTTCTTCCTAGAGAACCAAAAACATACGTGGGCTTTGGATTCTCTTGCCCACGACCTTGAGCATTAACCAACATTTTCCCCCTTAATGTGAAAGGCCTTGCACGCCTATGGATTCTCTGAACATCAAAATTCTTTTAGATGACAAGGCTTTTGTGAAACCATCACAACTTGATCATTTGTAGAGCAATGCTTCAGCACTACTTCACCTTTTTCCACTGCATCCCTTATAAAATGATATCTAAGCTCAATGTGCTTTGTCCTACCATGAAAAATAGGATTTTTGGCAATAGAAATTATAGACTCATTATCACAATAGAGCTTAGTTGGGAGATTTTGCTCTACATGCAGGTCCTTCATAACACGCCTCATCCAGATTGCTTGACAGGTAGCAAATGTAGCCGCAATATATTCCGCTTCTGAAGATGATAGCGCTATTGAATTTTGTTTCTTTGAACACCACGACACAATGCCTGAACCAAAACCGAAAGCAAATCTGCTTGTGCTTTTTCGATCATCCATTGAACCTGCCCAATCACTGTCAGTAAATCCAATCAAATTAAAGTCAGTAACATGATTATAAAAAATTTCATAATTGATTGTTGCCCGTATATAGCGGAGAATTCTTTTTGCTGCTCCTAGATGTTGCACAGATGGATTGTGCATAAACCTTGAGATCATACTGACTGAGAATACAATGTCTGGCCGAGTGTGAGTTAAATACATTAATCCACCGACCAAGCTTCTAAAACATCTTTCATTTGCTCTTGCCATTCCATCTTCCAAACTCAATTTTTCATTCGCATTCATCGGAGTTTCACAAACTTTGCAATTCAACATCTTTGATTTTTTTAGCAGTTCCAAAGCATACTTTTCTTGAGACACAAAAATCCCTTCTTGAGATTGCACAACGTGAAGACCAAGAAAAAAATATAGCATCCCCAAATCTGACATTTCAAATTTCTTCATCATACTATGTTTAAATTTTGCAATAAGCTTAAATGAAGAACCAGTGTAGATAATATCATCCACATAGACACTTACAATGAGCAATTCATTCCCATTTACTTTGACATAAAGTGTAGGTTCACTATCACTTCTTTGAAAACCATTTTGGTGGAAGAATTTATCAAGGCAACTATATCATGCACGCGGGGCTTGTTTTAGCCCGTATAAAGCCTTTTTTAACTTATACACTTTTTCTTCCTTTCCTTAAACAACAAATACAGGTGGTTGATCAACATACACGACTTCATTTAGAAAACCATTTAAAAATGCAGCCTTAACGTCAAATTGATAAACTTTTTATTTGAATTGAGCTACAATCGCAAGGATCATTCTCACAGTTTCAATACTTGCAACAGGTGAAAACGTTTCAGTAAAATCAATTCCATATTTTTGCACAAACCCTTTAGCAACTAACCTTGCCTTATATGTTTTAACATTTCCACCAGCATCATACTTGACCTTATAAACCCACTTTACTCCAATTGATTCCTTTCCAGGTGGCAAGTTGGAAAGCTCCCATGTGTCATTCTTCTTAATGACTTCCATTTCTTATTTCATTGCATCTATTCATTTCTTATCTACGCATGCTTCATCATATGATGATGGTTCTAGAACAACAAAAGCAAAATCACATTTATAAATATCCTCTAGAGACAGTACCTTTTTCGGAGGAGTGTCCACATCAAGTGTGGACTCAATATTTTCTGTGAATTCATCTTCCATACTTGACGTTTCTGAAGATAGTGCTTCAGTAGTGTGATTTGATTGCGATACCACTTCATCAATTTGCAACTTCACGCTTTCATTGTTGGTTCATTCCCAACATGCTTTTTCATCAAAGATAACATCCCTTCTTATAATCAATTTTTTTAAAAGAATGATTATAGAGACGATATCCCTTAGTTTCATTACTATAACCAACAAAGATGCATGTTTCACTCTTCTTATCTAACTTGGTTCTTTCTGAAGAGTCAATCAAAGCATATGCTATACTGCCAAATACCTTTAACATACTTACATTTGGTTTTCGATTCCACCAGGCCTCATAAAGTGTTTTGTTTCAAACTGCCTTTGTTGGAGAAATATTTAAGATATGTACTGCAGTGTTAACGGCTTCTACCCAAAACTCATTTGGCACCTTCTTTTCACTTAGCATGTTGCGTGCTATTTCTACCACTATACGATTTTTCCTTTCTGCCACTCTGTTCTGTTGTGGTGTCTTTCTTACTGTCAGTTGCCTGTGAATACCATGATCTTTGCAAAACAAACCAAACTCATCAGATAAAAATTCTCCTCCTCTATCTGTGTGCAATATTTTTATAGTTTTTCTTCTCTCATTTTCAACAAGGAACTTAAATTCCTTAAATCTATCAAATGCATGAGATTTATGAGTAAGAAAGTACACCCAACTCATTCTAGTAAAATCGTCAGTTAAAAGCAAAAAGTATTTGCTATTGTTTAATGAAGGAGTTCTCATGGGCCCGCATATGTAAGCATGAACTAATTCAAGAGGTTCTTTAGCTCTCAATGTTTTTCCAACTGGGAATGATAATTGGTGTTGTTTACCATAAACACACCCTTCACATATCTCATTTGTATAATTAATGGTTGGCAAACCAACTATCATATTTTTTTGATGCAAGAGTTTCAAACTATTAAAATAAAGATGCCCAAACCTCAAATGCCACAGTTTGGATTGATCAAAACCATTTGCCATAAAGGCACAATCATCTATCTTGATCATTTCAAGTGGAAACTATTTTTTTTGAACCATATCTATTTTTACAAGAACTATATCATTCTTGTTTTTAATCTCACAGACGTCATTTTCAAATAAAAGAGTGTAACCCTTTTTAACCAATTGCCCTACACTCAATAAGTTCTGAGCCAAACCAGGAACATAATACACATCTTGAATGTATGGTTCATTACCTGATTTTGTCTTGATTGCAACTGTTCATTTGCCATTGACGTCTACTTTATTGTTGTCCCCAAGCCACACATTCAACTTCACAGTCTCATCAATATTCTTAAAAAGACTTCTATCACCGGTCATATGATTACTGCAACCACTGTCTACAAACCACATTTCACTTTTGCAACTGTTAGTATTCATGCTTGCAAGAAACAAATTTTCATTTTCATCTGCAAAATTTGCTTGTTGCTTTGCCTTTTCAAAACATCGGGCTTCAATATGACCAAATTTCTTACAAAAATGACATTGTTTCCTTCTAAAGAATAGATTTTGATTACCTTTTTCTGTTTCATCATTCCTTTGAGAAGTATCATAAAACCTTCCTCGACCTCTTCCATGTCCACGAAAGGATCCTCTAAAACCTCATCGTCCTTGACCTCTACCTTCACCCTTTTGATCAAACTGAGTATTCTTTTCTTTTGGAATTTCAACTTTAGATTGAAAGGCTTGTTCCAATGTTTTTTTTGAAGACCTGTTTATGTGATGCTCATGGGCTAAAAGAGACTCCATTAATTCATCAATAGAATACACAGATAAATCCTTAGACTCTTCAATTGCAATAACGACATGATCAAATTTAGAAGGTAGACACCTTAAAACTTTTTCTACTATTTTTTTATCATCTAAAATTTCACCAAAGGTCTTCATTTGATTTACAATAGTAGAGAGCCTAGAAAAGAAGGTTTGAATTGACTCACTGGTTTTCATAGAAAATATTTCAAACTCTCTTCTTAAAGTTTGAAGTTTAACTGTTGTGATCTTCTTATCACCATGAAATTTTTGCTTCAGAAGTTGCCAGGCTTCTTTTGACTTAGTAGCACCGGCCATAGTTGGAAAAATGGTTTCAAACACAGCCTGTTGTAGTACTAACAATGCCTTTGCATCTCTCTTTCGAGCTTCTTTGACATCAATTTTTTCTGCTGCCTTTGATTCTTCAACATCTGCATAACCATTTTCGACCAACTCCCAGAGGTCTTGTGAGATAAAGAAAGTCTTCATCTTAATATTCTAGAATTCATAATTTTCACCATTAAAAATTGGCACTAATGATTATGACAAATTGAGAGAGTTAGAATTATTTGCCATACCGAACTTACTCAACAATTATCCTTCAAAAGAAATTTCGAATCTATAGGAACTCCTTGGTTCGGCAATGCTCCTATTGTGTTTTTCTTGAATGCCCAGGTCCGATTCGAACTTGGCTCTGATACCAAGAATTGAGAGAAACGGAGGGTAAAAAGCAAAATGTGCAACACATGAAATATCACAAAATACAGCAGCTTAAAAGTAAATCCTTCAACATATATTACTAGTCACGAACTCCCCTTTTCCTTCTCACACTTTCTCTACATTTTTGTCATGAAAAGGTATAGTATTTAAAGAAGGCAAAAGCCCTTTACACGAAAATAGAAAACATAGGCTAAAAGATAGGAAAGCAAACACACGTACACAACCTCTTTACCCTACTAACAAAAAGTAGATCATATAAACTAGGAAAACTAACAAATCGTGGGCTTTGAGTGTTCTTCAAGTAAATCATGGGCATTGGATGCCCTACCTACTTCCTTCTTCCTAGAGCATCAAAAACATACGTGGGCTTTGGATTCTCTTGCCCACGACCTTGAGCATTAACCAACAGGATTTGCTTCTAGCTGAAAGGACATCACATGCTTGAAACCCAGAGATGAGGCGGAAGCTGGGTTTACTCCCTAATGGACAAAGGGAACGTGAGGTTTTTACACCAATGAGAGCACGAGTGAGTACTAGAGTGGTTTTCCCCAACCATCTCAAGAGAAAAAAAAAATCAACCATACTAAGAATTCAAGATCTTGGTCTAACCAACTGACTTTAGTTGGTGGGTTCTAAGAGCCTGGTTGGGATCGGTAGCTGAGATGGGTGTTTATAGAGTTTATGCATTTGATGAAGCCGCATATATATGCTTAGAGATGGTAGTGGGGCGGGGCGGGGGACAAGGTCTCCACCCCCGCCCCGCCTCAAGATTAGAACCTCCATCCTCCACCCCCCGCCTTCATCCCCGTTTCATGTCCTCCATCCCCGATTCAAACGGGGATGAGGCGGGGCAGGGCGGGGAAAAGTGGTAGGGACGGGGCGGGGCAGGGATGAGGCGGGGAAAAGTGATAGGGACGGGGCGGGGCGGGGATCGGGGCGGGGAAAAGGGTACATTCATCCCTGCCTCCATCCCTGAACAGAGATGGATTTTAACCTTCGTCCCCGCCTCCATCCCCGTTTCATACCCTTCATCCCCGGTCCAAACGGGGCGAGGCAGGGCGGGGCTTTGCTTTCCCCCGGTCCACTGCCATCCCTACATATGCTTTGCCACAGCTACCAGGTAGCCAAATCCATCCTTTAGTGTAAATACAAAGCAGAACAGGCCTCACTTTCCATCCCAAATGCATAAACGCCCATCCTGCGCCGAGATTCCAAGCTGAACCACCATGGGCGTTTGATCAAGATTTTGCCTCGGGAATACCAAATGCATAAATGCCCATCCCGATTCCAAAGAAGCCGTAAGTGTACACATGTTTTTATTCTTTCATTCCAAGTGTACACATGTAATCAACTCAAGTCTCATGCCTAGTTTGATCAACGCTGCCATTAAACCAAGCTAGCCCACGATTTGTAATAGACTGAGCGTTAATTTCAAACATATATATATATATATCAACCAGCTGATCGAATCGTAGGTTGCAGGCTGCAGGTTGTCAAATTAATGTCCAAATACATGCACCTGCATATAGTATGTTCTCCTTTTAACTAAAAAGAACCTTGCAGTTCAGTTTCACGTCATCCCCATCTTCATACCCCTCTTAAGTCTTAGTTTTAATCAAATCTGAGTCTATATATGCATTCAGCAACATGATTTAATAAGCATCAACCCTTGGATCATTATTTTTTTGATAAAAAAAATATATAATTTTTTAAATCACAAATTGCATGTTCTGTCAACCAGTGTTGTGAGAGGCATACGCCTCTGAGGCGAAGCGCACGCTCAAGGTACTGAGGCATTGTAGTGATGCGCCTAAGGTAAATATAAAAAAAGAAATCTGATTATGAGCATTAAACAAAGGTCGTTCTGATGCAGTCGCATTAAATTCAATCCATTAACATCCCTACAAAAATGCCACATATTTTTACGATATTTTAGATATACCACGGATACTTGAGAGTCTCATGTTGTGAGAGGTGTATGCCTCAGAGGCGAAGCGCGGGCTCAACGCCTCGCTTCGCCTCATCGCATTTAACAACCTTGCTGTCAACCATGGAATTTCTGAATTTTTTTTTACTATCACTCAAAGAAATTAACCACATCCAAGACCTGGTCACGCTAACTCAGCCTACCATACCTACAGTCGTTCTATTTTATGGGCCTTCAAATCAACCGGGAGATGGTTTGCAGGAAGATGAAGACAGACCGTACTGTCTTGAAGATTCTTCGACATAAAATGGCGTTCAAGTCATGCCATTTGCATTTGTCTGTTCTGTCCGATATGAAAATGACGTTCAAGTCCAGAAGTTGGTTAAGTTCTTGTGGACTTAAAATCACTGTATGTAGTTGTCAAAAAAGATCGAGAATCTAATATCTTGAATTTGCTTACATCTGGCGCATGCAACCGGTCCAGTTAATTGACTAATCACTACTAGCATCCACCTTACACGAGCTGAGTGTTGATTGCTGAGTGTTGATTACTATCTTGTATTATTATGCTTCGTTCCCGTGTAGCTTTTTGTGGCTAATTTACCGGATACCTATAGATAATGCCTGTCAGTCAGACATGAGATGCCGTAGCATGTTTGACTCTTACCAGCTCCTACTTTACTAAAATCTTCTCCTCTGGTGCGGAAACAGATTATTCAATTGAGGTTGTGCAATTTTATAGCCTACTTATGAATGAGCTTCTTACCCTTGTAAAGAGAGAGAGAGAGAGTCACACCACACGATTATTAACCATGGTTAGTGAAGGAGGATCAGATGCAATGTACGTAGTTGGACATTTTTTTTTTTCATGTGGCTGCACCTAATCACCTGCCATCTTTGGCATACAGCCAGTCAAATGGGCGATCAGGTGCAGCAGCACGCTTAAAGTGTGCAATATTGCCCCTGACCTCAATTCATGGTTAGCCCTGGTTAAACCGGGTTGAGATCTTGGACAACGATTCGATCTCTCTATGAAACTTACCAGACTGTACTTCCACTGAAACCAAATGAAATTATTCAAAGGGTGGCGCATTGTAAGTGTTAGATTCTAAGACATTAATTAAACACTATCTTTGAATGCATGTCTCACATCCATTTACTGTTCAGGCTGTCGAAGCGACTTTAAATCACCATTTGTAATGTATGGCCCTTTATGAAGAGACATTAATTAAACACTATCTTGTGAACCATCTATTCTAAGGTATTTTAAAGCAATTTTGGTTGAGTCTCATGAGATTTGGACTCTCATGCAAATGAGAGAATGATTCTCATTGGCATTGGCTAAACAAACATCAGGAAATAGACCGTTTGCCTGTACAAATTAAATGAGAGTTTTTTTATTTAAATGAGGAGCTTCAATGACTCAAAGTCAAATTTAATTTGGAAACACATGTGGCCAAACAAACCAAATTTACCCATAGTATCTCTAATTAATTCATTGAAAAAAGCGGAGGAAAAATAGTAGAGGACTGATTTTAGAAATGGCGCTTTATTTGAAGGTGTTGGCTTCTTATCACATGGTGATGTTTTTGGCTGAAAAGGAATAACTGACAATTCAAGGAAAAGCTCAGTCAGTAGATCAGATTAGCCAAAAAACAAAAGATGAGAGCTGATTACCAATCTGTGGTTTAGGTGGCCGTCATGAAGATGACTGCTATATGAGTGTAATGAACTCGCTAATTCCAATATCTGATCTTTTGTAGAAAGCGTGAGTGATATAACTCAACGTTTTACCCTTATGTTTAAATTCTTCACATCATTTTAATAAAATATTTTTCCTTCAAAATAAAAGTGGACTGCTTTTCAGAAAAGATAATGATCAGGCCGAGAGGGGGAATCCAACAAGGATCATTCTCATGTTTAATGGGCCATGGAGGGGTGACAAAACCACATGAATAGAGCTCTAATTAAACAGCCGAGGAGGTCCACAAAAGTGCTGCCAAGCCACGAGACGTGGAACCGACCTGTCATCTTCTGCAAGTGCTCTTGTAGAGGTCCTGAACGACACAGTGCCAATGCACGTCAATTTTAGTGAAGCTTCGAGGAAGCTTCAAAGAATATCATCATCACTCATTGAGACTGAAATTATCATGAAGAATAATAACTGGAAGAGGATCAAGTGCAATCACATTTTACAAATGCAATGTTTTGTTGCACTTGATCACCTTCCATCTGCTGTTGTGCCCCATGCTTCATAGGCTGTGTCAGAAAGATGGAGGGTGCTCAGGTGCAGCGACTCATTATTTTCATACAATGTGATTGCACCTGTTCCTGCCTCATAATAACTGAGAGATCATCAGTAAGATGACTCGTTGCAAAAAAAATCGGTGCCCAGTGAGATGAATGGACATCAAGTGCAATGTGATCGGCTGCACCTGATCTCCCACCATCTGCTGTTCTGCCCACAACTGAAATGCTGTATTTCAAAACTGGCCGGTGATCGGCTGCAGCAGTATACAAAAAGCGTGCAATCACATTACACCTGACCCTCTTTCCACTGAGATGTCTGACCATCTTGGCCTGTGAACAAACCCATGTTACTCCAAAGAGATTTTAGAGTGCCCGACTTTTTCATGAAGCTACTGGATAAGGAAATGATGTTAATGTCATTGCTAAGATGCATAAGAAGTTAATATTGTTTTAAAACTTGTCTCGTAAAAGTTGTGTTCTGCTTTTGTCATCACTAAACAGCAAAGCAGGTTATATGTTCTCCCCCCGAACAGGGCAGTTAGCTACATCTCATGTTCGGGGGTCCCAAAGAGCACCACGTATGTAAGCATGTGCGTCTCGTATCTCCATGTTTGTCAGCATTAATTAGTGTTGGAGTTTGATGCGATTGCAAAGACTTAAGTACCCTCTCCTCCATTGGTGCAAAAAAAAATGACGGTTCTTGAAAAGGAGTGGTTGTAAAGACTTAAGTGCCCCGAAGATGATTATTTAAGACCTAGTCTCTGCACTGCAGGATTATCCGAGAAAAAAATCTCCCCTGGAGGAGGCCATGAACATCAACCCTCTCACTCTCTCTCTCCCTTCTATTTCTGCTTCTGTGCACATCTATTAGAAGATCATACATTGCTCCATCAAGCACCGACTGACCTGCACATTGACTGTTGTGGAGCCTGATTCAAAGTTTTACCCTTACAAGAGGAGGGTTTGGGGGCTCATCCTAGCGTGGGTAGCATCATTCAACTCTCACTCTCTCTCTCTCCCTTCTATTTCTGCTTCTGTGCACATCCATTAGAAGATCATACATTGCTCCATCAAGCACCGACTGACCTGCACATTGACTATTGTGGAGCCTGATTCAGAGTTTTTACCCTTACAGGAGGAGGGTTTGGGGACTCATCCCAGCGTGGGTAGCATCACTCAACTAAATGAGTTATAAATCCTGATTCAGAGTTTTTACCCTTACAGGAGAGGGGTCTGGGGGCTCTTCCCAGCGTGGGTAGCATCATTCAACTTGAAGAGTTGTGGAGTCTGATTTAGAGTTTTTACCCTTACAGAAAGGGGGGTCTGAGAGCTCCTCCTAGTGTGGGTAACATCATTCAACTTGAAGAGTTATGGAGTCTGATTCAGAGCTTTTACCCTTACAGAAGGGGGGTCTGAGGGCTCCTCCCAGCGTGTTCATGGCCTTTTGCCCTTACAGGAGGGGGGTCCGGGGGCTCATCAACCCTCTCACTCTCTCTCTCTCCCTTCTATTTCTGCTTCTGTGCACATCCATCAGAAGGTCCTACATTGCTCCATCAAGCACCGACTGACCTGCACATTGACTGTTGTGGGTCCTTACTGATGAGCTGCCTCTAAATTTATTCGACTCTGGGTCCTTACTGCACTTGAAGTTGAGTCGTCGTATTTTTTGTTGTTTGGTGGGTGGTAAGACCCTCCTCTACTCTCTCAAGACTCTTAGCTTGGGCAATCTTTCTTTTGATGATTGTGGTTGTAATGTATCGTTGAAGTTAAAATGGGGAGATATGGCCCACCACTTTTTACGGATTTGGAATATGACCTCCGTTTAGGGAGATATGGCCCTGACAAGTTGGTCCTAATTCGGGTAGCGATTTACAGCGATTTACTTACTGAATAACACTACAAATTGCTATAGCGATTTGCGGAAGACACTACAAATCGCTATAGCGATTTGCAGAAGAATCTACAAATCGCTATAGCGATTTGCGTAAGAATCTACAAATCGCTATAGCGATTTACGGAAGACACTACAAATCACTATAGCGATTTGCGATTTGTAGTGTCTTCCGCAAATCGCTATAGCAATTTGTAGTGTCTTCTGCAAATCACTATAGCGTTTCGTTGGAGACCCGAAAATACTACAAATTGCTGTAGGAAATCCCGATAATACTACAAATCATTGTTGGAAGGCCAAAAAAAAATTTGGTCCGGAGGGCGCGGCCCCCCCTGGACCCCCGCCCGCTGACCGTGCAGCGGGATCCGCGTCGGGGGGGAGCCCCCGGACCCCCCTCCTGTAAGGGCAAAAACTCTAAATCAGGCACATAAGTAGAGAGAGAAGGGAGAGAGTGTGAGAGGGTTGGTGTTCATGGCCTTCTTCAGGAGGAACCCTTTACCTCCCTTGATTTCTTCTCTAGAGAGAGAGAGGGTTTTACAGTGTTTTACGAAGAAGGAAGAAGAAGATGGCGATGGAGCAATGTATGATCGTTTGTTGGATGTGCACAGAAGTAGAGAGAGAGTGAGAGGGTTGATGTTCATGGCCTTCTTCATGAAAAACTCTTTGTTTCCTTTGATTTCTTCTCTAGAGAGAGAGAGGGTTTTACAGTGTTTTACGAAGAAAGAAGAAGAAGACTTTGAAGAGTCAAGATCATCCTCGACTTTCTGGATAAAGGACATGTTTGTCCTTTTTTTGAACAGAAAAAGAAGAAGACTTTGAAAAGTCAACATCATCCTCGACTTTCTGGATGAAGGACATGTTTGTCCTTTTTTTGAACTGTTTGTTTTTTCTTTTTTGAATAAAGGGCATTTTTGTCATTTTCTCAAACCATCACTTTATGAGAAGAATAGCAAGAAAGGGTACTTAAGTCTTTGCAACAACACCAGAGTCCGATGCAAAGTTATGTCAACATACACGGGAATACGAGCCCCATGTGCTTGTATACGTGGTGCTCATTCAAAGCCCCGAACACAGACGTGGGATTCAATGAATCATCCGGGGCGAACATACACCACCCTCTCACTAAACAGAGGCAGTTTAGTGCTTTTTTCATATGCAGGTCCCACCACCCTGGTGGTATCCCATGTGGTAAGCGGAGTCCTATGTCAAGCTCAAGACCAGGGATCGAATCCCTCTGTCACATTGGGGTGGCTGTTGCCTTTAAAAAGAAAATTCTTCGATTGAAATGTCTTTTCATAGAACATGACGCTGTTTCTTTGTATCAGGCAAAAAGATGTGCCTCTGCATGGTTTTTTACTATTTTTCTTATAATTAGAAAACTGTCAATTGTCCATCTAGAACGATTCCTTTTTGTTGTTGCTTACGTTTTGTCTTAATAAAAGTCATGTGCTTTAGAACGATTCCTTTTTGTCGTTGCTTACGTTTTGTCTTAATAAAAGTCATGTGCTTTACTGTACAAAAGGTGAAGAAACACGTGGGTAAGCAGGCACATTATTCCAAAAAAACACAGACAAAAGGGTGACCACAAGTTCAAAGCCTAATTTAGTACTTTAACACTCATTAAAAAGCTCCAACTTGACTCGGTGAGCTACTTGAATTAAGAAACCATCATCTTCATCAAACTTCTTTCCTTCAAAAGCCTTCAGAAAGTTCAAAAGAAAAACTTAAACAAGTATGTGAAAGCCCAAGGTAGAGTTGGCGATGGAGGACATGAAACGGGAATGGAGGCCGGGATGAAGGTTAAAATCAAAACTTATGTGGGGATGAACTTACGTTTTCTACATCCCGTTCCGTCCCCATCCCCGTCCCGATCTCAACCTTGCTCCACCCTGCCCCGTCCCCAATCCTTCTTTAAGGATGACAATGGACCGAGGAAAAATGAAGTCCCGCCCCACCTCACCTCGTTTGGACCGAGGATGAAGGACATGAAACGGGAATCGAGGCATGGATGGAGGTTAAAATCAAAACCCTGAGATGGAGGGCAGAATTTTGAGACGGGGCCGGGGTGGAGACCTTGTCCCCAGCCCCTGCCCCAGTCCACAGCCATCCCTACCCCAAGGGGGTTGGCTTAGTGGGGTGGGGCATTGTCTACTAGACGGGCAGTCAAGGGTGTCACTCCTGAGCAAGCCAACCCATAGCATAGGCCCTGAGGTCAGGGTCCTATCCTGCCTCGAAATTTTACGCTGCCAGCATGACGACCATAGGTATGACAGGCTGAGCCAGTACAACCAGGTCTTCGTGTTAGGTGCGATTTCTTAGGGTTGTAAATAAAAGAAAACTGTGTGAAAGAACGTGTCCACATAAATCAGTATTGCCCACATATATAATCTCATTCAAGTGAGGTAAATACCTAGCTTTAAGAGGCTGTTTTGTAACCTTAGAAGCTTACGCCTTCAGTGCCTTGACCATCTACTCTCTTAACCAATGTTGTCAATATCGTTTTGGTACTAGAATCGTTTCAGAAATGTTTTGGGTGATTCGGTTGATTCAGATTCAGCGATGAACTAAACTGAATCGGCAAAAAAAAAAATTTAAAACTCAACCAGAAGGCGACACATTCAAAAAACATGAAAATAATATAAAAAATATTTAAAATTAATTTAATCTATTTTTCAGATTTATTGAAAAAACCGGTTTAGGTCAGTTTAGTATCGATTTTTTGTCGATACAATATGAATCGGCCAATTCAGGCCAATGCTGCTGACAGGCTTAGGTCGCTTTGGCAGGTAAATAATCCCATTTCACTTACTAATTGGAGAGTCATAAGAGAGCCTTGAGCCTCTCAAAATTTATTTCCTTCTAAATCTCAATGCTGTGGTCAGGCCACTTTAAAGGTTCTCTTTCTACTTGCGAATAAATCCTTTTGAAATGTTAAAAAAAAAACTTCAAAGTACAAACGTGAGAGGTAAAAAGGGAAAGGGATTTAAACAATAATTAAAGTTGAGATCCAAGAAAGGAAAATAGTACATGAGAAACAGGTGTTCGATGCATAGATAGAAAGGCAGAATACGAAAATTTAGATGATTTTTCTTTTAATTGAAGTTAGAAGTATTTAATTTTTTTCCTCGAATCTCCAAACAGAAGTAGGTGATGCTTTTTCATGGGAGTGATCATAATGCATATGCTGTATTTTTAACGCCTTAGTACTTTAATTAAATTCTTTTAATATCATTCTTTGATTATCTTAACATGGCTCATGTTGGCTTAACGCAAGTAAATGTATTGAAATGCTCCTTGTTTTGCAGGTAATATCCTGCAATCCCAGTATCTGCAACATGATTAATGGTTGAACCTATAACATTATTGAAGATGCACCTTATAATAACATATTATAGATGTTTAAAATATGTTACTGATCGTATCACTATATATTTACGGGCCGTGTTTAAGAATGAAACATGATTTACTTTGTTTAAAAATAACTCTTGTAATAACTAATAACCTCTTATTTTATAAGAAACTTGGCTCATACAACTTTTCCGTATTTTTTTTCAATTAAAAGAGAGAGAAGTAGGACAAAGGGTGATGAGAGGTCACCCAGTCCCTGCCATACAAACGAGATTTACAAGACAAGCTAGAGAGCAGGACCCTTTACATTATGCTCCTACAACTTTCTCCAACCCAACTTAGATCAAGACTCAGAAATTTCAATCTTAGCCCTTCTTTTAATTCGAGTTTAATCCTCAATTGTATTCTCCCTAGATTGGAGGCAACGCCCTTGAAAACTCTTACGTAATCAAAAGCCATGCTCACCATACAAAATACCACCTCCATGTAGGGAACCGATCTCACCCATGGTAAAAAGTGATCTCAAGGAGGAGATGTGGCTCCAATTCAAGTTTTTATTGCCCCAGGCTTGTTTGAACAAGATCTGCATAGCAAGTCAGGACTAAAAGCGGTGAATAGTTTGTACATCGACATAACAAAGGAAGCACCTACTAGCAAACTAAAACTCTCTTCTTCAGCTTTTGCTCAGTCAGAATTTTGTCAAGAGTAGCCAACTAGTAAAGGGTACTCTAATTGGGAGACCTATGTTGGAAGTTTTAACCCATTTTGGGTTGTGAGTCAAAGTCAAGTATTGAATTTGTCCTATGTAAAGATTTCATGAGCAAATCATAATGTAACATGGAAAGCATAGACATGAAAAAATATTAATATAAGGTTATTAGGTAGGTTACTCATGCACTTAGTTGATTAAATAGAATTTCTTAATGGTTTTATTGCATGCATGCAGCGGGACATGTAGTAGGATAAGTGTCAAGTGTAATCATTGAGATGGCATGTGAAGAGTCAAGAGAAAGACTGAGTCATGAGTGATCTAAGTTAAGATATGCAAGTAGTAGTTATAGTGATGCATGTCATCAGTAATCATTAATGAGCCATTAAGATAAAAAATCATAGTTAGAAATGTGGCTCATGAAAAAGAGATCAAAATTTCATTAAGTATGCATAAGAAGTGTATAGACACTACAACAAAGCAGTAGATTAGCGACGACCACATTCCGTCGCGAATCCGTCGCTAACCATGTTAGCGACGGATTAGCGACAACGAGGCGATAGTATGCTTACGTCGCGAATATTTCGACGCTAACTGGCGACGGAATAATTCCGTCGCCAGGTCCGTCGCTAATTGCGACGGAATAACAAGCGCTATATTCCGTCGCCAATCCGCCGGTACTAAACGGCGACCACGGCTTGGCGACGGATTTAATTCTGTCGCTATGCCGTCGCTAGATTAATATGAATAGCGACGGATGGTTCCGTCGCTAAGCCGTCGCTAGATTAATATGAATAGCGACGGAATCATCCGTCGCTAATCCATCGCAAACACGAAAAAAAATCAAAAAAAAATTTATTTAAAAATTAATTACCGAGAACTGTACAATTTCTATTTCCTGTACAATTTATATTTTCTGTAAATAAAAAACAAACCACACAAAAAAATTCATATAACAAGTATCTATAATAATTAATCGTTCCACCTTAAAATTAAGAAGTTTAATTATTTACAATTCAACAATTACAATTAGGAAAAATAAAAAAAAATAGAACTTCTTCAACACAGTCCTCTAATCATCGCCAAGATTTTGTGTGTCTTCTTGTTCATTGTCTTTATCTGTCCCTTCAGCTCCAGTACCCTGATTATCGCTAGCAGCCTACACAAGAAAAGAACAGTCAGTATTGATAAACAAAATATAATGAAATAAATTACACACTATATGTGATTCTATCATGTGCTCATGTGTGATCTAAGGCAATAAAAAAACTCTATATGTGATTCTATCATGCTCATATGTGTGCTAAGGCAGTCAAAAAATTGAATATGTGATTATAGCATGTTCATATGTGTTCTAAAGCATCTAAAAAAACTCTATATGTGATTCTACCATGCTCAGATGTGCTTTAAGGTAGGCAAAAAACTATATATGTGATTCGATCATGCTCGTATGTGTGCTAAGGCAGTAAAAAAATTGAATATGTGAATATAGCATGCTCATATGTGCTCTAAGGCAGGCAAAGCCAAAAAATTTATATGTGATTCTATCATAAATGATATATAACATGTTCATATGTGTTCTAAGGCAGTTAAAAAACTCTATATGTTATTATAGCATGCTCATATGTGTGCTAAGGCAGTCAAAAAACAGAATATGTGATTATAATATGCTCATATGTGTTCTTAGACAGTCAAAAAACTGAATATGTGATTATAGCATGCTCATATGTGTTCTAATGCAATAAAAAAAACTTTATATGTGATTCTATCATGCTCATATGTGCTCTAAGGCAGACAAAAAGTTAAATATATATATGTGATTCTATCATGCTCATATGTGTGCTAAGGCAGTCAAAAAATTGAATATGTGATTATAGCATGTTCATATGTGTTCTAAGGCATATAAAAAAACTCTATATGTGATTCTACCATGCTCAGATGTGCTTTAAGGCAGGCAAAAAACTATATATGTGATTCGATCATGCTCGTATGTGTGCTAAGGCAGTAAAAAAATTGAATATGTGAATATAGCATGCTCATATGTGCTCTAAGGCAGGCAAAGCAACTTTATATGTGATTCTATTATGCTCATATGTGTGCTAAGGCAGTAAAAAAATTGAATATGTGATTATAGCATGTTCATATGTGTTCTAAGGCATCTAGAAAAACTCTATATGTGATTCTACCATGCTCTGATGTGCTTTAAGATAGTTAAAAAAACTATATATGTGATTATACCTGAGAGGGACCTAGAATCGAAGATCCCCTATCCTGAACAGCGGCCTTGATCTCATTTCAGAGAAAGGGGGCGACGGTGTATTGGAAGTAGTTATTCAGTGATTCATTAATGATCTCGCGTACATCATCACCGGAAAGAATAGTCAGCTGCTTGGAGCTTATGTCGGCGCAAGAAGTCGGTGAGCCGTAACTGGAAGAACCAATAACTGGTGAAGTGTTCATATTACTCCCAAACCCGAACACGCGACCTTTTTTAAGTTCACCTGCTGCAGTCACCCATGCTGTAGGATCAAATGATGGATGCTGAGTAGCGTCTTCGCCATATCGCTCTACCATCTGTTGCTCATATGCCTCCTACAAAATAATGTTTAAAGTATTCATTAATAATTAATGATAACATTATGATAACTTGCATATATATTGCAATGATTATTAATAGAATTAATACATACCGTTGTCGTTCTCGCCTTCTCTGATACGAAGACTCCCGTGGTCTTTCGTTTATGTGTTTCTACAAACACATCCTTATATGGTACACTGCCTCCTTTTTCTGCTTCCTGCGAAGTTAAATGACAAAAGATTTAGTACACAAGTTTGCAACAATACTTATAAAATTAATATTATATATTGATGAGTTACCATTTTCTTTAGGTGACTCCCAAATGTCTTAGATCCACCTGTGTGTAGATGGGCTTCGGGCATCTTCGATCGATTTTGTGAAGCCTTCGCAGAGCGATTTTTAAATGCATCTCCCGCCCACATATCGCACATTTCATCCCAGTAATCTCTCCTGATAGTAATAGGACCATGGCCCTTCCACAGTAATGGATCATCTACTACGCCAGATGCTTTTTTTGCTGTAGTCTTCATAGTGTGCAGCATGTCTGCAAATCGATTGGCAGCCACCTTCTGCCACACCTTCCTTGCATCATTTTCTTCCACCGTAGTTGCAAAGCGATTCGAAGCCTACAAATATTTTCAGAAAGTTAGTAGACATTGCTTAAATAAATTAAATATGAAACACATTAACTATGAGGAACAATTGTATATCATGAATGAGGACTACAATCTGTCTAACACCTCCTTTGGGTACTCTTTCCATTAAGCAACTGGTCCTGGTAGATGTTGAAGAAGTGAATTCCTAATCTCCCGTACTACTTCTTGTGGCTCAAACCTCGTGTTGCACATGAATTGTTACACAGTAAATATCAATATAAAATATTTAAAAGATATGCAATAATTGAAAACAAAATACTTACGGTCGATTATCGATATACACTATTCGAATGAGTCTTCTTGTGCCAGCCTGAGAAGACCCTGTTTTCTGTGTTGGCTGTTGACTTGTGTGATCAACTGGTGTAGGTGGGTCGTGTACAGGCGCAACATCATCTGTAAAAAAATACATTAGAAATTCTCAGAATGTGCATTTGAACTAATCAAGCATCTAATTAGTTATATGATATACCTATCACAGAAGCCCGTGAAGATGAAGGTTGAGCCTGGCTACTACTGGATGAACGACCACTATAACCTCCACGAACCATATTCTAACAAATAACATATGTCATACAATACATTCAAATAATTCACATCAAGTATTACAATGCATTCAAGTCATTCACATCAAGCATTGCAATGCATTCAAATAATTCAAATCATTGACATCAAGTATTGCACTAATTCAAATCATTCGTTAATTGCATAAATTATAATACATTCAGATAATTGAAATCATTCACATCAAGTATTATAATGCATTCGAATCATTCGTATCAAGTATTACAATACATTCAAATAAAATTTTTAATCATTCACACCAAGTATTGCAATACAACTCACATCAAGTATTACAATGCATTTAAATAGAGGTTTGTAGTATAAGATTTTGCTCACTAGCTTGAGAATTCTTCCTCGTCACTAGTTTGACTTTCTTCTTCTTCTTCTTCTTCTTCTTCTTCTTCTTCTTCTTCTTCTTCTTCATTGTTTGCCCATCCACTTGGTACATCATTTGGATTACATTCCTCTATGAATGTTTCATCAGCCAATGGAGATATGACATGCATATCATGCGCAACATCGTGACCATAAGCGAAGTCACAGACATCATCTGATTGATAGTAATCACTGTCTTCAGCTAACTCATCTTCCTGTAACTGATCATACTCGGAGTATAGTTTGGATTTCACCTTGCAAACTGCCCACCATTCATTTCTATCTGACTTTTTTATACTCGGATATGAAGTATAATAAACTTGTTGAGCTTGCGAGGCTAATATGAATGGTTCATATGTTCTAAACCTGGATTTATGATTCACCTCCACAATGCCTGAAGCTTTGTCGAGTCTTGTTGCAGTTGGATCAAACCAATGACACTTGAATATCGTAACCCTGTTATTCATGCCTAAGTAAGTCAACTCCATTATTTCCTCTATAACACCGTAGTAATCATGTTCATTTTCACCGTAGCTGCTACCCTTGACACACACGCCACTATTTATCGTTGATTTGTTTATACCGTAGTCTTTTGTATGGAATCGATAACCATTTACGATATACCCGTTGTAGCATTGCACAACTTTGGTCGGACCATTTTCTAAATCACATATTCCTTGATCTTTAACATCACCATTGCGAACCTACGCACAAACATAAACAATGATTGTGATCACGATCAATTAAGTAACTTAGTGTTGTTTATAAGTACAAAATTTATGTTAGCTTCTTTACCAACTGTTTCAACCACTCCACAAACTTAGTTTCACGTTCTTTTTGTACTTCTGCATCAGTGAGATGTGAAACTTCGTTTCGCAACTCCAGATCAAATCGTCTGCAAACCACAAATACTTATATTACCGAGTCATGTATCCACATATAGAACATAAAAGGATTTATAATTGAGTTGCATATACATATACTTACTCGATGTATGGGTCGATCGCTGAGCAATTAAAAAGAATATAGATGTGTGCTGCATCTTGCTCTTGATCTGTCAATAGCCTTGATCGGCAACTACCAAATGCATGCCCAAGTGGTTGAAATATCGACAGCTTGTCAGCTATAGTTACTTGTTCTCCATCATCGTTACGGGGCGGGCATGTGTAACGTGTTGGAATATGAGGTTCGAAGTACATAGATGAGAAATTTGAAATCTCTTCTAAAGTGTACGCCTCACAAATAGAGCCTTCTACTCTTGCTTTATTACGAACCTTTTTTTTTAGGTCGAACATGCATCTGACAAGAATATACATTTCAAATTTTAAATATCTGTCATTAAAGAGACAAATATAAAAAAACATATACCTTTCAAATGGGTACATCCATCGATATTGCACAGGGCCACCAACCCTTAGTTCATATGGCAGATGTATGATCAAATGTTCCATAACATCGAAAAATGCTGGCGGAAATATCTTTTCTAACAGACAAACAGTGGTGATGACAGAGTCCTCGAGATTCTTTACATCTGATACAACGACCTCCGATGCGCACAATGTTCTTAAAAATCCGCTCAACTCAGACAATACCCCCATATAGGTTTGTCTAACATATCATGGAATGCTAGGGGTATCAATCGTTGCATAAAGATATGACAATCATGGTTCTTCAACCCATATAACTGTCCATCGTCAATCTTCACAGCCCGAGCAATGTTAGAGACATATCCATCTGAAAATCTCAGTTGTCTCAACCATTGACATACATGTTTTATTTGATCAGATCCGAGCACGTACTTTGCCTTTGGTTTCAGTACTTTGCCATTATACTCTTTGAGTTCCAATTCTGGTCTTTTACATATTAATTTTAAATCCATACGGGCCTTCGGATTATCCTTCATTTTTCCTTTAATATTCATTACTGTATTGAACACATTATCAAACACATTTTTCTCTACATGCATCACATCCAAATTATGTCGTATCAATAGGGTCGACCAATACGGTAGTTCCCAAAAAATAGATTTTTTCGTCTAATTGTGATCCTTCCCAAATCCACAGAAGGGTGTAGGATTGCGGGCATCTGTTAATACATCTGGAAAGTATCGCAATCTTCTTAGAATCTCTATGCCAGACAATCTTGAGGATGGACCTTCCGTTTCAGTTGTGCCTGCTGTAAATGCATTCTTTTGACGTCGGAACGGATGATCGCTGGGTAGAAATCGACGATGGCAATCAAACCAGCAAGGCTTCCTTCCATGCCTCAATCTAAAAGCTTTGAAATCCTCCATGCAGTACGGACAAGCCAACCTCCCATGTGTGCTCCAACCAGATAACATACCATATGCAGAGAAGTCACTGATTGTCCATAGAACAGCGGCCTTCATGTTGAAATTTTGTTTTTTGTGAGCATCATACGTGGTAACACCGTCATCCCACAGTACTTTTAATTCATCAATCAATGGCCTTAGATATACATCAAGATTTTGGCCAGGTAAGGTCGGACCAGGGATCAACAGAGACAAGAAAAGATTTGGACGTTTCATACACAAGCTTGGTGGAAGGTTGTATGGAGTTACAAATACTGGCCAGCATGAGTATGGAGTTGATCTACCCCCAAATGGATTAAATCCATCTGTACATAGACCGAGTCTAACATTTCGCACTTCCATTGCGAAGTTCTGATGAGTACGATCAAAGTGCTTTCAAGCTTCAGCGTCAACAGGATGCGTGATCTTGTTTTCATCGTGTCGAACTTTATTTGCATGCCATCTCATGTGTTTAGCTGTCTTTGAAGACATATACAATCGCTGCAATCTAGGAGTGATAGGAAAGTAGCGGAGCGACTTGTATAAAACTTCCTTTGATCTCGTGCTACCATTGCCTCTTGTCTTTGGCTTGAATCGAGGATGCGCACATGACGGACATGATATGGCGTTTTCCTGCTCCTTGAAATACAACATGCAGTGATTTGGACAAGCATCAATCTTTTTGTAACCCATACCTAGAGCGTTGACCATAACTTTCACACGATAGAAATTTTGTGGCAATTTCTCATCTTTAGGCAACATACTCTTCACAATCATGCACAAACGGTCAAAACATGATTGACTCAAATTATACTCGGACTTCAAATTCATTAGTTGAAGAACTGCAGACAAGATAGTGTGACTCTCACAACCGTTCCAAAGTGGCTCATCAGCATCTTTAAGTAAATCATAAAATCTACTAGCTGCATCGTTTGGTGATTCTTCATCTACGGCAGTTCTTACATCACTAGAACTCATAGCAGAACCCAGTTTTGTTCCTGCAGCATCAAATATCAAATTCGTATATGGATTATTGTGCACCACATTCACCCGTGCATCAAAATTATTTCTAAATTCTTCTCCATGAAACGTCCAGTTTTGATAATCACTCACAAAACCCTTCCTGTATAGGTGATGTCTAACGCCATGAGGTTCTACAAATCGATTATTCTTACAAATCTTGCAGGGACACCTAATCCGACCTGTGGGATCTACCGTACTGACACTCGCCGTTGCAAATTCAATAAAACTATCGACACCATCCATATATTCATGCGATAACTCATTGTCCACTATCCTACGGTACATCCATTCACGGTTTGCAGTCATTCTGTCGTATGATGTTACGAATAGTATCCTAACGAATTAAGAAAAAAACAATCAGAATGCTACGATGAAGAAAATATCAAATTTATCATGCAATATACTATGTCAAACAATAACAAGAATTTTGATGCATGCATTGATAACTTAATATTTTCATGTGCAAACTATTAATGACACGATACAATCATTTGAAGCATGCTTTTATTATAAAATTTCACATGGAAGTCAAAATCAAATTGAAAGTAACTACATGCAAGCATGGATACAATTACATCAAACATTGCAATACATCATAATCATTCATATCAAATAAATGGCAAACATGTACCTGCAGCAAACACACTTCAATATCTCACTAACTACTACCATGCTTAGCATGGACTCCGTACTCCAAAAATAAGAACACTTCCATATCCCTACATTAAAATCATGCTCAGCATGATCTCCGAACTCCAACAAAGCAGTCCTAGATATCAACAACTAAGTGAGTGTGTGAACAATAAAGTGTTGCATTCAATAAATTAAATAACATGTGATATGTTTGCATCACTTACTCACCACGGATATTTACCCGATTTGCATTGTTTTTGTCATTTACTTACCACAGGTGGCCGAGCACGAGTTGGTTCCGTTGAAAAATCTGCACAAAAACAAAACAAATTAAGTAACAAACTAACTAATCATGAAACAAGATGAAACACTAACTAAAAAAATTAAAACAAATTAAAACAACTCTAACTAATTGAAAGAAGAGAAAAGAAAAATAGTATATATGTTAAGCCAAATCTAACTAGAAGATGCTAATTTAACAAACCAGCTATAACATGTTGAACCAGTCGACTAACATAAAGTCATAGATAATTTCTAATCTGAACTACTTAGCAAAGGAATAGTAAATCAATCAATTAGTTTACTAGAAAAGATGTGAACTCCGTTTAACCACCACTATCATAAAGAATTCAAATAGCCCTAATCTAACTAACTGATTGTGAGAACATTAAATACCAATCTATCTAAGAAAAATATAATTATAAAAGACTAATAGATTGAAATACTCTAACTAACCAGATTTCAAGAAAACAAATTGAAGTAAAACTAACTACCAGTAGACATTAACAAACTAACAAATTGATAAAAAATTATGAACTACTCTAACTAGATGCCGGAACTGCCTTTCCGACAGGGAAGGGGGTTAAACCCCCTGCCGGAAAGGCAGTTCCGGCATGGGGGGTTGACCCCCTGCCGTGCCTTTACGGCAGGGGGTTAAACCCCCTGCGTTTCCGGCAGGGGGGGTCGACCCCCTGCGTTTCCGGCAGGGGGTCGACCCCCCATGCCTTTCTGGTAGGGGGTCGACCCCCCCTGCCGGAAACGCAGGGGGTCGACCCCCCCTGCCGGAAACGCAGGGGGTCGACCCCCCCTGCCGGAAAGCACGGCAGGGGGTTAAACCCCCTGCCTTTCCGGCAGGGAAGGGGGTTAAACCCCCTGCCGGAAAGGCAGTTCCGGCATGGGGGTTGACCCCCTGCCGTGCCTTTACGGCAGGGGGTTTAACCCCCTACGTTTCCGGCAGGGGGGTCGACCCCCTGCGTTTCCGGCAGGGGGTCGACCCCCCATGCCTTTCCGGCAGGGGGTCGAACCCCCCTGCCGGAAACGCAGGGGGTCGACCCCCCCTGCCGGAAAGCACGGCAGGGGGTTAAACCCCCTGCCTTTCCGGCAGGGAAGGGGGTTAAACCCCCTGCCGGAAAGGCAGTTCCGGCATGGGGGGTTGACCCCCTGTCGTGCCTTTACGGCAGGAGGTTAAACCCCCTGCCTTTCCGGCAGGGGGTCGACCCCCCTGCCTTTCCGGCAGGGGGTCGACCCCCCCTGCCGGAAACGCAGGGGGTAGACCCCCCATGCCTTTCCGGCAGAGGGTCGACCCTCCCTGCCGGAAACGCAGGGGGTCGACCCCCCCTGCCGGAAAGCACGGAAGGGGGTTAAACCCCCTGCCTTTCCGGCAGGGAAGGGGCGTACAACGTGAAGAAGAAGAAGAAGAAGAAGAAGAAGATTACCTGCGCGTCGCCGGACGGTGGCGGGAGGTTGACGGGGAGCGGCAGCTGGCGAGCGCCGGCTGGCGAGCGGTGGACGGGGAGCAGCGGTTGGCGAGCGGCGGTGGCCGGACAGTGGCGAGAGCCGACAGGCGGCGGGAGGGAGCAATACAGCGAAACAGGGAAAAGAGAAAGAGGGATGGGATTAGGGATTTACGCGACATTTAGCGACGGCTTAGCGACGGAATGTTTCCGTCGCTAAGCCGTCGCTAAACCAAAATACCAAAAAAGTGACGGAATATATTCTGTCGCTACGCCGTCGCTAATTAGCGACGACAGAGTTCCCTCTCTAAATCCATCGCTAAAATGGTGTTCTTGTAATAAAAAGTAGCGACAAAAACATGCAGTCGCGAATCTGTCGCTAAGTAGCGACAGATTAGCGATAAAAGTCGTTTCCTCGCTAATCCGTCGCGAATTAGCGACAGATTCTATCTCTAGCTAATCTGTCGCTAAGTAGCAACGGGAAAAATCCGTCGCTAATTAACAATTTTCTTGTAGTGAGAAAAGACCCCCAACTCTAGACATTATACCTATGGGCTATATATTTTGAGCATAAGTGAAAAGTATTATTCAATAATTTGGTGTTTTTGAGTGCTTATCTCTTTTGAGCCTTTTCTTTGTGTATAAATGAGAGTCTCTTGTAAATCTTCAAGTTTTTAAAACAAAAAAGATGAGTTTTATCTAAAAAAAAGTTTTGGATTGAAAAACTAAATCATAATATAATATGAAAAAATTATGGTGCAGCATGTTGCACGCATTTCTTCTTTTGCTAAGTAGGGATCAACCACACCAACAAATTAAAATCTTTAACTTTAGGTTTTAACTTTTCAGTGGTCATATCTCATACATGGATCCTAAAACAAAAGTGACGTTGATGGTAAAGAGCATCACTAAAACTTGAAAAAGCACAAAAATATGACAAATATGATATTCATTAAAAAAATCCATATTTTATAATAAAATAAATAAAAAATATAAAAAAAGTATAAAAAATCGAATCTCACTTAGGGCTTAGGTAGCCCTTTTCTACAATAATGACAACAACAACAACTACGTACGCCTTCATCCCAAAACAATTGGGGTCGGCGATATGAACCAAAAAAGAAAATCATTCAGGGTCTTCCACATGAATCCTTCTTCTCCAATCATTTCTATCCAATGCCCTGTCCTCGGTAAGGTTCAAAGCATTCATATCCTTTCCTATCATCTCCATCCAAGTCTTCTAAGGCCTACCCCGACCTCTTGTAACTAATATATTTTCTCATTTCTCTATCATTCTAACTAGAGCATCATTAGGCCTTCGTCGAATATGTCCAAACCACCGTAAACGATTCTCTCTCATCTTATTTTCAATGGATGCAATGCCTACCTTTTTATGTATCTCCTCATTTTGAATCTTATCTTTTATTGTATTTCCACACATCCATCTAAGCATACGCATCTCAGCTACACTCATTTTTTGAATATGATGTCTCATGGCAACCCAACATTCTGTATCATATAGTAAAGCGGGCCTAATTGTCATCCTATAAAACTTTCCCTTCAACCGCAATGGCATTCTACGATCGTACAACACTCCAGTTGCACTTTTCCATTTCATCCACCCAACCTTTATCCTATGATTTACATCTCCATCAATTTCTCCATACTTTTGAATGATAGATCTCAAATATTTGAAACAATCATCCACCGGTATTTCTTGCTCACCAAGCTTCACTACACTCCCATCACTACTTCGTTGCTTACTAAACCGACATTCCATATATTCAGTCTTACTCTTACTCAACTTAAAACCTCTTGCTTCCAATGTCTGTCTCCATAATTCTAACTTAGCATTAACCCCAACTCTAGACTCATCAATCAAAACAATATCATCAGCAAACAACATACACCATGGCACATTTTCTTGAATTGATGTCGTAAGCTCATCCATCACTATAGCAAATAGGAAAGGGCTTAATGCAGATCCTTGATGTAACCCAACTGTTATAGGAAAATTGGTTGTCATCCCTCCACAAGTGCAGACATTGGTTACTACTCCTTCGTACATATCTTTAATTATACTAATGTACTTGAGAGAAATACCTTTCTTCATTGTTGTCCACCAGAGAACATCCCTAGGTACTCTATCGTATGCCTTTTCCAAATCAATAAAAACTATATGCAAATCTTTGTTCCTCTCTCTATATCTCTCAATAAGTTGTCTAAGAAGATGTATAGCTTCCATAGTTGATCTTCTAGGCATAAAACTAAATTGATTCTCTGATATCATGACAACCTTCCTCAACCTATACTCAATCACTCTCTCCCAAAGTTTTATAATATGACTCATGAGTTTTATACCATGATAGTTTGTGCAATCTTGTATATCACCCTTATTCTTATATAGAGGCATCAAAGTACTCTTCCTTCACTCATTAGGCATCTTATTTGTCCGGCAAATCTTGTTAAAAAGATTTGTCAATCATTCTAAACCTTTCTCACTCAAGCATTTCTAAGCCTCGATAGGTATACCATCTGGGCCAACTACCCTTCTTGATTTCATTTTCTTCAAAGCCTCTGCAATTTCTTTCTTTTGAATCTTGCACATGAAGTCACGATTCATCTCATGAAAAGGAATGGACAAGTCTCCAAGATCCTGAGCATGACTTCCATTAAATAGCTTATCAAAATAATCTTTCCATCTCTCCTTAATCTCCTCATCTTTGACTAAAACCCTTTGTGTTTCATCTTTGATACATTTAACCATACCCAGATCCCTCAATTTCCTATCTCTCATCTTTGCAAGCCTATAAATATCCTTCTCATTTTAAAGTAAAGTCATATCGACAGTGTAAAAAATTTGAATTATTGCTGAGTAATACTGCGATGCCCCAGAATTCCCGACTTGGAAAATAAAAATCCTTTAGATTTTTTAGTAAACTTTTTTTTTAAACCATTTACGCAAATGCGGAAGTACCAAAAAGGGAAAACAAGTGGAAACCTTGGGCGGGTCACAGGGGTGAAACAACAACATTTATGAAACAATTTTTATTTATTACATTTTACAAATAGTACAACCATTCTCCTTTTACAAAAGCTCTGCGAAGATCCTTGATGTTTTAGAAGAGTGGGTTCAATCCTCTACCGCACATCGAACTCCATAGCACGCCTAGAAGAAACACCTGTATCCCCATAAAACGGGGTCAGTACTCTTTCGAGCTGGTGAGGCAAACCAATCACAATATACCGATATATGGAAAACGAAAGCAAGGCTTGTCATGAAACACATAGCATTCTCATTCATTTGCAATAATTGAACAAGTATAGCAAGAGCAAGTACAAAGAGAGTGACAAAACTATACATGGAGTAATAAGTGATAAATAACATGCTTTTAGAATGTAAGTCGATGCAATTAGACAAAACATGAGAAAACGGCTATAACTATCCATTACACAATTCATAGCATTTGTAACATGGTATACATCACAGAACATAATCAACTAATGTAATCACAAGAGAATATGTCATGCAGAACAAATAATTTGCCTTGAACTGTAAGTAGATACCAATGTACATATATGTGCATCGTGCCACAAGTACATGAACTAGCAATGTGATGATACAGAACATCGATCATTATGATGAGACAGTTAAAAACATTTAGCCACGGTAAGGCGTCTCAAAAAAAAAAGAGTCACGAGACATGCAAAAGCATATAAACCATGTATCTCTAGCGTAAGCGAACTCGTCTCGCTAGGCGGGGCCATCACCCACACCAAAACTCACCAAGGAGTTCCAATTCTCACATAAGTCTCAAAAGACTATAATTTCATATATGTGCCTCAAGATCCCTTCGTATTTAGGGAATACATCTAATTGACAAGGCGATTTGTATACCCAGATATAACAAGCACGACCATATGACTACATTCATTTATGCGCTAGCTTTCGTGCTAAGGTGTGTGTGGCCGTGTACATGCCATTCGAACATCTTCAAAATGCCATGCCACATAACACACGATGATATTCTTAAATAAATACATAATTTGTGTCGTGCCATGTAAGACAAGAGAAGTTCCATAATCGTATTAATTCGTTTAACATGCGCCATTAGTTCCTTAATTATGCAAAACCTTATTTTATTGAAAGGCATTTGATAAGGTATCATTTGCAAGCATTTTGCGTTCTATTGCAAAAGTGGACATACGCGAATAAGTGCGAGTCCATACCATATCACATCGATGGTTTTATCATTTCTTTATGCATTTATAACCAGATTTATGTAAGTTTTCCTTGAATAATGTGCACTCTTTGTTCACGACGCAATGAGTCAAATTCTATAGAGTTATTGGGGTAATTGGAACCCGTGTCATGAGCGTACATGCAGCCCCATAGGCTGTAGCCCGGAGGCTCACCAACACTGCTGACAACGTTGCTGATAATGTGGCAAAAGAATTCAAAATGGGAGTTCAACAAGAGAGGGAAGGTTCTAATGGGCTGAACACGGGTCTGGCTCGATTGGCCTGTCAGCTCACTAGTCCCCTGGCGCCATGGGGCGCCACAACCAACACATAGCAGGTCCCGGTTGGGCAGCACTGTTGAACCAAAATGCGGCAGCCACCTAAATTGCAAGGCAACAACAACTTGCTACAGGGGCTGGGACACCTGGACTAAAAGTCTGGTCCGGGGAAAAGTCCGCACACACATACACAGGTCGTGGCTACCAAGGAAACCCAGGTCTAGACCGACTGGTCCAGGTCCCACATGTGGCTCAGCCACCACTCCATAACACAGTGGGTGCAGGTCTGCAGCTTGCACCCGGATGTTGAACCACCTGCTGCAACTCGGTTGCAGCAGGCCCATCAAGAACGGCCCAGGTTTGGACCGACTAGTCCAGACCCACAAACGGGTGTGCTAAATCCTGAGCATGGTCTGGACCGAGCATCCAGACCCGAGTTGGGCTTCAGCCAACAGCCAAGGGAGGGGTGCAGGCCCACCAACCTGCACCCGACTGCATCCTAACCGATGCATGGTTGTAGCAAGACTGTGCGTCCAAAAAGAAGACATGAAGGGCTTGACGCCCCAACCGAACCTAGCCCGAAACAGGCCTTTGACAGGTCTGGACCCTATTCGATCCAGACCATGTCCGGCCAGAGGTAAACCGGCCCACACCCACTCGAGTTGGTAGGTTCGGCCAAGGGTCACACTTAACCAAAAAAGGGAAAAAGAGAAAGGCGCCTAGGCTGGGGTCAACCACTGCTGGACACGTCCAGCAGCCCGGACTAGTCCAGCTGGATCGAAATAAAAAAAAATGAATGGTCTGCGGCATCTATGGCCAAACGAAACAAAAAGTAAACTGAAAAGGGAAAAATAGCTGGTGCATTCCACCAAGGCTCGACCCGACTAGCCCAGGCCAGCAGCACCCAAACCCCAAGGTGATGGCCTGATGGGGTAAAGCTGCTTGGCATAGGGCTGGTCCACGGCTTCCTTGCCAACCTGACAATACCTTGGCATCACGGATTCTCTGCCATAACAGGGCAGAACCGTGGGTACCACGAATCAAGCCAACAATGATAAATGGTGCATGAAATGCCATGGAAAACAAGAGCAAATGGAATCTAAAATGGTCTCATGGCATGACTACTAGCTTGCACAACGAAAATGCATGCAAGCATGCTCAATAAAATCCATAAACATGATGTATGCAAGCCTACTCAATGAAGTCGACAAATGAGAAATAAAAACTGAAATGCTCTTAAGCCAACAAATGACTATGTTGCGTAGGGAAAGAGCCTAAAAGCATGCTTAACAAAGCCCACAAATTGGATATGGGAAGAGGTGTCTCACCTTCGAGGCTTTCAAAATGGTGGAGAGGGTGCTAGGGCTGAGGAGCTTCAACTTGGCACCCACACTCACTCTCTTACACGATTGGAGAAGAAGGGAAGGAGAGAGAGAGAGAGAAGGGAAGAGAGACTTCAAAAAAAAATTGCCCAACAATGCCTCTCTCTCTTTCTTCATGCATTAAATACTTAGGGTTTCTAAAATGAACGGCTGAGATTTGTTTAAAGAGCATGGAGGGCTGGGGTGAAACACGCCCCTCCATGGCCAATAGAAATCTCCTTTTTGAAATCTTTGAAACTCTTTTCAAAAATGCCATTAAAAGGGGGTTTGAAAAAGCATTCAAAACTTGAGAT
Source organism: Nuphar pumila (assembly GCF_984573655.1). Taxonomy (NCBI): domain Eukaryota; kingdom Viridiplantae; phylum Streptophyta; class Magnoliopsida; order Nymphaeales; family Nymphaeaceae; genus Nuphar; species Nuphar pumila. The sequence continues at coordinate 111,154,940 of NC_143256.1, forward strand.
ATTTACAAGGGGAGCCTCAAGGCTACCACCCTTTCATGCCACTCGAATTTCATTGTTTGAAAAGGTTCAAACTAATTACAAAAAGGCCATGGGGTGCAGCCCCATGCCTCCCTCCTTGGAAAGTCGCCCCTCATGATAAGCTTTAAGCCTCATCATGAGGCCTTGAATCAAGGGTTTGGCCAATAGTGGCCCTCCCTTTTCAAGCCATGCATTCTTTTACAAAAATGCCACTACCCAGCTAGTCAACTATTGACCATTTGGTCCATCATGGTCAAAAACATCCACTAGAGGGGCGCCAGATGGGTTTGGGCCACCTCTAGCCGATCCAAATCCAAATCGATAATGCACTATTTAAAATAAATGCTCAGTTAATGATTTTAAACTGAAATTTTAACTTCAATAATTCAAGTACTCATTTTCATAATCTCAATAGCTATAAAATATTCAAAGCTTCTTAAAGAAATTTCCCTTCGTTTGCAAGAAATACGCTCGTTACGACTCGTGTACTATTGTTAAGCAATTCTCGTAATTCACATGCACTGACAAGGTTTTTTCGTCGTATAAGTCTCAAATTCGGGGATAAACTATACAAATATATAATAAACTTACCCTTAAATTTTCAGAAGCTAATTCATTTGGAATTAAGCTCTTCTTACTCATATACTGTACTTACGCGATTTCAGGTCTCGCACATAAAGCTGAAATACAAAGCATAGTCCAATTATATCTAATTATGTGCCACAATCATAAACACACGAAAGCATACATATATCAACTCTATGCAAACAATGAATTCTTCAGAAAATTTGCGGGTCTTACAAATACAAGTTGCACACTCATTTTGCACTCACTCTTCTCATTTTTGTGATACTTTTCAAGGCAAGCATCTAGTCATGTGATGAATTTTTTTTTTTTTTTTTTAAAAAATCTTAGCAAAGGGCAGTTTCTTTTTCTTTTAAGAAAAAAAGGGAGCATCATTTTTAGACTTAGGTCATCATTTAAATTGCAATTCAAAAGTCCCATCAAGGCACTTAGCATTTTGTCATGCACTCTTGTTAGTGATAAATGTTATTTTGGTCTTGTCTTTTGTTTGTTATGAAGTTCTTTAGCATCATGATTTGATTGTCTCATCAATAACATTCTTATTATAGTCAATCTTACAAGTTCTCATTTGACCTACAAAGGTCTACAAATTGATTATACAACAAGATTTGTTTTGATAAAAACTTTCTTCAATCTTTATCAATTTTATCCAAATTGGGTTTCTCGCAATGCATTGTCATAGCTTTGGAAAGAAGTGTTATTTTGACTCAATTTTTAAAAATGTGTCTGTCTTACTGCATTTTGTCTCGCTTGTTGCATCTTGAGACCAACGGTTAGTCATCGACAAGACCTTCCACCTTGAATCGCTACTTATTACATCGAAGAGATCCTCGTGCGAAATAAAGTTCTCATTTTGTCTTGATACCAATGGTTGGTCATCAGCAAGACCCTCCCGCCTTGAATGACTGATCATTAAGCCGAGGATTGTGGAATATATGAAAATGCATTTTATTAATAATCATTTTTCCTAAAAAATATCAATATCAACTTTACGCAAGCTAAAGTCAAATATCTTTCACATTATTTTCTCAAAAACTTATTTTTTATGAGTCAAAAAAATCATCTTAAGAACTTGCTTCGTGATCACCTTGATCAAAATGAGTCAAATGAAGGCATTTCATAATGTATCATCATGTCATGTCATATGCATTTTTTTTAATGTTTTCTTGCAGCTCACATAGTTCTTAGAAACTCAATCATCTCATTAAGTAAGCATACCCAATCATATCTTAGGTTCATCCTATAGTTATATGGACATTAGGTCTATAGGTTGTTCCATGGATTGATGGAGCAATTTGAAACCTATTTGATGTACGCGTAAACCATTGCTATCAACCTTTCTCTCTAAAGTGCATTTGGACTAGGTATATCATTTTTAAATGTCTTTGTCATATCTTGATGTTTTTGACTTAAAAGTTTGTCTTTGTCTTTGTCTATGTCTTAAATAAGTCTTTGGCTTTAAAAAAACTTGTCAATCATCTTTTGTACAACCTTACATGACAAGGCACTTGTTGCATTTTTTTTGTTTGACCATACTCAACAAAGACTTCTTGCTGATCATGATGAGTTCAAAGGAAGCCCTTGAAACAAGGCACTAGATTAGTCTTTCGTCTGACCATGCTCGGTAAGACCTCTCTACTTTTATACACAAAAATCATAGAGAAACCCTAGTGTTGAGTTACATGCACAAGGACTTTTTTTAAAAGCACAGTGTTAGAGCCAATCTTTTGTCTCTCAAAAAACAATGTGTCTACATCTTTGTCATCTACCAAACTTCGCATACTCAACAACAAAGCGGGTCATCTATAGATACCCCAATTTTGACTAAGTCATTTCATGTCAAGAGTTACATATCAAAATCCAGTGTTTTTGACCTATTTTAAAGTTATGCTAATTTCAACTTTATTTTTAGCCTTTAAAACGACATCCTCAAGGTTTTTGTCTAGAAAATCAATTAAATTAGAAGATTTTATTTTTTGAACAAGTCAAAAATCAGGTGAATACAACATCAAAGCTAGGAGTTATGACCTAAACAAGGTGACTTTTTAGTAAAAATCTTACTTTTTAGGCAAGGCCTAATTTGAGCATGTTTTTACTATCAAAATGATCAAATTTGATTTTTACTTAAAAAATGAATTAAAATAGAAGATGTTAGCCTTTGAACTTATAAAAAATTACCTCAAAAAGATATTTGAATAGGAAGTTATATCCAAAACAAGTTAACCTTCCAGCATGTGCACTTTAGCAAAGTGTTGAAGACACGAGCAATTTGGATTTGTCGTTAGCACTTTTGTTGATTGTGTTCATCAATTAGCTTTTGTCATGGGTTTGCCATCAGCAGTTAGTTGATCTTTGGGTTTGTTGTTAACACTTTTTTTTACAACAATTTTTGTTTGTTGTCAGCCACCTTTTTGAGTTAAAAAATGAATGCTATTTGAAAATCTTATCCCTATCCCCCTAAAAAACAAAATTCAGCTTATCCTAATCTCAAACCACACAAAACCTATCTAACCCCTAAAATCAATATCAGAGTACCCTCAACCAATCAAAAATGCTAATTTGAAACCCAACCAATAAGGTTCCACCATGTCACTCCTTGGACGGATCCTAGATATACGAGAATCATCTCCAAACCCACCAGAAAATTCATAAATAGAGATACATTATCCCCTATTTCAGATATGGAGTTCAAAACTTAGTTTCACCTACGTACACTTTGTCAAAATATCTACACAACTCGACCCCGTAAACATAACCTACTTGAGCTCACTTAGCCTAGTCTAAGACTCAGATCCTGTATCTCCTTTTGGAGCCTGCACCTAGCCAAAGTGTTGCCTGAGTACTCTGGCACTCGTCATCAACGTAAGAAAGGACTACCTAAGCCAGATGTGAGATTAAGTTTATTTTGTTTATTTTTACAAGTATAGAACTTTTAAACCCCGTATATTTTTTGTGTTTCTATATTATTCTCAGTCTTGGTGGCTTATGACAACATGCTCATCTTTTTTTAAGATCCGTGTACGAGGTACATACACTCACAAGCCCAAACCTGAAATTGAAGATCTCGAGTTCCTAGTGCAGCTGATCTCTGTTCAAGGGAAGAGGAAAGGTGCACAACTTGCACAACGGATCTCACAATTCTCAATTTTGGATCTGTTTTCGGTTTCTTAATTTTTTTTTTTAGAAAACCCTCATTTTGTTTTCAAAAATTTGGGATCCACAATTACGAGTCACTCCATTTAAGCATTATAGCTGACTGGTCAGAGATAATTCTTGGTTCCATGTATGCGAGAAGATCATGATTGCTGATGATGAACAAAATCACTTGACAGTAGGAACCAATCAAGTTTCCTTAGGCAAGGGTGACTTCTTTTGTTGGACCAATTAAACTGGTCACCACTCGTGAATTTCCTCAAGTTCCTACTTTTCTGTAAAACTTCAGAAATTTTCTCTTGCTTCTAGTTACAGCTGAGATGTTATTAGCATCCTCAAACTTTAGAACTGCATTGAAGTGGCCTCAAATGCACCAAGTCAGTTCCCTCGATGCAGTCAGTACATTGAGTTCACTCCAAAAGTGCTTCTTAAGTTCAGATGTAACAGAGCCGTAGACCGATGATAAACCGAATGATGGAATAGCATTGGCTGGATCAAAGAAAGAAATGGTGATGGAGAACTGAGCTCTGCTAATATTTGAAACGCTTAGAGATTCGCAACACATGATTAAAAGACCCCCGGTGCGGCCCTTAGAGGGAATGTACGTGAAGCTACTGCTTCTCCATAAACAGCTGATGAATTGGGTATCTATTAGTTTCAACTTAGTTTTAGAAATGCAGCAGACATCAAGTTTCTTTTCCCTTATATAATTCGTCTGGAAAGCTTGTTTAAGTGGAAGATACATGGAAAGACAGAATAATCTGCCTCTATCTGACTTGTCACTAAAACCAAACATGCCCTCAAGTCGACCTTCAACAACTCTACCTCCTTCCTCTTATGTTTGCATAGCTTCTTTGAGGACTCTGTCGCTAGATTAACAGGAGGCATCAAGACTTGCACCCTGATAAACCTACTCACAGTCATAGTGACAAACCTTTTTATCGGCAATTTGTCGTTTTTCAAAAACTCACGAGAAATCGAAAAAATTTCATAAATCTCGCATTTTTTTCAGCAAAATCTCGGCAATAAAAAAAGTAATTAAAAAATATAAAAATTATTTTTATAAGAAAATATTAATACAAATTATTTAAAAATAAAATACACAATTTTTTTTGTGATAAATAGCCATTTAAAACCTAAATATCACGTTTAAATCACAGTATTTATGTTTTTTTCATAAATCTCGCGATATTTTGAAAATCTCGCAAGAAATCAACGTTTTAAACTTTCAGGCAATTTCTCACGATATTTGTCACTATGCTCACAGTTCTCTTAGACCGAGAAAAACTCTTTATATGTGGGATTCCCCTTTAATATTGTCAAAAACCTTGTGAAAATTAGTGTTTGTCTTTTTTTTTATGATGAGAAACCCTCATCGAAGCGAGGAAAGCCCCAGGTGAGACCCACAACCACCCTGCCTTAGGTGACCCACCTCTAAAATCTATGGACAAAATTTTGGGCTTGTCAAAAACCAAAGGTGGTGAAGATTGTCACACATTGTGTATCACCAAAGAAGCTTATTAGAGGAGATGAGAATAATTACATGCAAACAGTGCACATTGGATGGGAGCTTTACTTTTTTTTATGCTTATTTATATTAAATAAAGTAGTTCATAGTAAACTTTAAATATTTTAAACTTTAAGCCCCAAGCTTACACCTCAATACGCCTTAAGGTTTAAGGATCATTTATATTTTATGAAAGCACCCGTGACATCTTGGATAAATGAAGTACGACTCAAGCAACATTATTCGTCGAATTTCTACTTAAGAAAATTTGTCAGCATTAACATTCTACCCTACCAACTTTCATCTTTTGTGAATATGATTGAGCTCCTTGTCTGTCTTGGACATGCTTCTTCCTGGTTGGTAAAATTATTGTGAGGTCAGATTAGGTGATACGTCAACACACAAACTTTAATTTTGTGTTTGGAGATCACCACCGGCCATGGCCTTCATCACCACCATTCATTAAAAACAGTGGGCCCCACCAAAATGTGCTGATAATTATCATTACACAAACATGAAAGCCAAGGGCGATATTTTGACACATTATCACGATATGCTTAAATTACGTTGCTCTTTCTTTCTTGCATTTGCAAATGTACGTTACTGATAAGAAAAGGAAGTGAACGAGGGGTTTTTTTTTTATAATTTACATCCCCCCCCCCCCATTTTTGATATGTTTACGAAAACATCCTTCAGTTTTTAAAGATTTACAAATGCACGCCTTGATCAGTAAATTAATTCTCAAACAAACTCCTCTCATTGACTCAAATAGGTTTACCATGGTCAAACCATGGTTATATTTGTAGAATTACCTTATGACCATATTTCTTTACCATGAAAGAGAGGATTCACCAATCCCTCGTTGAAAACCTTTGACTCCGCTTTCCTCAGATGCCTAAAGATTGACCCCTACTGACTCGAGAGTTCGCCCCCTTCCCCACAAGTCACCTGTTGCTGGATCATGGGTCTTAATGAGAACTTGGGTCGGACCCGAGTCTGGTATAAAATTTTACAAACCATACTTCACTCCATGTATTATTGGACTCATTGAGCCCAACCCAGTTTCTAATCGGACCTCCTATTTTATCACCAAACCCTGACCCTATAGGGTTTGGTACTGGTCGGGTCCAGGCATGTTGCCAGAGCTCCGGACAAAGCCAGATCTCTCTCTCTCTCTCTCTTTTGTTTTGCCCTAGTTGTTTATGGGGTTTCCTATATTCTGAAATTGGGGTGCTTTTTTATAGCACAAGATTTGAGTTTGCCTTTGCTTTTCCATTTAAGATTCAAAGAGAAAGAGAAAAAGTTGAAGTTGTTTCTATCGTCTATGAGAGAGAGAGAGAGAGGGCCAAATCAAACATGCCGGAATTATTCTAACTAAAAGCTACGGTGGGGATGCAAGCACTCCGGCAACGTGCAAGTGGACGGCAAGACATTCTCCGGCGTGTCCAAGTGGATGGAAGAAACCCTTGTGTTTTTTAAAAAAAAATGGGGGTTCTTGTGAAGTAGTGGAAATAGAAAGATGGTAATAACGTAAATTTAATATGAAAAACAATGGTTTGACCATGATAAACTTACTCAAGATAAGAGAAGCAGGTGTTCAAGAACTATTTTGCTAACTTAGGCAGGTATTTGTAGAATTTTAAAACATAGACACGTGTATGTAAATTTGTAAAAATTCAGGTGCTATTTTGTAATTTGTTTTTTAAAGAAAAAGTGTTGATATGTTTCAATCAAATAATTTGAGGAATATAGGTAAGGTAGAATAATATGACCAACAAAGGCGAGACATGAAGACATTCCTGTCATAGGGGGTGCAAGGGTGCTGTCTGAAACAGGGTGTCCCGTGGAGCCCACTTGAAATGCTCTCGAAAAACAGTTCTGAGGGTGCACCCACGTGTCCCATTTTATAGGCCCGGCAAAAAGCACACCGGAGGAACACACCACGGCTTAGTACTGTACCACTTTCCCTTCTCCACTTCCCATAAGGGCATGTTTGGCTGCAAATCCAGAAATCCAAAATGTCTTGTTTTTTATTTTTCATATTTTTTATAATTTCATGTTTCTTAAAATTTAGAAAAGTGCAGTGTTGGATGCAGTTGAAATTCTGAAAAAAAAAAAATTCCAGATTAAAAGTTTTCACCTGTTTGGTTATTTATTGAAAAATTCAAGATTTCTAAGGGGTATTTGGATGACACCTTGAAAAACTTGGTTTCTCGAACATGGCATGTTCGGTGTAAGCTCTTCCTAGAAAGAGTTATTTATAGATGAATATATATTTTTTATATATTGATTGGGTGTAATGTTGAACGAGTGAAGCATCGAAGGACACTCAAACACGTGGTCGTGCATCCATTAAAAAAAAAATACCCTTTAGTGACTGTCTGACTGCAAAAGACCCTTTCTTTTAATAATAACACATGCACTTGCAATCAGTGGTGTGTGCACAATATATATATATATATATATATATACGAGCTCTACCTAAGTCAGCTTAAAACTGCATATTCAGGCTCGACCCGTTTAAACTAAACAAGCCGCTCATGGCTCAACTCACCAGCTATACAAACCGGATCTTATCAAGAGTGCAGCACACACGTTGGACCACTGCTGCAACTTGATGGTAGAGGAGGCAACCTCACCACCACCACAATGTTGTTGTCGGCATCGACAATGGCAGCAAGGGGAGGCTCCAGCCGGCAAATGAATGTAGGCCAGGATCCCACCAGCAGTGAGTTTCTTGCCAATCTTGAACTTCATGAGGGAGTTGGGGGCCCGATGACCTTCACTCAATTGGAGGCAGGGTGGGCCATCCACCGGCGATGTTGGGTCTGGCTTGCTGAATTTGGCTGGCGAGGGATGTCGATCGGATCTCGGCCGGTGTTGGGGGCCCACACGACCGGTTGTCTTGTTTGAGAAGAGAACAACCTAACAATGGAGTTGTTCTGCTGGCGTTTGTCGTGTGGCTCGAGCGAGACTATGTGAGTTGTGGGGGCTCTTGCTAGAGGGACTGACTCTCACCAATGGTGCTCATCCAATGCATGGTTGCCAGTGGGGCGACGATGAGCTGCTGTAATAGGAAAAGAGGGAGAAGGAAGAGGGGAGGAGACACTACAAGAAAATATGTTGTTAGCAACGGACTTTAGCGACAGAATATTTCTGTCGCTAGTTAGCGACTGATTAACGAACGACAAACATTTGTCGCTATAATTAATGAAGCTCACGAAAATAGCGACGAACTATAGTCGATTGCTTCGTCCGTCGCTACTTAGCGACGGAATTTGCGACATACTATTTTGTCGTTACGACCGCACCATTTGTCGACGATGTTTGCAACAAAATCTAGTTTGTCGCTAATTAGCGACGGACTTGGCGACGGAATATAGTTCGTCGCTCATTTCGTAAATTTGATTTACATTGACTTAGCGACGGATTAATTCTGTTGCTAAGTTTCGAATAACCCTAATCCCAGACAACTTTTCCTTTTCTTCTTTTGTTGCTCTCGCCGTTTGTCGGTCCCACTCCCGTCGTTCGCCAGTCCCACCGTCCGTCGGTCCCACCGTCCGCAGGCCCCGCCGCCCGGAGACAGGTAAAAGACGTCCCCCCCCCCCCCCACCCCCCCACCCCCCCGCATTTTCCGGCAGGGGGTCGACCCCCTGTCTTTCCGGCAGAGGGTTAACCCCCATGTTGTTCCCGCAGGGGGTCGACCCCCTGTCGGAAACGCAGGGGGTCGACCCCCTGCCGGAAACGCAGGGGGTTAACCCCCTGCCAAAAAATGCGGGGGTTAAACCCCTGCTGTTCCGACAGGGGGTTTAACCCCCTGCCTTTCCGGTAGGGGGTCGACCCTCTACCTGCTCAGGCAGGGGGGGCGATCCCCTGCTGTTCCGGCAGAGGGTCGGCTCACTAGCGAAAAGGGTGGGGGTCGACCCCCTGCCCGAACAGGGGGTCAGTTAACCCCCTATGTTCCGTAAGGGGGTTAACCCCCTATGTTCTGTAAGGGGGTCGACCCCCTGTCGGAACAGTAGGGGAGTCGACCCCTTGCCGGAACAACCTCTTTTTTTTTTGTGACTTCATTTTAAAACAATGTTTTTTTGTGCAGATTTTTCAACGGAACCAGCTCGTGCTCAGCTACTTGTGGTAAGTAAGTGACAAAAATAATGCAAATCGGGTAAATATCAGTGGTGAGTAAGTAATGCAAGCGTATCACATGTTATTTAATTTATTAGATGTAACACTTTATTGTTCACATACTCACTTAATTGTTGATATTTAGGGTTGCTTTGTTGGAGTTCGGAGATCATGCTGAGCATGATTTTATTGTATAAATATTGAAGTGTTCTTATTTTTGGAGTACGGAGTCCATGCTAGCATGGTAGTAGTTAGTGAGATATTGAAGTGTGTTTGCTGCAGGTACATGTCTGTCATTTATTTGATATGAATGATTACGATGTATTGCAATGTTTGATGTAATTGTATCCATGCTTGCATATAGTTACTTTCAATTTGATTATGACTTCCATGTGAAATTGTATAATGAAAGTGTGTTTCAAATGATTGTATCGTGTCATTAATAGTTTGCACATGAAAATATTAAGTTATCAATGCATGCATCAAAATTCTTGTTATTATATGACATCATATATTGCATGATAAATTTGATATTTTCTTCATCGTAGCATTCTGATTGTTCTCTTTTAATTTGTTAGGCTATTATTCGTAACATCATAAGAAAATGACTGCAAACCGTGAATGGATATACCATAGGATAGTGGACAATGAGTTATCGCATGAATATATGGATGTTGTTGACAGTTTTATTGAATTTGCAATGGCAAGTATCAGTACAGTGGATCCCACAGGTCAGATTAGGTGTCCCTGCAAGATTTATAAGAATAATCGATTTGTAGAACCTCATAGCGTTAGACGTCACCTATACAGGAAGGGTTTTGTGAGGGATTGTCAGAACTAGATGTTTCATGGAGAAGAATTTAGAATCGATTTTGATGCACGGGTGAATGTAGTGCACGATAATTTATATACGGATTTGATATTTGATGCCGCAAGAAGAAAGTTGGGTTCTGCTATGAGTTCTAGTGATGTAAGAACTGTCGTAGATAAAGAATCACAAAACAATGCAATTAGTAGATTTTATGATTTACTTAAAGATGTTGATGAGCCACTTTGGAACGGTTGCGAGAGTCACACTATTTTGTCTGCAGTTCTTCAACTAATGAATTTGAAGTCCGAGTATAATTTGAGTCAATCATGTTTTGACCGTTTGTGCACGATTGTGAAGAGTATGTTGCCCAAAGATAAGAAATTGCCACAAAATTTCTATCGTGCGAAAGTTATGGTCAACGCTCTAGGTATGGGTTATAAAAAGATTGATGCTTGTCCAAATCACTACATGTATTTCAAGGAGCAGGAAAACAACATATCATGCCCGTCATGTGGGCATCCTCGGTTCAAGCCAAAGACAAGAGGCAATGGTAGCACGAGATCAAAGGAAGTTTCATACAAGTCGCTCTGCTACTTTCCTATCACTCGTAGATTGCAGCGATTGTATATGTCTTCAAGGACAACTAAACACATGAGATGGCATGCAAATAAAGTTTGTCTCTGTTGATCCCTGGTCCGACCTCACTTGGCCAAAATCTTGATGTATATTTAAGGTCATTGATTGATGAACTAAAAGTATTGTAAGATGACGGTGTTACCACGTATGATGCCCACAAAAAACAAAATTTCAACATGAAGGTCGTTGTTCTATGGACAATCAGTGACTTCCCTGCATATGGTATGCTATTTGGTTGGAGCACACATGGGAGGTTGGCATGTCTGTACTGTATGGAGGATTCCAAAGCTTTTAGATTGAAGCATAAAAGAAAGCCTTGCTGGTTTGAGTGCCATCGTCGATTTCTACCCAGCGACCATCCGTTCCGACGACAAAAGAATGCGTATAAAGCAGGCACAACTGAAACGGAAGGTTCATCCTCAAGATTGTCTGGCATAGAGATTCTAAAAAGATTGTGATACTTTTCAGATGTATTAACAAATGTCCGCAGTTCTACACCCTTCTTTGGATTTGAGAAGGATCACAATTGGACGAAGAAATCTATTTTTTGGGAACTACCGTATTGGCCGACCTTATTGATACGACATAATTTGGATGTGATGCATGTGGAGAAAAATGTGTTTGATAATGTGTTCAATACAGTAATGAATGTTAAAGGAAAAATGAAGGATAATCCAAAGGCTCATATGGATTTAAAATTAATATGTAAAAGACCAAAATTGGAACTCAAAGAGTATAATGGCAAAGTACTAAAATCAAAGGCAAAGTACGTGCTCGGACCTGATCAAATAAAACATGTATGTCAATGGTTGAGACAATTGAGATTTCCAGAAGGATATGTCTCTAACATTGCTCGGGCTGTGAAGATTGATGATGAACAATTATATGGGTTGAAGAGTCATGATTGTCATATCTTTATGCAACGATTGATACCCCTAGCATTTCATGATATGTTAGACAAACCTATATGGGGGGTATTATCTGAGTTGAGCGGATTTTTCAGAACATTGTGTGCATCTGAGGTCGTAATATCAGATGTAAAGAATCTCGAGGACTCTGTCATCACCATTGTTTGTTTGCTAGAAAAGATATTTCCGCCAGCATTTTTCGATGTTATGGAACATTTGATCATACATCTGCCATATGAACTAAGGGTTGGTGGCCCTGTGCAATATCGATGGATGTACCCATTTGAAAGGTATATGTTTTTTTATATTTGTCTCTTTAATGACAGATATTTAAAATTTGAAATATATATTTTTGCCAGATGCATGTTCGACCTAAAAAAAAAAGGTTCGTAATAAAGCAAGAGTAGAAGGCTCTATTTGTGAGGCGTACACTTTAGAAGAGATTTCAAATTTCTCATCTATGTACTTCGAACCTCATATTCCAACACGTTACACATGCCCGCCTCGTAACGATGATGGAGAACAAGTAACTGTAGCTGACAAGTTGTCGATATTTCAACCACTTGGGCATGCATTTGGTAGTTGTTGATCAAGGCTCTTGACAGATCGAGAGCAAGACACAACACACATCTATATTCTTTTTACTTGCTCAGTGATCGACCCATACATCGAGTAAGTATATGTAGACGCAATTATAAATCCTTTTATGTTCTATATGTGGATACATGACTCGGTAATATAAGTATTTGTGGTTTGCAGACGATTTGATCTGGAGTTGCAAAGAGAAGTTTCACATCTCACTAATGCAGAAGTACAAAAGAACATGAAACTAAGTTTGTGGAGTGATTGAAACAGTTGGTAAAGAAGCTAACATAAAATTTGTACTTATAAACAACACTAAGTTACTTAATTGATCGTGATCACAATCATTGTTTATGTCTGTGCGTAGGTCCGCCATGGTGATGTTAAAGATCAAGGAATATGTGATTTAGAAAATGGTCCGACCAAAGTTGTGTAATGCTACAACGGGTACATCGTAAATGGTTATCGATTCCATACAAAAGATTATGGTATAAACAAATCAACGATGAATAGTGGCGTGTGTGTCAAGGGTAGCAACTACGGTGAAAATGAACATGATTACTACGGTGTTTTAGAGGAAATAATAGAGTTGACTTACTTAGGCATAAATAACAGGGTAACTTTATTCAAGTGTCATTGGTTTGATCCAACTGCAACAAGACTCGACAAAGCTTCAGGCATTGTGGAGGTGAATCATAAATCCAGGTTTGGAACATATAAACCATTCATATTAGCCTCGCAAGCTCAACAAGTTTATTATACTTCATATCCAAGTATAAAAAAGTCAGATAGAAATGAATGGTGGGCAGTTTGCAAGGTGAAGTCCAAACTATACCCTGAGTATGATCAGTTACAGGAAGATGAGTTAGCTGAAGACAGCGATTACTATCAATCAGATGATGTCTATGACTTTGCTTATGGTCACAATGTTGCGCATGATATGCATGTCATATCTCCATTGGCCGATGAAACATTCATAGAGGAATGTGATCCAAATGATGTACCAAGTGGATGGGTAAACAATGAAGAAGAAGAAGAAGAAAGTCAAACAAGTGACGAGGAAGAATTCTCAAGCTAGTGAGCAAAATCTTGTAATACAAACCTCTATTTAAATGCATTGCAATACTTGATGTGAATGATTAGAATTATTTGAATGTATTGTAATACTTGATGTGAATGAATGAGTTGTATTGCAATACTTGATGTGAATGATTAAAAATTTTATTTGAATGTATTGTAATACTTGATACGAATTATTTGAATGCATTATAATACTTGATGTGAATGATTTGAATTATTTGAATGTATTGTAATACTTGATGCGAATGAATGAGTTGTATTGCAATACTTGATGTAAATGATTTGAATTATTTGAATGTATTGTAATACTTGATACGAATGATTCAAATGCATTGAAATACTTGATGTGAATGATTTGAATGTATTGTAATACTTGATGTGAATGATTAAAAATTTTATTTGAATGTATTGTAATACTTGATACGAATTATTTGAATGCATTGTAATACTTGTTGTGAATTATTTGAATGTATTGTAATACTTGTTGTGAATGATTTGAATTATTTGAATGTATTGTAATACTTGATACGAATTATTCAAATGTATTGCAATACTTAATGTGAATTATTTGGATTATTTGAATGTATTGTAATTTATGCAACGAATGAATTGAATTATTGCAATACTTGATGTGAATGATTCGACTTATTTGAATGCATTGCAATACTTGATGTGAATGATTCAAATTATTTGAATGCATTGCAATGCTTGATGTGAATGACTTGAATGCATTGCAGTACCTGATATGAATGATTTGAATGTATTGTAATACTTGTTGCGAATCATTTGAATGTATTGCAATACTTGATGCGAATGATTTGAATTATTGTAATACTTGATGCGAATGACTTGAATGTATTGTAATACTTGATGTGAATTATTTGAATGTATTGTATGACATATGTTATTTGTTAGAATATGGTTCGTGGAGGTTACAGTGGTCGCTCATCCAGTAGTAGCCAGGCCCAGCCTTCATCTTCACGGGCTCCTGTGATAGGTATATCATTTAACTAATTGGATGTTTGATTAGTTCAAATGCGCATTCTGAGAATTTCTAACGTATTTTTTTACAGATGATATTTCGTCTGTACACGACTCACCTACACCAGTTGATCACACAAGTCATGAGCCAACACAAGAAGCAGAGTCTTCTCAGTCTGGCACAAGAAGACTCATTCGAATAGTGTATATCGATAATCGACCGTAAGTATTTCATTTTCAATTATTGCATATCTTATAAATATTTTATATTGATATTTACTGTGTACCAATTCATGTGCAGCACGAGGTTTGAGCCACAAGAAGTAGTACGGGAGATTAGGAATTCACTTCTTCAACATCTTCCAGGACCGGTTGCTCAATGGAAAGAGTATTCAAAGGAAGTGTTAGACATATTGTGGTCCTCATTCACGGTATACAGTTGTTTCTCATAGTTAATGTGTTTCATATTTAATTTATTTAAGTAGTGTCTACTAACTTTCTGAAAATATTTATAGGCTTCGAATCGCTTCGCAACTACGGTGGAAGAAAATGATGCAAGAAAGGTGTGGCAGAAGGTGGCTGTCAATCGATTTGCAGACATTCTGCACAATATGAAGACTGTAGCAAAAAAAGCATCTGGCATAATAGATGATCCACTACAGTGGAAGGGCCATGGCCCTATTACTATCAGGAGAGATTATTGGGATGAAATGTGTGATAAGTGGGCGGGAGATGCATTTCGAAATCGCTCTGCGAAGGCTGCACAAAATCGAGCAAAAATGCTCGAAGCTCATCTACACATAGGTGGATCTAAGACATTTGGGAGCCACCTGAAGAAAATGGTAACTCATCAATATATAATATTAATTTTATAAGTATTGTTGCAAACTTGTGAACTAAATCATTTGTCCTTTAACTTCGCAAGAAACAGAAAAAGGAGGCATTGTACCATATAAGGATGTGTTTGTTGAAACACATAAACGGAAGACCACGGGAGTCTTCGTATCAGAGAAGAAGAGAATGACAACGGTATGTATTTATTCTATTAATAATCATTGCAATATGCAAGTTATCATAATGTTATCATTAATTATTATAATGCATACTTTAAACATTATTTTGTAGGAGGCGTATGAGCAACAGATGGTAGAGCAATATGGCGATGACGCTACTCAGCATCCATCATTTGATCCTGCAGCATGGGTGACTGCAGCAGGTGAACCCAAAAAAGGTCACGTGATCGGGTTTGGGAGTAATCTGAACACTTCACCAGTTATTGCTTCTTCCAGTTACGGCTCACAGACTTCTTTCACCGACATAAGCTCCAAGCAGCAGCCTATTCTTTCCGATGATGATGTACGTCAGATCATTAAGGACACAATGAATTACTACTTCCATGACACCGTTGCCCCCTTTCTCCGAGATGAGATCAACAATCTTGTGCTAAGCAGGGGATCTTCGATTGTTGGTCCCTCTCAGGTATAATCACATATTCAGTTTTTTGTCTGCCTTAGAACACATATGAGCATAATCGAATCACATATATAACTTTTTGCCTGCCTTAGAGCACATATGAGCATGATAGAATCATATATAGAGCTTCTTGTCTGCCTTAGAGCACATATGAGCATGCTATAATCACATATAAAGTTTTTTGCTTGCCTTAGAGCACATATGAGCATGATAGAATCACATATAAAGTTTTTTTGACTGCCTTAGAACACATATGAGCATGTTATAATCACATATTCAGTTTTTTGACTGTCTGAGAACACATATGAGCATGTTATAATCACATATTCAGTTTTTTGACTACCTTAAAATACATATGAGCATGCCAAAATCACATATAGAGTTTTTTTACTGCCTTAGAACATATATCATTCATGATCGAATCACATATAAAGTTTTTTGCTTTGCCTGCCTTAGAGCACATATGAGCATGATAGAATCACATATAGAGTTTTTCTGTCTGCCTTAGAACACATATGAACATGCTATAATCACATATTCAATTTTTTGACTGCCTTAGCACACATACGAGCATGATCGAATCACATATATAGCTTTTTGTCTGCCTTAAAGCACATATGAGCATGGTAGAATCACATATAGAGTTTTTCTAGCTGCCTTAGAACTCATCTGAGCATGATATAATCGCATATAAAAAAAATTTAGAATCACATATAAAGTTTTTTTATTGCCTTAGAACACATATGAGCACATGATAGAATCACATATAGTGTGTAATTTATTTCATTATATTTTGTTTATCAATACTGACTGTTCTTTTCTTGTGTAGGCTGTTAGCGATAATCAGCGTAGCGGAGCTGAAGGGACAGATAAAGGCAATGAACAAGAAGACGCACAAAATTTTAGCGATGATTACAGAACTGTGTTGAAGAAGTTCTGTTTTTTTTTCCTAATTGTAATTGTTGAATTGTAAATAATTAAACTTTTTACTTTTAAGGTGGAACAATTAATTGTTGTATATTCCTTTTATATGGAATTTTTTGTGTAGTTTGTTTTTTATTTACAAAAAATATAAATTGTACATGAAATATAAATTGTATCGTTCTCGGTATTTAATTTTCAAATAGTTTTTTTTTTTCGTGTTTGCGACGGATTAGCGATGGACCCATCCGTCGCTATGCATATAAATCTAGCGATGGACATAAATTCGTCGCCAAGCCGAGGTCGCCATTTAGTACCGGTGGATTGGCGACGGAATACATCGCTCGTTATTCTGTCGCAATTAGCGACGGACCGGGCGACGGATTTATTCTGTCACCAGTTAGCATCGAAAAAATCGCGACGTGAGCATACTGTTGCCTCGTCGTCGCTAAGCCGGTTAGCGACAGATTAGCGATGGAATAGCGACGGAATGTGGTCGTCGTTAATCCACTGCTTTGTTGTGGTGAGAACACCCTCTCACCCTCTTCATTTTTGTTGTCAGAAAATATACCACTGGCTGCATGACTTGCACATCCATAGAGACGTTGCTGGTCTCCATCAAACCTTGAGATGAGGGTGTGATGGATAATTGTTGAGTCATACCTTGATTGCACATCTTTTCACCTAAATGTTGCATAAATTTCATGAACTTTTTCATGAACAAAGCATATCTTTGATTCATTATGTTGATCATCTGTGTTGTCAAATCAAACTCTTGAATTATACTGTGTGCATTGATGCAAATTGAATCCTCGATTCGCAAAGAATCTTTACGTTACGCTACTCCTATAGAATTTACGCAGTGAAAGCATAAACAAGAGAAACTCAACAATAAACTATTGCATTAAAAAAAAAAGATAATTAAATTCAATATTCTCAAATCAACTCAACCATCTACAGAGCTCCCTCATCTATAAATAGATGAGATTTCCTAATTCTAATCAAAATAAACTTCTTAAACTGATAACCCTCTAAAAGATAAAACTTATCATAATCTAATAAAATTTGGATATTGGATTCATTACATAATTCAATATCTATTACAAATGAACCAAATACTAAAATGATCTGAATACAAAAGATTCAAATGATACAAAAAATAAAAAATATAAATTGAATACAAATGAATCCTTATGGACCTGGGTCTTCTGCTCCACTCTTGCATCATTCTTCTCGGGTTGGAGAAGACTTTTTATTAAGTCTAGATCTCTCTTATGTTTCTTCTAATTCCGCTCTACCTTGTGGGTTATGGGCCCATAGTATAAAAATGGATATCATTGCTGGTCCACAAATTGAGTAGTTTGAATAGTTCTGATATGCATCTAGAAGCCTGAAATATTCTTTTCGAACCATTTGTATTCATATGGATCCTAATACCGATCTGGATCATATGGCTTTGGGGTTGGTTTGACCCAATCTGAAGGAATCCATGAACAAATGATCTGGACATCTTGCTCCATCATCTCGTGTTTCACCCATTGTTGTTGATGTTCTCTAAACGAGCTCAGGTTCTGGGGCAAGTTATGGGAAAGATTTTTGGATCCCAAAACTAGAGGATTTAGGCTTTGGTTCCAAAAATGAGGTTAGGCAAGGTCCAAATGGGCGGGAACCACATTTAAAAAAGGTTTTAGATCTAAGCAATAAAAAAAACTAGGTCATCTAACGAATGAACCAGGACCTAAAGGCACGAACCGATGTACACGGACACCAAACTGATCTGATTAGGATCTGAACCAATTTGAATCAACCCTAAACCAGTGGAAAATTGGTCCAAATCAAGTTCTTTCGGTGTCAATTGAATGAACTAATATTTTGAACCAGTTTGGTCTCTTAACAAAACCCTCTCCATGTCATGGTCATCGATGGAGGCATTGTTCACTTCCACCATGCTATCCACGTTGGTGTCACCTCCAGCAAGCTGGTGGCACCAGCCAGCTCGATCCAATCAGTGGATGAACACTGATTGGGATCTTCCCAACGATAGTGACCCACAAGTTGCACCGCTGCTGCAACTTGACCATAGAGGAGGCAATCCCCACTGCCACCACAATGTTGGTGCTGACATCAACACTAGTGGGAAGGGAGGATCCAATCGGGATCCCACCAGTGGTGAGTCCCCTGCCAATCTTGAATTCCATGAGGGAGTTGGGCCCCTAACGTCCTCCTATCCATAGAGGGCCCAGCGAGCCATCCACCAATAGTACGAGGTCCAGCTGGCCGGATCCAGCCGATAGAGGGCCAGATGCCAGTTGGATCTCGACCAGCTTTGGGGCCCCACATGGTCGGATATCCTCTTCAAAAAGTGAACAACCCAATGGTGGATTTGTTTCGGTCATGTTTGTCGTGTGGCTTGAGGGGGACCATGTGAGTTGTTAGGCCTCTCGGGGCAAGGACTAGCTCTCGTCGGTTGCACTCGTCCGGCATGAGGCTACTAGTGGGGCAACACTGATCCGCCAAAATAAGAAAAGGGGGAGAAGGAAGAGGGGTGGAGAACGTCGGCTCACCCTCTCTATTTGTTGTCATTAGAAAATCTCTCATCGGCTGCATGATTGCTAGCTAGCCTTGCACATCTAGTGAGGGGTTGTTGAGCTTCGTTAGACCTTGAGATAAGGGTGTGATAGATAATTATAGAGTCAGTCCTAGATTTTACATCTTTTCATCCGAATGCTACATAAACTTTATGAACTTTTTCTCGAACAAAGCGAATATTTGAATCATTTTATTGATTATCTTCATTATCAAATCAAGCTCTTGAATTTTACCGTGCGCACCAATTCTTATCTCACATAAAGAAGTTATCATGCAAACTTTTTGGGCTTCCATTAAGTCATCTTGTAAACGTTGCAACATCGCGACAAGATAAAAGGCTTGGTCTAATAAAACTTTGATATAAATCAATTCCTCAGTTCACAAGAAAACTCTACGTTACGCTACTCCTATGCATGAGGATCGAAAGAAAAGAGGGAAATATGAGAAAATTGCATAAAATTTAGAAAATAACAAGTTTAATTACCTAATTCCAACTGTCCATCTACAAAGCTCCATCATCTATAAATAGATGAGATTCCTTAATTCTAATCCAAATAAACTTCCTATTCTAATAAACATTTAAAAGATAAAACTTATCATAATCTAATAAAATCTTGATATTTGATCCAATACATAATCTAATATCTATTACAAATGAAACAAATACTAAGTGATTCAGATACAAAAGATCCAACTGATAAAAAAATTCAAAATTTATATTAGATCCAAATGGATCTATATGGACCCAGGTCTTCTACTCCATTCTTGCATCACTGAGTGGCTACTGCAGAACTGCACGTAAGAAAAAATCAACCACCAATTTGAACACAAGAAAAAGTTTAGACAGAGAGTTACCCTGTGCGAGTAGGTTTGCAGGAGGGATGGTACTGGCATAACAAGAGAATTCAACAATAGAAGGTAATGGCCACAGCAAAGGGAAAAGGGGTTGTAATGGCACAACGAGAGTTGAATTGAGCTCAAGCTGAAAACTGACACATTCTAGCCACTATAACAAAACAAAAAATCTGCAAAAGGTATTTAGCAAAGGTGCAACAGATATGAAGACTCGTTGAAGTTATGTGGTCGGCAACAATGCAGCAAATATGAAGACTTGCTTAAGGTTGAGAGAGAGAGAGTGTGTGTGTGTGTGTGTAAATTTGAGGTTTTATGAGAGGGAGAAAGGCGTAGTAAAAGAGAGTAGGTGCACCGCTCTGCAGATGACCAGCTCCACCCTGCACCCCCCACTTCCCCTCCTCTTTCTCTCTCGTGCTCTTACAGTGATGAAATATTCTAATATCTTAACTAGGTTGTTCTAGCACCTATGGCCAGTTTGGAAGAGGAGTTTTCTCATGATATATTTGTGGAATGTTCTAGCATCTATTGAAGCTCGAGAAAATGAACTCAAAAGCCTATTGGTGCTAGTGGTCATAACTGTTAAGTATATATCAATTAAAAGCAAAGGTAGCTTATAAAATATCATTCACTTCTTTTTGAAGTGTCTATACACTACATATGAGTGTCCAACACTTTGCACACTATATCTAGCATGTCCAACAGTGTTGAACTCTTTGAAGATAGAATATAGCTATATTCAGGCCCTGAAATGATAACTTTCACATTCGGTAAGTAAGTGTGAGTGATAGTTTTATCGCTCGAAAGTGTGACAATTTCCAAAATGTATCCCAATGTGATCGGTGTCAAAACAATCATTCTAGCAAATCATGTGCACACAAAAGAGTGTGTAGCATCTGTATCAAAAAGTGCTCTAGCATCATATTTGGCAATGAAAATAGTCTATGACATTAACATCCTCCTGCAACTCCTCTACAAAAGTTGTGTAAACCCTGCCTATCACCTTTTTTTGTCCCTGTACCTGGGATTTCATGCCTCCCTCTTTGGACAATCTTTGATGTAATATCTCATCTCCCCACAATGTAGGCATGCTCCTGTTGCCTAGTAGCAGACTCCCTTATGCAACTTATGGCAGAGAGAACATATTGTGCTAGTCTGTTGTGGGTGACTAGTCCCACTGTGCTACACCTTTGGCTTCCTTGTAGGTGGTGCATTTCTTGATTCAGCTTCTTGGTAGGTGTAAACATATTGTGGTAGTTCTGTTTATATTAACCTTTGACCTCGAACCGCCTAGACTGAGTTTTCTTGGAAGACTCTCAATCATTCTAAAGCACCATAGCCATCTTAATGGCTTGGTTGAGATTTTGTAGTCGACTCGTCTGAACCCGAGTTCTTAGTTTGTCTCGTAGCACATGAAAATACCTCTTCACATGATCCTCATCAATGGTATAAGAGTTTGGCCAGTATTTTTCTAAATGCTTGAACTGTGTGGTGTATTCCGCCACTTTCATGTTACTGTGTTGGAAGTCTAGGAACTTTTGCATCTTGCGATCTCTCGCATATTATCGAAAATATGTGCTGAGAAATACCTCAGAGAACTGGAATCAAGTAATCACCTATCATTGTGTCGGCGTATATCGCACCTCACATACTGTCTCCCACCAACTCTTGGCATCGTCCTGAAGTTGGTAGGTGGCAAAGGTAACCTGCCTCATTGCAGGAACCTCAAGGATCCCGAAGATCTTGCTTATGGCATGAATTCACTCCTCACACGGTCCTCCTTCTTAGAAAATTATGGAAGACTCAATTCCATGAAGTGCTTATAACTCACCCCAAGGTTTGCGGCATTTGGTACCCTGTTGCCATTAGGGTGATGGTCGTTCTCATTTCCATTAACCCCATTATTCACAAGGTTCTGGCAAGTGACAATCAAGGTCGTGAGGGCTTCTAGGAGAAAATATCTATGTGTGGTCCAACTTGTAGGATGTCATCCAGCCATCTACAAGAATTCCAAATTCTATATAAATTTCTATGTTTGCATAACCAAATTTACTATTGATGTTTCTAATTACCATCTAAGTTCAAATTTTTGCATGGGTCACAAAAATTAAACTTTTTAGAAATAAGTTTATGACAATACATAAAAATAAAAAGGAACACACTCATCAAGCAATATTGATCAGTTGGACGAATTTTGAGTCAAATTTTTTCTTTTGCTCTGATACCAAAGTTATAAATCCTTAAAATTTTATCTCAAAAATCATAAATTATTTTTTTAAATGGATTTATAAATCACAACAGAGATTCAAGAATTGGCTAAAATGTTTGGGCGTTACAGATCTATCACATTATTCAACATATCAACTTAAAGTTTAACATTCACATATTAATAAAAGTTCATTCCAAATTTAAAATAATAATATCATAGTTTATTTCAAAGTCCATAGAAAATATGAATGTCTATAATCCAAAATCTCACATAAATGGGAAAGATTAGGCTCAGATCCCACCGCAACCTCTCACCATCATGTTGGTCATCTATTCATTACCCGTAAAAACTTTTATAGTAGGGTCAAACTTAACAAGTCTTTAGTAGAAAAGTGTTATTAAGTACTCATAAATTAAAACAAGTATGCAAAATGATACTCCTACAAGTTACACATGCATACATCAATCATCAATTTAAGAATGTGTACATTGCAATGCCTCATACGATTACCAATCATGCATAATTGAATTTTTTTTAATCATAAGCAGCTAAATATCCATGAACAGTTAAATATGCATGAGTAGATAAGGATGCATGCACTTACCATTGCAGAACAGGTAACCATTTATGCATCAATGACTTAATTATCTTTAATTTGATTTTCTTTTTAAATGATACATATCATTACTAACTAAATGTACAATCAATTTAAGTTCTCACTTCCTAGCCTTATGGGTAAGACACAGGTAGAAAAATGAATCAAGGCCATAGCGTAGAAGTGAATTTATACAATTTATGACTTTATTTCTAGTCGGGCACCTTTCACCAGTCTTGAGTGAGAAATGACTCATATTGAGAGAGACCTCGAAACACGACCAACTTGATGCATCAGACTTCCACTCATGATTTTTTAGTCGTCCACTATGTGGTCTACTGTGGATGTTTCCCCTAACTTCATGGCTAGGGAGGAGCAACCTTTCATGCTATTAAACGTACCGCTTACCCTTTCCTTATAAGCATCAGACTTTAGTATCACATAGCTAACCTTTTTAATTCATTAAGTCCATGCAGTTCATATTACGAATCTAATTAAGGATTCAGGCCCCTTCCAGGCTAATGGATGCACAAATTTCAAATGTCAATTAGCAGTCATGCACTATTGTACATTTTTGCATTTTGATTTTAACATTCATTCATTTCATAAGCATTAGCCATACATAATTAGATGCATTTATATATATTCTCATTTAATGTGTATTTTATTCAATTTGATAGCAATTTGTAATAAAAGCCAACTTTTGCAATAAGCACTTTATTCAATTTGTGCCTCTATTTAGGCCCTCAACACCCACATAAAATCAGTGCTGGAATCACATTTGCAGTATCATTCATTTTAGAACAATTCATATTTGAATACCGGTAAAGTATCGCATTCACTATTATCCCGATTCGAGACCCGTTGATCCCCCAAACTATCCTATTGTTATGACTTTTATAATACTTTGTACATTTTGTGCACAGTGCTTAGTTTCTGATAGATTATAGAAAATTTTGTTAGCTTTCTGATGCCATAAATCATTCATAAAAAAATTTTCTAAATGAGGGATACATGATTGGTTTAGTGTTTACCTATACTTTTCTGTTTTGACTGTCACTATTCTGTGAACATTCCTAGAACAAAGCCCAAAATTTTACAGATTATATAAAATTTTGTTAGCTTTTCAATGCAGCAAACCTTTCATAAAAACTCCTCTGAATGGAGGAAGATTTGAACAATTTACTGAACAGATGTCAAGTCAGTTATGCACAATAGCGGGTAATGTGCATTTGGGTGAGCAGTAATATGCAAAACAAATTGAGTTTTCCATTATTTTTTATTAACAGTATGTCATACATCATTAAAAAAAATCAACTACCAACAATACCAATTTTCTTGCAAATAAACCTCATTTCCACAACCATTAATCTGTAAAAACAATTTTTCATCTCGAAAACTATTTTCTCAGAAAAGTTTTTGAAATTTTTTATAGCCATATGCATTTATTTTGTGTAGAAATTATTTTATATTTTTTATTTTCTTTTTTTGTTAGCATACAAATGAGAGAAATAACACAAGAATAGCAATTTGTTTTATGGAAAATAATTATGTAACTTCATACTAAATCTAAAATCCCCTTTTTTTTAATTAAGTCAACATTCATGCAACTTTGCACAATCTTATTTATTATCATTTTTTTTTGGATTGAACTAACCCCGAGTACGGGATTTGATCAGTCCCCCTTTTGTTACTTACCAATCTTCGTGCATTGGTTTCAGGCTAATCGGCTATGCCTGATTTGCCCGTATACAACTAAAATTCATAAAAAGATCTACATTTATTTTTTTATTTTTTATTTTTGCTATTAATGTAAACCATATTTTTTTCACACATATATGTGTGTATACATATAAGATTCGATATATATACACGCATATGTGTATACAACCCAAATTTTATTTTTATTTTTGAAACTGATTCGAGTGGGAATCAAGTTTTTGAGGTGATTTTCGATCCCAAAAACCACTTCTATGCTAAATATTATAGAACCAACATTGAATCATTGTATGAGAGGTTCAATGCAGAGTTTTATCTATTTAGTATTAGAATAAAGTCATGCATACGAGTTTCAATATATGGGTAAAGAATAGAACCCCCTACTTTTTCTCGAAAATGGTGAATTCGATCACCAAAAGACTGGTTCATGTACTCGATCTGCCTTCTCTCTTTTGTATGGTAGTTGTAACCTTATAATCAGCCTAGGCTAGATGTGTGGTATAGTTCTCCTCACTTTGAGAAAGTGGAGAAACTCAAACAAGGAGGAGGAGAAGAAGAAGAAGAGAGAAAGGGAGAGATAGAGAGGAATAAGAGATAAAAAATAAAAAAAAGCAATTGGGGTTGGGGTTGGGCATGAGCCCCTCACACTCTTTTATATGCACTCACCGCCTCGAACCTTTTTCCTAAAGTGCTGAGATTAAATCTCAACCCTTAAAAAAAACTCTACTTTTTCTTAATTTTTACTTTCTTAATTTCCTTAAGCATTCACTTATATGTATATATATATATATATATATATATATATATATATATATATATATATATATATATATATATATATATATATACATATCCTTAACTAACTCTAGGTTTATAGTTTACGTTTAGGCAATCATATGATGTACATTAATGTACATCATATGGTATCTTGGAAAAGCGGTCCACAAGGTTGGATGTCCCCCTCTCTTTGTTTAGCTACGTTCTAAATTCCAAAACCAAGCATGCTTGTTTGGCAAGTAATTGATTTGTTCTATTTTTTTTCATTTATATATTTTTTTCTTTCCTTCTTCCATTCTTATCATATTACTTCTTTTTTTTTCTTTGTTTGTCAGTCCATCTTAGAGTGCCTTCTATTATGGGATGCCCCCACCTTGGGAGGGTTTCTCATATATGAAAACTTTTGACTAGTTTTCCTACTTTAATTTTTTTGAAGGTTTTAAAATCTCTTGTTTTTAAAGTTTTAACAAGTTTGAATTTAAATGGCGATGCTACACAGGATGCGCCTCATAGGGAAACACCTCACCAATGGACCTCTACTACTGTATAAAATTTGCTAAAATCAAAATTTTCATCATAATAATTAATTTACTAATTAACTTTATTTGGTATTTTAGATTTCAAATGCCAAAAACTAAAAATTCATTTTTTTTTTGTGGAATGACACTACATGTATGCCAAATTTGTTTCAAATTCATGTGGAATTCTTTTAAAATATAATTTGTCATAATTATCTAAATTCTCTTCTCAAAAATGTCATTTCTACTGAAATTGGTTTCAAGTGCAATTTTCACTAGGGTCGCCAGGAAAACTTGGTCTTTGATTTTTTTTCTAAAATCTAATTTATTTATTTTATAACTCCTATTATTGTAGTCAATTTATTATTTATGAGAATATTCATGAAAAATTGCAGTTGTTATAGTGAGTTTGATCCTGGCCTCTTCTTCTCTTGTCTTTTCTATTCTTTGGCAGTATTGGGTTTTTGGGTCTTTTTATCTGCATTGTTTGATTGGTTTTTGGGGTTCTCTAATTTGGATTTTGAGGTTCAAATGACATATTTGGGTACCCATTTGGAATTTTGTTGTTAATTTCTCATAATCTGATCATGTGTATCTATTTTCCCCATCTCGTTTCTAATGATTTTGATTTGGTATTTGATTTACGTCTTTTTTATATTAGTTGTGGTTTGCTGATCACGATTCATGGTTCTGTTTTTTCTGTCTTTCACTTTTGGCATCTCATGTGTTCCTTATAATGCTAGCAATTTGTTGCACTACCCTTTGTAGTGATTGTCAAGGCAATGGGTTTTTGAAATCTAATTTTCCTATTGGAGGCACTGTTAAAATAGGTGTGTTTTATTTGCATACTCTCTCTCATGTGATGCTTATAATGCTAGCAATTTGTGTATAGCTGAAACTTGACATTTTGAGTCCTACATGCTCACCACATTCATCTTTGCTAGTTTTTTTTTGTTTTTTGTTAAGCAAGCTGGTGTTAGACAGACCCCTACCAAAACAACAGCCGCCCCATGTGGCAGAGGGATTTGATCCTGACCCTTCAGCTTGACACAAGATATGCTTACCACATGGGCTTTCATATTTGCTACTTGTTTCTTATAAATTCTTACTATGTTTGCTGTCTTTGTGCAGCTGATGGCTGTTATATACTCATATTAACATTTTTTGCTTTGTTACCTTTCTCAAGCTGTTGGAAAAGTGCTTCCTAATGGGTGACTTATAGGCATGGCCTTTCGTGTTCCCACGCCCAATGTTTCTGTTGTGGATCTTACTTGTCAGTTAGAGAGTCCAGCCTCGTATGAAGATGTAAAAGCAACAATAAGGTTAGAGAGACCATTCAATATGTAGTGATTTACTTTGTTGCTTTGGTGACTCGGTTTCCTATTGAACCATTTTCTTGTGGAGTTAGCCGGTCTTAATATTTGGATTTTTTGGTGCATATTATAGCCTCCCATAATACAATGATATCTCCCAATGTAGTTTACCACCTTTCTTCTTTCTTGGTATTCTAATTTAAGGAGTTTAGATTGTTATTCAGACTTTACAAACATAGATATCACTTCTGAGGTTGCTCCCAATTTACAGGGCAGCCAAGGCAGCACCTGCTTACAAGTGGTTGGAGTGCTTTTGTGAGTGCCAAGAAGCTGGTTGCTAGGGATGAATTTATTTTCATTATGTAGCTTATCACTGTGGGTTCATGAATGCAATTAGTTTTCTTATATACATGCATGTTATGCCTATGTTGTTTGAAGTTTTGAATCATTGCATGCAGGTGAAGTCCCTGGGTTTCTCATATGACTGGGGTTGTGAAATACAAATGACGGACCCAGAGTATTATAAATGGACACAATGGACTTGCTTATAAATGGACACAATGTTATGCCTATCTTCAATTGTTGAAAAAAGGACTTGTTTATCAGGTTAAAATATTTCCTTGTTATATTTTTTCCTTTCTAACTCCGCCTGTGTATAACTGTTTAGTTATACACTGCCGGTCCCAAGCCTGGATAAAGGAGGAGGGTTGCGGTAGGCCAGTGACAGCCAACATAAAAATTTAGTCATACCCTATGAATATGAACCAATATGAGAATTTCGTTGGGGCGTTCCCTACTGAGCGACGCGTTGTACTCTATAGGCCTGGAGGCAGTGATAAATGGGCAAGGGTTGCTAGGTCATCGCCCAAAAGTGATGCATCACACTGGCGCCCGGGTGTGGTGTCAAATAGGCAAGGGTTCCCTCACTTTGTTGGACAGGTGGTGGTAAAGAAGTTAGTCCAAGACCATAAAATTAGGTTAGCCACTTGGAACATAGGGTCTTTAACTGGTAAGTTAGTAGAGTTAGTAGATGTTATGTGTAGGAGAAAGATTGATGTTTTATGTCTACAAAAGACCAAATGGGTAAGTGAGAAAGCAAAAGTGACAGAACCTTGGGGATATAAGATTTGGTATACAGGAATAAATAGCAATAGGAATGGAGTAGGGATTGTTATGATTCGTGAGTTTATAGATAATGTAGTTGAGGTTCGTAGGAAGGGTGATAGGATTTTACTTATTAAATTAGTATTAGATACGGATATTATTAATATTATTAGTGTTTATGCACCTCAAGTAGGTATAGATGATTCCATTAAGTGTCAATTTTAGGGAGATTTAGATGAAGTAGTACAAGGGATATCTTATGGAGAAACGCTTTTCATCGATGGTGACCTTAATGGACATGTAGGCATTAGTAGGGATGGATTTGAGAGTATCCATGGAGGCTATGGTATAGGAGAAAGAAACGAAAGTGGAGAAAGGATTTTAGATTTTGGTTTGTCCTATGATATGATCTTAGTAAACACTTGGTGTAGGAAGAAGGAGACTCACCTAGTAACATTTAAAAGTGGGGTTAATACGAGTCAGATAGATTTTTTCCTACTTAGAAAGAGAGATAGGGGTTGTTGCATCGATTGTAAGGTTATACCGGGAGAAAGTTTAGCTACACAACATAGAGTCTTAATTTTAGATCTTAGAATTAGACAATGCCGCAAAAGGGATAGGCATAGGATAGATCCTAGAATTAAGTGGTGGGCACTGAAAGGAGCTAAACAATGAATGTTTGTAGAGCAGACAGTTAAGGAAGCTGATTGGTGTCTCGAGAAGGATTCAGAATCAATGTAGAATAAGATAGCAAGTGGCATGAAAAAGGTGGCTAAAGAGGTATTGGGTGAGTCTAAAGGCGGTGCACCGCTAGGTAAGGATACATCATGGTGGAACAAGGATGTCAAATTAGCTATTAAGGTTAAAAGAGAGTGTTCTAGAAATCTAAGTAAGAGTCGTGATAATGAGAATTTGGAGAAGTATATGATAGCAAAAAAGAAAGCTAAAAAAGTAGTTTGAAATACGAGGGATAAGGTATATAAGGAGGTTTATGACAAGTTGGATACCAAAGAGGGCGAGAAGGATATTTGTAGGCTTGCAAAGATGAGAGATAGGAAATTAAGGGATTTGGGTATGGTTAGATGTATCAAAGATGAAATGCAAAGGGTTTTAGTCAAAGATGAGGAGATTAAGGAGAGATGAAAATATTATTTTGATAAGCTATTTAATGGAAGTCATGCTCAGGATCTTGGAGACTTCTCCATTCTTTTTCATGAGATGAATCGTGACTTCATGCGCATGATTCAAAAGAAAGAAATTACAGCGGCTTTGAAGAAAATGAAATCAAGAAGGGCAGTTGGCCCAGATGGTATACCTATCGAGGCTTGAAAATGCTTGGGAGAGAAAGGTTTAGAATAGTTGACAAATCTTTTTAACAAGATTTGGCGGACAAATAAGATGCCTAATGAGTGGAGGAAGAGTACTTTGGTGCCTCTATATAAGAATAAAGGTGATATACAAGATTGCACAAACTATCATGGTATAAAACTCTTGAGTCATACTATGAAACTTTGGGAGAGGGTGATTGAGTCTAGGTTGAGGAAGGTTGTCATGATATCAGACAATCAATTTGGTTTTATGCCTGGAAGATCAACTATGGAAGCTATACATCTTCTTAGACAACTTATTGAGAGATATAGAGAGAGGAACAAAGATTTGCATATGGTTTTTATTGATTTGGAGAAGGCATACGATAGAGTACCTAGGGATGTTCTCTGGTGAACAATGATGAAGAAAGGTGTTTCTCTTAAGTACATTAGTATAATTAAATATATGTACGAAGTATTAGTAACTAATGTCTACACTTGTGGAGGGATGACAACCAATTTTCCTATAACGATTGGGTTACATCAAGGATCTGCATTAAGCCCTTTCCTATTTGCTATAGTGATGGATGAGCTTACGAGATCAAATCAAGAAAATCTGTCATGGTGTATGTTGTTTGCTGATGATATTGTTTTGATTGATGAGTCTAAAGTTGGAGTTAATGCTAAGTTAGACTTATGGAGAGAGCCATTGGAAGATAGAGGTTTTAAGTTGAGTAAGAATAAGACAGAATATATGGAATGTCGGTTTAGTAAGCAACAAAGTAGTGATGGGAGTGTAGTGAAGCTTGGTGAGCAAGAAATACCGGTAGATGATTGTTTCAAATATTTGGGATCTATCATTCAAAAGTATGGAGATATTGATGGAGATGTAAATCATAGGATAAAGGTTGGGTGGATGAAATGAAAAAGTGCAACTAGAGTGTTGTGCGATCATAGAATGCTATTGCGGTTGAAGGAAAAGTTTTATAGGATGACTATTAGGCCCGCTTTACTATATGGTATGGAATGTTAGGCTGCCAAGAGACATCATATTCAAAAAATGGGTGTAGCTGAGATGTGTATGCTTAGATGGATATGTGAAAATACAATAAAAGATAAGATTCAGAATGAGAAGATACGTAAGAAGGTAGGCGTTGCACCCATTGAAAATAAGATGAGAGAGAATCGTTTACGGTGGTTTGGACATATTCGGCGAAGGCCTAATGATGCTCCAGTTAGAAGGATGGAGAAATGGGAAAATATGTTAGTTAAAAGAGGTCGGGGTAGGCCTAGAAAGACTTGGATGGAGATGATAGGAAAGGATATGAATGCTTTGAACCTCACTGAGGACATGGCATTGGATAGAAATGATTGGAGGAGAAGGATTCATGTGGAAGACCAAGAATGATTTTCTTTTTTGGTTCATATCGCCGACCCCAATTGTTTTGGGATGAAGGCGTAGTTGTTGTTGTTGTTGTTGTTGTATATTTTTTTCTTTCTCTTTTCTAGCTTTTTGAAGGTTAGTATTGGATGCTACTGTTTATGAGCTATTGCCTATTTTCTTTTCTCTCATCGCATAATTGATTAACAGTTGGTTGGCATATTACCATGTAAGATTTAGGGAGTGGGTCTATCAAAAGTTACCCAAGATTTTTCTTTGCAAGCTAAGGCTAAAGTTAACAGCCCTGTTCTGTATATTAGTGAATGCTAATCCCCCTACATCTTATGGTTTTTAACAGCCCGCTACTGATGTGTTTTGCAAAGTGGATTTGGTGATGCATTCTGAGGTTGTTGTTTTTTAAACTACCTGCCAGTGAACTACTGAAAGAAATGTGAAATGGTAATCTACAGGTTGTTTTTTACTCTCAGTTTTTTGCCTGAAAACTTAGATAAAATTTTTTTATTTCATTGGTTTTATGATGTAGAATCTGAAATTTTCAAATTACAAAGTGACTCTCATAAATTTTACCCAGAGCTAGAATAGATAAACACAAAGCAGATTTTAAGTTGTTGATAACGTTCTAGATTTTTTATTATACGCATGTGAATGTTATACTCAACAAGAATGAGTTTAAAACATTACCATAAGGCCCAAAGGTGAGCGCCGCCCTGCACCCCCCACTCCCCCTCCTCTTTCTCTTGCATGCTCTTATTGTGATAAAATATTCTGATATCTTATCTAGGTTGTTCTAGCATCTATGGCGAGTTTGGAAGAGGGATTTTCTCATGATATATTTGTGGAATGCTCTAGCGCCTAGGTCATCACTGTTAACTCTATATCAATTAAAACCAAAGATTGCTTATAAAATATCACACTTCTTTATTTTGAATTGTCTATACACTACATATGAGTGTCCAACACTTTGCACACCATGTCTAGCATGTCCAATAGTGTTGGACTCTTTGAAGTTAGAATATAGCTATATCCAGGCCATGTGAAAAAGTGTTTGTGTCAGTATTGGCGTTGGAGATGGTTGTTGCAGAAAGGCAAGTGGATGAAAAAGTGAAAAAGATAATTGAGCTTAAAAATAAGGTTTGTTTTTTGTTTCTTTTTTTGCATTAGTGTTCACTATTTTTATCAGTTGCAAGAAGAGATTATTTAGTCTAAAACTATATTGGATTCTTTGGCAGGTCTACTCTGGAAATGATAGCAACTTTGTTGTGATCAACCAGAAGGGAATTGACCCACCTTCACTAGATCTGTTTGCAAGAGCATGGGTAAATTACAATTTTACTTCATGTTTTTCTCTCTCCTGAATTTGCTATTACCACTACTGCAACATATATGTACCAACATACATGCATATGTATGTCTGTGTATGTATATATAGATGAGAAAGAGAGCACTTTCTCTATCATTTGCTACTGATGGTTATTTTTACATTTTTGTTTTTCATGAAATATTTTGATTGTAAAAAATAATGTTTTACTGGCTCAAAATTTGTGCCTTTAAAAATATAATTTAAAAAAAAAAAGAGACTTTTGCCTACGATATTTATTGTCTGCTATTTCAAAGTCAATGGCAACAATATATATTGTCGGTTTTTAATATATAACCAATGATAAATATCATCATTGATATTAAATATAGTCTATGATATTTATCATCAAATTTAATTACTATAACCGATGATATTTATCGTCATCTATTTCAACATATATGATTTTTCAATACATATACAACGATAATTATCATCGAATTTAATATATAATCGATGATATTTATCGTCGGCTAAAAATAATATAGGTGACACTAATTATCATCAGTTTTAACCAACTTAGCCGACGATATTTATTGTCGGTTAATTGGACATATATGATTTTTCAATATAAATACAATGATAATTATCATCGCATTTTAATATGTAATCGATGATATTTATCATTGGCTTTAAATAATCTAGGTGACGATATTTGTCATCAGTTTTAACTAGTATAGTCGATGTTAATTATTGTTGCCTTTAATTATTATTACTCATGATATTCTAGAGCCGACCATTTTATACCAACTATATCAACTCGTCAAATTTATTTTTATAAAAATGATTATATAAATATTATCAAAAATAGTAATATAAACAATCATAAATAGTCGACGCCTGGGCTGATGATATTTATCATCGTTTATCTTATTGGCCACCATAAATCATATATTGTCGATGATACTTATCGTCGGCAATGATTTGTTTTCTTGTAGTGACTCAATGGAATCAAAGGGCTGACCAAGGTCAATTTTAAGGAGAAATGCTTTCTATTTTGTAGACTTGATGGTGTGTAGTGCTTCGTGCGCTAAAATACAACAATCATGCATTCAGCGTCCCAAAAGGAATGCCCCTGTGTTCGAGAGATGACTTTAGTAATGACACCTTTCAACCTGAACCAAGAGACTTAGATAGGATCTTAAACACTGTCCCTATCAGAGAAATTGGCCTGAACTTGTGCACCTTAACACAACCATTTTCCTTCGGGATAAGAATAAGAATGGATTTTCCTAATTGAAAGGGATCTTAGTATTACTGTAAATTTTGTTTAAAACATTAGATGAGATCAAATTTAAAAAACTCACATGTTGCCCAGAAGAATGTAGTAGACCCAATTGGAAGAGGTACAACTTCCCATGTATTATTTTTTTAAGGCTTCCAATTCTTCATTCATAGCCCTCCTCCACTTAGGATCAAGTTTGGCCTCCTCATAGGTAGTTGGTTCTTGATCTTGATTTGTTTTGGCCAAAAAGGATAGGTAGGCAGGTTTAACTTGGTTAAGATTGATATATTTCTCTTGGGAGTGAATGGTGGAATTGGTAGCCAAAAAAGTATAATAATCTTGAAGATGAGTGGAAGGTCTTGGAACCCTTGTGGAACGCCTTAAGATGGATTCAGTAATGGTGTCATTAGTAGGCTCAAGGGACTCGAGAGGTGAAGGCTCAAAAGAGAACGACCTGATGGGGCTTGAGGAATGAGGTTCTTGTGGATTTTGTGGATCATTTGGAGAATCGAGACTGGGTTGGGTTGAATGGATTGGAAATGGGTGTCATCAGAAATCTGAAGGCAAACAAAGTAAGAGCATGTTTTATTTCTCTCGTGTACTCCCCCTAACCCAAAACTTGCTCATTCGATGAAGGTTTGAAAATTGATTCTTCCTTAAAAAAATTCACATCACGAGAAATACACATTCTTTGATTTTTTGGATCAAAACATTTATACCCCTTTTTGATATTTGAGTATCCCAAAAAAACACATTTAACAACCTTTTTTTAAAATTTTCTTTTGTGACCCTCTTGTATGTGAACAAAAACTTTGCATCCAAAGACACGCATGAGATAAGCAAATATGTCTTTTTAGGAGTACTTCCAAAGGAATGGCATCTGATAGACTACTATTGGGTAACTGATTGATTATGTAGCAAGCAACACTAACCACTTCAACTCAAAATTCAGAAGACGCATGCATATGGATCATAAGCGCACAAGCCATATTGAGAAGGTGTTGGTTCTTGTGCTCGGCAACTCCATTTTGTTGTGGAGTACCAGCACAAGTATTCTGAGCCATAATGCCTTGTTCACTCATAAATTTTTTCAAGATTCCATTGACATACTCTCCCCAATTATTAGATCTAAGCATCTTGATCTTACACCCATATTGATTAGAAACCATTTTGTAGAAATCCTTAAATATTTGGGGAACCTCACTTTTTTGTCTCAAAAAATAAACCCAAGTGACTCTTGATTTGTTATTAATGAAAGTAATATAATATCTATAACCCTCATGAGACAAAGTTGATGCTGGTCCCCACACATCGGTATGAACCAAATCGAAAATATTATCACTTCTATTGTCAGACAACTTAAAAGGAAGCCTAGATGATTTTGAGAATTCACAAGCATCACAAGCATGAGAAATAGAAGGTAAATCTGAAAATAACTTAGACAAAACAGGATTAGATAAATGCCCAAGTTAGGTGTGCCATAAATCACTAGCCTCCTCCTTTCACCGTTGGGCTACCATCACACATGTAGATGTGTTCAAAACATATAACTCGTCTTGTTCATATCCTTTACCAATATGCTTCTTTGTTTTCGCATCCTGAAAAACCACACCCATAGAAGAAAAAGTGGCAAGACAATTATAATCTTTAGTTATGCGACTGACGGACAAAACTTTGGCACATATAAAACAGTTGGTTTTGAATCATCTTGAAGAAAAGAGGTGGTGCCAATTCCTTAAACAGGAATAGAAATGCCATCAGTTATATAGACAGTTTTTTTTGAAATATTTTGAACATTGCAAATATGTTCTAACCTTCCTGTCATATGATATGTAGCCCCTGTATCAATAATCCACCCCTGGTCATGTCTACTAGTGAGAAAGGCAAGGTGATTACTTGTTCCTTTTATAGTATGTTGGTTGGTGGAAAGATTAGCATTGTTGACACGTTGGAAGAACTTATCAAGATCATCAATGCTAATATTTATAGCTTCACGCCTCTGACCCCTATCGCAGGTCAGCTTTCCATGTAGGTCCCAACACTTATCCCGAACGTGTCCAAGTTTTTTACAACTAGTACAACGGGGCTTCGAACGAGGTTTACCTTTGTCTGTACCCACAAAGCACGTTCAACGATGTTTTTATCATCAACAACTTCGGTCTTGAAGGCCATCCATCTTTTCTTGATCCTGACTAGTGGTTTTAATATTTATGCGCATGACTTTTTGCCTACTTTCCTCCTTTTGTATGATAGAGCAAACAACATTAAAAGAAGGAAGAGGGGTAGTGAGAAGAACCTGACTGCGAATGGCCTCATAGTCTTCACCAAGACTAGCGAGTAATGCGAAGACCTTGTCTTCGTCTTGCCGCTGCCTTACAACGTTAATGTCGGCAGTGTTGGGATGGTACAATGAGAGTTCATCCCAAAGACCTCTTAACATATTGATGTGCTCATGGAAGGGCTTCTCTCTCCTTTTGGCATTGACTATTTATTGTTGGATGAAATAAACAAGCCCAAGATAGTTTTGTTCTCCATAAACTTCATGAAGAGATTCCCATATTTCTTGTGTCGTATCAAGAAACATGAAGCCTTCAGCAACAGATGGGTCCATGGAATTCAATAACCAGGACATGACAAGATGATTCCTGGATTCACACTCATCGAACTTGGGGTCATCTTTTCTGGCTGCTTGATTTTCCCTGTGACATAGCCTAATTAATTTTGACTTGCCACTAAAGAAGAGAGTCGCTGCCTTAGCCCAACTTAAATAGTTGGAGCCATTCAAGGGAACCGTCGTGATCTTCAAGGTAGGATTTTGCTCCTGAATCACCATATTCACGGTGGAGTCGGACATTGTGCTTTCAGCTGAATCGCCAGAGGGGTTATCTTGCAGTGGCTCCCCTTCACCTTCAGCTATACAACAATTATGCAGTGAATCTAGTGATCACAGACTTTGGTACTATGTTGAGAATGTGAATCGCTCATGCAAAACAATAACCAGCAGAAGAGAGAACACTGTTTACGTGGTTCGGCCATACAAGGCCTACATCCACGGCTAAGGAAGAAGCACTCTGTTACGATAATTTGCTGAGATACAAGAGGGGGATATAAAAGGACGAGAGAGATCTAAGCGATAAGACGCAGCCCAACAACTTAACAAAGAGGTGAACCAAATGCCAAAAACAGTAAAAGAAAAAACGGCAAGGAATATCCAAAATAATGGAAAAAACAAAGATGTGATCATATTGTGCTTCAACAGAATTTGGCAACGGTCGAGATATGCAGGGCCCACTGTCTATTCACATTACGGATCAGTGGTGAAGATAGAGGGACACATCTAGGTAGTGGATCTCGCAATTGTTGTGGTCTGCTGTATTTTGCCCCGGTCAATCCAAAGATCCAATATGATGACCTTGTTTGTTACATGGGCCTTTTGTTTGTCCTCTTTTTTTTTAAAGGCAAGCTGGGGCTACGGAGACCCCTACCAGAACAGTCACCTCATGTGTCAGAGGGATTCAATCCTGGACCTTCAGCTTGAAACAGGATCCCGCTTACCACATGAGATACCACCTCGGTGTTGTCCTCTACCAGAGGTATAATCGGCAATAGTTGGGTACCCATACCCCCCCATAATGTTTTCTATTGAGGTTGTTGTTACGTACCCACGCCCCCCATAAACTTTGTCCTGAATGCTCGATGGTCCTTTGTTGGCCATTGTTGTAGTGCCATCCCTTGGGTGTGCACCTTGCTTGCCGGCTTTCATCTTTTTTTAGTGAAGAGGAACTTGTTCGAGTGTTTTTCTGATGAAACTTCAGTTTGTTCCTTATCTGAGCATATACTCTACAAATAAGACACTTCCTGAAATTATAGCAGCTGCATGCTCTGCATGTCCAGTCTCCCTCAACACTTCGAACCATCCGCTTTGTTTGCTTGTGGATACCACTCCTTTCAGCATCTCTTGAGCCCCAGGATAATCATGTCTTGTCCTGACTCTTGTCCGAAGCACCTGTCGGAGCTCCCCTTTACGGTGTAATCAAATCCATCTTTGAACACTCTCCCTTGTCATAGGTGTTGTTAGCCTTCCTAGTTGGCCATTGTGTTCTCTCTTTTTTTACGCGCAGTCCCTACTGTTCTAGTGTCTCCTGTGGTTGGCGCACCATCCTATAAGTTTTCGGTGCAGTGTAGGATTGGGATGTGTGTTGATGCTCACGTTTTGATTGGCCCTATTTGTGTGCTAAAAGTATCTAATGAAAATAGGTTGGTAACTGCATGTTCTTAGTGGTGCTGATTTGTAGGAGTTTTGGGATAATAGTTAGCTAAGTTTTAAGAGGATTTTTTTGTGGTTATTACTTCTATAGGAAGTGGGTTGTTGGTTCTTAGGAAAAGGCCATTGTGTCCAACGTATCTTTAGAAAATGGAAAAGTGGATGTGCTAGAAAGTAGGAAGTGACCCAGTCACATTTATGACTTGTTTTTCTATATAACGTAATTAAGTCTTGTTTTTTAGTATAAAATTAAAATTAGCTCCAAGTGCTTTTCTTTTTTTGTTTACTTTTTATGCTCTTTGTGTTCTGTTTTGTTACCGACTACTACTCATGTTAAATCCAACATAAGTAGCACCAGAGCTCCAAGCTGCGTTAAGAAGGGGCATACAATCTATGAGGTGAAGATCGTGTTGCAACAAGTGATATTCGTTAGAATTGGTGTATTAAGAAGCATTGTGAATAGGTAAAATTGAGAAGTATTTTGGCATGTCTTTCAATTCAAATACTCTGAATTTGTAGCATTAAAATGAAAATGTTTTTCATTTCATGAGACTTATAAGATTTGGTAGCAAATGGTTATGCAAAAATTATAAGGCTACTGAGAAATCCACAAAAAAGGTTGATGTTAAAGAACATCAGAAAAAAGATGCAAAGGCCTTATTAGTGTTGCATCAAGCAGTGACAGATTACATATTTTTGAGGATTGAAAATGCAAATAAAATTGAAAAAGGAGTGAACTATATTAAAGCAGGTGTTTCACGGTGATAAGAAGATTATAATAGTAAAGCTTCAAACTCTACATAGAGAATTTGAAACAATCTCTATGAAAGGAAGTGAGTCAATTCAAAATTATTTTTTAAGACTTTCTGTTATAGTAAATCAAATGAGAACATTTGGTGAACTTGTTAGTGATAAAAAAAGTAGTTGAAAGAGTTTCGTAAAGTTTACCCTCTAAATATGATTATGTTGCCATTGCAATTAAAAAATCTAAGGATCTCTCGGTTTACACTCTTGATGAATTAATGAGCTCACTTTAAGCATATGAACTGGAAAACGTAGAATACTAGGGAGCAGGCTTTTTCAACTAAATCGGGAAGCAACAAGAATTGTAGCAGTGAGCTAAGAGGTGAAATCAAAAGTCATGAACGTGGTGGCTATCATGGTGGTTATCGTGGTCGAGGAAGAGGTCATTGGAAACCTAATTATCAAAGGAATGTCAATGGTGACAAGGGAAATCAGAACCATAAAGGTAAACAGTGTCATTTTTGCAAAAAAAAAAATGAACACATTGAAGTGAATTGTTTTGAGAAAGCCAAACGAGCTAATGTTGTAGAAGAAGATAATTTTTTTTTCTTACTTGTACTGATTTAAATGATAGTAAAAAAGATATACAATTGTTGGATAGTGGTTGCAGATTTGTTTAAAAGTCTTTATAAAATGGTAAAGTTGAAACTTTGGCTTGGGTATAACAATTAAGTTCAAATTGAAGGTAAAAGAACAATAACAATAAAGACCAAACCAGGTAAAGAAAAAGTGATCCCTGATGTTTATTATGTTCTTGGCTTAGCATAAAATCCGCTTAGCGTGGGTTAGCTAATTCAAAAAGGTTGTATGGTTATATTTAATAATGATGTGTGAAAAATTAGGAAATGAGGGTTGTTAATTGTCAAATCTCACATGGTTAGTAATAAGATGTTTCCTCTTAAAATTTTCTATCTTAACAATTATGCATTAGTAACTAAAGTTGATGAGGAGTCCATTATTTGGCACTTTTGATATGGGATTTTACACTTTAATGACTTAAAATTGTTGAGTCAAAAGAAAATGGTGACAGGGTTGTGCTTGATCATTTCTCCAAGTAATGTATGTGAAGGTTGTGTTTATGGTAAACAACATTAATTATCTTTTCCAGTTGAAAAAAGCATGGAGAGATCATACGCCTTTAGAATTAGTCCATGTTGATGTATGTGGGCCAATGAATAATAACAGGTATATTTTATTATTCACTGATGATTTCACTAGAATGAGTTAGGTTTATTTTCTTTCTCAAAAATCTCACACTATTGAAAAAATTAAAGAATTTAAGGTTTTTGTGGAAAAAGAAAGTAGATATATTTTAAAGATCCTCCGTACATATAGAGGGGGAGAATTTTTATTTGATGAATTTGATTATTTTTTTGAACAAAATGGAATTCGCAAATAACTGAGGGTTAAAAAAACTTCTCGACAAAATGATGTTGTCGAGAGAAAGAATAGAACAGTTGTTGAGATGGCTCAAAGCATGCAAATGAACTACCAAACAATTTTTGGGCAAAAGCAGTGGAAACTTTAGTATATCTTCTAAATAACTCGCCAACCAAAGCAATGTTAAATAAGACTCCCTATCAGGCATGGAGAACGAGGAAGCCCAATGTAAGTAAACTATGAAGTTTTGGTTGTAATGGTTATGCATTGATTGATTCAAGTGAACACTCTAAATTAGATAAAAAGAGCAAAACATGTATTTTTGTTGGTTACACAATGATGATTCTAAGGGTTATCATTTATATAATCCTATTACAAAGAAATTGATCATTAGGCGGGGTGTTTTTGATGAAAATAGTGTCTGGGAATGGAGCCAAGATAAAAAAAAGCATTTGGTATTTGGTGAAAATGTGTTAGAGTCAGTACAAGACATGGAGAAAAAGAACATACTACCGTCCTCCTTAATTCATGAAGGTAAAACTATGACTATTTTAAGTTCATCTCCGGCTAGAGACCATGAAATTGAATCCACCCTAGATAAAGATAAACCACCTAAAAAGGTATGTTCATTGGATGAAATATATAAGTATGCTTTTGCGCTTATGATTGTTGAACCATTAAATTATGTGGAGGCTTCTAGAAATTTAGAATGGAAAATCTCTATGAAAAAAGGAGTTGCATGCTATAGAAAAACTGATACTCAAGAACTAATTGATTTGTCACTTGGAAAAACACCTATTGGTATTAAATGGGTTTATAGCATAAAATATGATGTTGAAGGTAATGTAAAAATATATAAATCCCAGCTAGTAGCTAAGGGTTATTTTAAATAGAGCTAATTTTATCAAAACATATTCTTCTGTGACTAGATTTGAAAATGTTAGAATCATTCTAGCAATGGCAATTCAAAAAAATTAGTTTATAGAATCATTCTAGCAATGGTAATTCAAAAACATTAGTGTGTTTTCAGTTTGATGTTAAGTTAACATTTTTAAATGGTTATTTAAATGAGGAGGTATATGCTAAATAACCTTAAGGTTTTGTTGTTGAAGTCCAGAAAGAGAAGGTTTATAAACTAAAAAAGGCATTGTGTGGCCTTAAATAAGCTCCACAAGCTTGGTAAGGCTGATTGTATGCATATCTTCACCAAAGTAATTTTTATATAAGTGATAATGAGCCCACACTATATATCAAGGTGAAATACAATGAAGTTCTTATTTGTGTATACGTGGATGACATAATTTATATGGGTCCATATGTAAATCTCATTAATGAATTCAAGAGAAGAATGATGCAAGAATTTGAGATGACTGATTTGGGGAAGCTACATTATTTCCTAGGACTACAAATAAAGAAAACATTTATTGGAATTTTTGTATATATCACAGGAAAAATATGCAGTGAAATTACTTAAAAATTTCAATATGTTAAACTCCAAGACTTGTTTAAGCCTTATGAATTCTTATAAGAAATTAATTGCAAAATATGGGATTGGTAAGGTAGATGAGACATATTGTTTCAGAAGCATGGTTGGCAACCTAATGTATTTGACTCACTCAGATTGATATTATGTTTGCAGTCATTTTGGTTTCTAGGTTTATGCACAACCCTTCAATACATCATCTTGGAGCAGCAAAGTGAATCCTTCGCTATATTCGAGGAAGGTTCGATTTTAGAATTTGGTATAAACCATTTACAAATCTCAATTTTCATAGTTTTACATATAATGATTGGGCAGATTTAATAGATGATAAAAAAAGCATCGGTGGGTTCATGTTTACTCTTGGATTGGGTGTTGTATCCTGGAATTCAAAAAAACAAAGCTCCACAACCTTGTCTTTGTCAGAAGCTGAGTATATTGCTGCAACTACATCAACCTGTCAAGCAATCTGGATGAGGCGAGTTCTTGAAGATGTGTAGTTCAAGAAAGAACTATCAACAAAAATTTTTGTTGATAACAGGGCAACCATTTTAATGGAGAAGAATCCAACATACCACAGGAGGACAAAACATGTCGAACTCAGCCATCATTTTATTCGATAAGTTGTGTCAAAGGGCTAAATTGCAATCAAGTATTGTTCCACCAATGATTTAATTAGCAGATGGATTTACAAAAGCACTACCATATGAGAAAATATAAATTTTAGGATGTCTTTAGGGGTGTCTAAGTTTTTGCATGAAGGTAGAGAAAATGTGGGTTGATGCTCATGTGTTTTATTGGCCCTATTTGTATGCTGAAGAATACAATGTACTACTTGTGTTGATTTGTACTAGTTGTGGAATAATGGTTAACTAAGTTTTAAGATGACTTTTTGTGGTTACTACTTCTATAAGAAGTGGTTAGTTGGATTTTAGGAAAGGCCATTATGGCCAACATATCTTTAAGAAGTGGAAAAGTGGATGTACTCGGAAGTAGCCTTTATAACTTGCTTTTTTATATAATAATTTAGTCTTGTTTTTTAGTGTGAAATGAAAATTAGTTTCA
This sequence comes from Nuphar pumila, assembly GCF_984573655.1. Taxonomy (NCBI): domain Eukaryota; kingdom Viridiplantae; phylum Streptophyta; class Magnoliopsida; order Nymphaeales; family Nymphaeaceae; genus Nuphar; species Nuphar pumila. The sequence continues at coordinate 111,197,680 of NC_143256.1, forward strand.
AGTACTTTTTTTTTTACATTTTATGTTCTTTTCTTATTTAGTTTTGGTGCTTTGGACCACTCTTGACGCTAAATCCAACATGGGATAGAGCCCACTAGTATACCTATTTGAGCCCACTAGTATACCTGTTTGGGGGTACCTACTACTACGGATTGGGCCAACAACCCCATCGCTTTGAGGCCTCCCATGAATGCCTCGTTGATCTTGCCTTCATTTTGGTTCCTCTCTATTCTTGTGTTACTTACCCGTGCCCTCGAGTGAGAGAAGCATATGTCCAAGTTTGGGTCGTTGGCCTCCCATCTTCGGGAGCATTTGCATCAGAGTCATTTGAAGTTTAAGAAAACACAGTTTTAACATCCCCCATATCTGGCACCACTTTTGAGTTTGGTAGCTCTGTGAAACTTGTGAGACCTGATTTCATGCCAAGCATCATCCTGGAATGGTGGATAGAGAACATACGAGTTCAAGGTTGTCTGCCACTAATAGACTTCCATTTGTTGACCTAATGAATCATTCAATCTCGTAGTAGTTGAGAGCTCCTCTGGCCATGCAGTTTGAAAGAACCTCAAAAAGCTCTAGGAAGAAATCCTTATGCCCCAGAACTCCTTATGCCTAGCAACTGTTTTCTCGTTGTACATCATTAAGATGTCCTTCATCCTGGCTTGCCACGATCTCCCACAAGAAACCAGCATTCTCTCTCTCTCTCTCTCTCTCTCTCTCTCTCTCTCTCTCTCTCTCTCTATATATATATATATATATATATATATATATATATATATATATATATATATATATATATATATATATATATATATATATATATCCAATTGCATAACATGCATAGAAATATGTGTGTATGAGCATGCACATCTCACACGTATACATACATATGGTTGGCATGGACATGTTAAACATGTCTATGAATACTAAAAGACTAAGCAAGGAATATTTAAGCAGTTGACTTGATATCTGCGTGTAGAAAAATTATAATAAAGTACTAAATTGATTCACAAAAAACTTGCCTTTGAAAAAGAGATGTGGGAATTGCTACAAACATGTGTTAATGCCGGATTGTATTTTACTTTTTGCAGCATGTTTGTTAATGCTTAAATGGGATATTTGACTTATATGCATGTTAAATGAATGCATTTTATTATTGATTGAATTGAAGCATAAATATCAATGATTGGCCTATCTTGACTATATAAATGTATAATGATTGCGTTATTATATTGATTTTATGATAAAGACTAATTAAAAGCATGCATAAAGTGCCATGAATATTGTTGAATTTGAACCCTAAATATGATTGCATATTTATATTGGCACGATTAACAAGAGAGTTAATGAAGATGTTAACAACACCTGAGAACTTGTCCCCCAAGAACCTGACATGCATGTTATTTCCATATAGTTGGTGTATACGATTAAGTTGAAGAGCAATCAAAACTTGGAAAGAGTAAAAGCTAGACTTGCGGCCAAAGGGTTTGATCAAATTATGTTAATTGATTTCATGGAAACATTTTCTATGGTTATAAACTTTGACACTATCCGTATTGTTCACACCCTAGCTCTTGTGCATAATTGGGACAGTTGTCAGTTGGACGTCAAGAATGCTTTTCTTTATGGACATTTAAATAAAATCACATTTCTTAAACAGCTTCCTGGTTTTCAAGACTTACGCAAACCTAATTTTATGTGCAAGCTAAAGACAGCCATGTATAGGTTGAAGCAAGCACCCTATGCTTGGTATGATTGGTTTGGTAATTTTGTGATATTTCTTGGAATTTTTTCTAGTATTGCGGATCTATCATTATTTATTTGTCGACATGGGCATATGATAATTGTATTGCTCTTATACGTTGATGTTATTATTCTCATTGGCAATGACACTAAATTTTTTGACAAAATTTATTGAGCAAGCACTACAAGAAAGTATACATTTACTTGTGCGCCCTTCTGCCATGCCAATAAAAGGCTATATTTTCTAGCGCCAGAAAAAAAAACATGTGATATTGATGTAATAGGCATTGCACAAGTATAACAAATTACTTTTGGCACAGATAGAAATTATGTCAAAAATAATACTTTTACTAGCACAAAATAATCTTACACCAGTAAAATGTTGTTTTTACTGGTACTAAATGAATGCACACCATTAAAAGTATTGAAAAAAAATAAAGTAAAAGTTCTAGACTTTATCTTCCCTTCTCCTACACTCTCTCTTTCTCTTAGTCTCTCCCTCCCGGTCGACGAGCACCCTCTTTATCGCTCACTCTCTCTTCCTCATTCTCTCTCCCCTTCTCTCTGTGTTCACTGACCAACAATCTCTCTCTCCCCCTCTCTCTCAATCCTTCTATCGATGTTCATCGACGATAATCGTCGACCAACAGTCTCTCTCTCCCCCTCTCTCATTGTGTTTGATGACCACTGTTGATGCTCTCTCTCTCTCTCTCTCTCTCTCTCTCTCTCTCTCTCTCTCTCTCTCTCTCTCTCTCTCTCTCTCTCTCTGTATGCTAACAACCCCCTCTCTCTGTCCTTATCTATCTCCCTCTCTTTCCCTCACGTTGTGTTCACTGGTCGATATCCCCCTCTCTCTCCCTCATGTTCACCGGCAATAATTTATTTTATTTTTTATTTTAGGGTTTATGTATTTTAATTGCTTATTTTATAAATTATTTAGTGAATGAATGTTAAACTTATTGTTTTTTTCATACATGCTTTAGATTTTAGGGGTTTTATATTTTAATTCATAATTGTGTAATTTATTTAGTGAATGCATGCCACATTTATTTTTCTTTCTCATATATGTTTTAGATTTTAGGGTTCTTAATTCATACTTGTGTAATTTATTTAGTAAATGCATGCTAAATTCATGTTTTTTATCTTATATAGGATTTAGATTTTAGGGGTTTTTTATTTTAATTAGCTATTTTATAATTTATTTAGTGAATGCATGCTAAATATATATTTTTTAAGTATGATTTATATTTTAAGGGTTTTGCATTTTAGTTTTAAATTTTATAATTTATTTTGTGAATGCATACTTAATATATTTTTTGCTTATATATAATTTAGAATTTAAGGGTTTTATATTTTAATGCTTAATTTTGTAATCTATTTAGTGAAATCATGTTAAATCTGTTTTTTTTTTTTTTTGCTCTAATATATGATTTTGACTTTAGGGGTTTTATATTTTAGTTGCTAATTTTGTAATATATTTAGTGAATATATGCTAAATTTATTTTTTTATATGATTTAGATTTTAGGGGTTTTACATTTTATTTCTTAATTGTGTAATTTATTGAGTGAATGCACGCTAAATCTATTTTTTAGTAATGTGAAACAATGCAACTGTTCCCTTGTGACTTACAATATACAGTTGCGCTTAGAGTCTGTTTTGCTTTTGTTGAGTCTTATGTAAGCTGCCTAGTTCAGGTGAATCAATACCCCGAAGGGGCAGCCCGTATACTTGAACTGTAATAGCCTGCGGGCAAATTTGTGAATGAAGTAAATGCGTTGAGCTTTCTTTTGTTCACCCTCGTTGTGATTGCTTCTTGTGATTGCAATTTATCTCCCTCTATTCTCTCTTGCTCTCTTGCTCTCTTGCACTCTCATTACAAGCTTCTGCGACCGGCAAGCGAGCTGACGAGTAGGCTTGCGGCGGTAAGGAAGGACTGTCGCGCCGCGCTGGCTCATTGAAGGAAATAGGCCCGTGACAAGTGGTATCAGAGCCCGTTCTCGTGCTGGGGAAGGGACTCCGGAGTCGGTGTCGACAGACACGCCGACAGGCTACGATTTGTGAGCAAGACATCGTGGCGACTTATCAACACTTGCGCAACACCAAAGGCAAGGCAGTTGCCGAAGCTAAGGAGATGGGTTCACCTCGGGGCCAAGAAGAGTTGGCTGCAACTGTTAACAAGCTGGTGGAAGATGTGACTTCGCATGATGAAGCGATTTCACGCGCATGTGAATCATTCAATGGATTGAATAATGTGGTGGCGAGCCTGCAAGAGCAGATGAACTTACTAATGGGGCAGGTCACTTCATTGACGACTACGTACAGTGACCGATCTTGAGTTGAAGAACCGTACGTTGCAGCAGACGGTGACCCTAAATGGCGGAAATGGTGAGAGACCATCAAGGATTGATGTACCTAGACCCGCAAAATTCAATGGTTCTCGCGACAGCAAGGCCATTGAGAACTTCTTGTTCCAAGTAGAAGACTACTTGGATATCCAGAATATGACCCTCGAAGATCTAAGGATCAAGGTTGCAGCGGCCTTACTTGATGGGGATGCTATCGCTTGGTGGAGGCGGAAGCGCAATGACATGGAGAGGGGTCAATGTGTGATAGACACATTTGATGACTTCAAAGTAGAGTTGCGCAACTACTTCATGCCAAGAAATGCGCAGAGACGGGCTTACCGGATGGTTCATGAGCTCAAAAACACTGGTTCGTTGCAAGACTATGTCAGAACGTTCCAGAAGCTTATGCTGGAGATACCTAACATGCTAGAAGACGACATGCTCAACTGGTTCATTGCGGAACTTCAACCATGGGCACAGTCTGAAGTGGAAAGGAGCAACCCCCGTATTTTGGAAGATGCATATGTGGCAGCAGAGCGCTTAGTTGACACTCAACGCAAGCCTTTCACCCCATCAACCAAAGTTAGGAAGAAGCATGATCACGGAGGCAAGAAGGATGAGCAGCGCAATGATAAAGGTGAGGCGTCAACACGCCATCAATCCGAAAAGAAACAGAACTTCACAAAGCATAACAATAGCAACAAGGGTGCGGTTGTGACATGTTGGTTCTACGGCGATAGACATATCGCTAGGCAGTGCCCAAAGCGCCTTGTAAAGGATGACGGGCAAGCCAATGCTGCACGGGAAGAATGCAGCGATACTGAATGTAGTGACACTGAGACCATGCAACCAAGGATGGGGGCCATGCGATTGATTAACGCAGCTAGAAGTTGCGCAGCTAAGAACATGCAGGTCAGTAAGGAACTTATGTACGTAGAAGTCATTATGAATAGAAAGTATACTTCAGCAATGGTAGACTCGGAGGCCGCACACAACTTTGTCTCGCGGGAAGAGGCAGAGCGGTTGGGCTTGAAAACTGGGCCAAAGCAGAGGACTATCAAAACAGTAAACTCTGAGGCCAAGCCCATCCTTGGTGAAGCAAGAGATGTGGCTACTCAAGTGGGGAGTTGGGTCGGCAAAGTCAACTTCTCTGTGGTGCCCCTAGACGATTTCAAGGTGATTTTGGGTATGGAGTTTCTGCGAAGCCAAAATGTTATGATGCTGCCAAAGTTTAACACGTTGACGATCATGGGGTCAGGCCTGTCACACACAGTGCAGTGCATTACGCAGAAAGGCAAGTCTTCCGTGTTATCGGCAATGCAACTGAAGAAGGGTGTCAAGCATGGGGAGCAGACATTCTTAGTTGCAGTGCGTGCAGATGAAGGGAAGGTAGAAGCAGCAGTGCCGCCGACCCTAGCCCCACTATTGGAGGAGTTTCGGGGGGTGATGCCCCCGGAATTGCCAAAGCGTCTTCCGCCAAGACGCGAGGTCGACCACAAGATTGAGTTGACCCCGGGAGCGAAGCCTCATACAATGGTTCCATACTGTATGGGGCTAGCTGAATTGAAGGAGATGCGCAGGCAGCTAGACGAGATGTTGGACGTAGGCATTGTTCGTCCATCAAAAGCCCCATTTGGTGCTCCGGTCCTTTTCCAGATGAAACATGATGGCTCTAAACGGTTATGTGTGGATTACCGTGCCTTGAACAAGGTCACAGTGAAGAACAAGTACCCATTGCCATTGATAGCGGACTTGTTCGATCAGCTAGGCAGTGCCCGTATCTTTTCCAAGCTAGATCTGCGATCGGGTTATTGGCAGGTGGGGGTTGCCAAAGGTGATGAGCCAAAAACAACTTGCGTCACCCGCTATGGTGCTTACGAATTTCTAGTAATGTCATTCGGGTTGACAAATGCTCCAGCCACGTTCACGACTTTAATGAACCAGATCTTCTACCCTTACTTAGACAAGTTTGTGGTAGTCTATCTGGATGATATCGTGATCTACAGCAGCAACATGGAGGAACATGTCGAGCACTTGTGAACAGTGTTTCAGGTGCTGAAGGAGAATGACCTTTGTGTCAAACGAGAGAAGTGTCTCTTCGGGCAGGAGGAGATCAGCTTTCTTGGCCACGTTGTGGGGTGTGGTGTGCTGCGTATGGATGGGCAGAAGATAAGGGCCATCCAGGAATGGGTTCCGCCAAGCAAAGTGTCAGAATTGTGGTCATTCCTCGGTTTGGCAAACTATTATCGACGTTTCATCGAAGGTTATTCCCTCATTGTTGTGCCCCTCACAGATTTGTTAAAGAAGAATCGGGTATGGCTTTGGACAGGAGCGTGCCAAGATGCCTTTGATGGCTTAAAGAAAGCCTTAGTGAGGGAATCAGTGCTGCGACTGCCTGATCATTCGAGACCCTTTGAAGTCCACACTGATGCCTCGGACTTTGCCATTGGCGGAGTTATTATGCAAGATGGTCATCCGATCGCATATGAGAGTCGCAAGCTGAAGGATGCAGAGAGGTGTTACACAGTGCACGAACGTGAGATGACCGCCATTGTGTATTGCCTCAGAACCTGGCGGCACTACCTTTTGGGTGCCGAGTTCGTCGTCAAGACGGACAATGTGGCCACGAGCTATTTTCAGACACAAAAGAAGTTGACGCCTAAACAAGCTCGATGGCAGATGTTTTTGGCTGAGTTCGACTTTGCCTTGGAGTACAAGGTTGAAAAGACCAATGTTGTGGCAGATGCCTTGAGCCGTAGGGCCGAACTGGCAGTTGCGCGCACGGAGCCTTATGAAGTGCATTGCTAAGCCGCATCCGCGAGGGTACGCAGCAGGATCCGACCGCACAACACCTTGTTTCTCTGACGCAGGCAGGGAAGACTCGGCAATTTTGGCTATAGGATGGCCTTCTCGTAACAAAAGGGAGACGCATCTTTGTACCACGGTGGAGAAGTCTTCGCTGAGAGCTACTCAAGGAGTGTCATGATACACTATGGGTCGGCCATCCTGGTCAGGAGTGGACCTTAGCACTCCTTGAGTGCGGCTACTATTGGCCGCAGATGAGAGACGACGTTGAGGGGTATGTGCAGACATGCCTCATCTGTCAGCAAGATAAGGGGACAAACCAGAAGGTTGCCGGTCTCCTTGAGCCTCTACCAATTCCAGAACATCCTTGGGATAGCATCTCCATGGACTTTATTGTTAGTCTGCCGAAGGTAGAGGGCCTCAATTCTATTTTGGTTGTGGTGGATCGTTTCTCAAAGTATGCCACCTTCATCTCAGCTTCTAAGGAGTGCCCTGCAGAGAAGACTGCAGAGTTGTTCGTAAAGCATGTGGTGAAGCATTGGGGCATATCAAAGAGCATTGTGAGTGATCGCGATGCTCGCTTCACGGGCAAGTTCTGGCGTGAAGTATTTCAGCTACTTGGCTCTAAGTTGCTATTTTCAACAAGCTTCCATCCGCAGACAGATGGGCAGACAGAGTGTATCAACGGGATATTGGAGCAGTACCTTAGGCACTTTGTTAGTGTCAATCAGAAAAATTGGGTGAAGCTCCTTGATGTGGCACAGTTTTGTTATAATCTGCAGAAGAGCGAGTCTTCAGGCCACAGTCCGTTCGAGATAGCCACAAGGCAACAGCCACTGACCCCGCACACTTTTTCCACACAAGAAAAGGCAAGGCCATCATTCGCCTATCAGTTTGTTCGCGACTGGCATGAGCAAAATGAGTTGGCGAAGGCATTCTTACACAAAGCGGCAAAGAGAATGAAGAAGTGGACAGATAAACACCGTCGGCCCGCAGGGTTCCAAGTTGGGGACCAAGTGTTGGTGAAGTTATATCCTGGTCACACAGGCATCTTCCGTGGGCGGCACCGCGGACTACTCAGAAAGTATGAGGGACCCTTCACCATCACAAAGAAGGTAGGCAAGCTGACATACAAGCTGGAGTTGCCCCCAGACTTCAAGGTGCACCCGGTGTTCCACGTGTGCAACCTCAAGCAGTTCCATCCAGATGATGGAGACCCGGAACGCAGTGTGCCACAACGCGCTCCCATCATGCAGAGGGCCTCGGCAGCCCAACGGGCCGAGAAGCACCTCAGTCAGATCCTTCACCACAAGGTCAACTACTTGGGACAAGCGAAGAAATACTTGGTGCAGTGGGAGGAAACAGTGGAACCAACGTGGGAGCCTGCATTTCGAATGAACAGCCGCTACCCGGCTGAAGTCAGGGCTTACCACAAAACAGATGGCGCCGAGGACGGCGCATGATTTGAAGGGGGGAGCATGTTCCCTTGCAACTTACAGTGTACAGTTGTGCTTAGAGTCTGTTTTGCTTTTGTTGAGTCTGATGTAAGCTGTCTGGTTCAAGTGAATCAATACCCCGAAGGGGCAACCCGTATACTTGAACTGTAATAGCTTGCGGGCAAAATTGTGAATGAAGTAAATGCGTTGAGCTTTCTTTTGTTCACCCTCGTTGTGATTGCTTCTTGTGATTGCAATTTTTCTCTCTCTATTCTCTCTTTCTCTCTTGCACTCTGATTACAAGCTTTCGCGACCGGCAAGCGAGCTGACGAGTAGACTTGCGGCGGTAAGGAAGGACTGTCGCGCCGCACGAGCCCATTGAAGGAAATAGGCCCGTGACAGCAACCATGTTATGATAATTTGTTGATCTTTCTAAATCTCTTTAAGCGGCTTGTGTAAACTTGGACATAGGAATATCTATAGCTATAATAATTAGATGAAAATCAATAGTTTTTGCTTTCTTCTTCTGTTATGGAGGAACTGCTTATTTGATGTCATGTTTTTAACCTTCTCTTCCAATGCTGACATGGCTTATCTGCAGGTATAATGTAGCTATCAAATGTGCAACTATAACACCAGGTATGGATCTCATGTAGTTTATATAATTAATTGTCTCATAAATCAGTTAAATATTATTTTTTATGCACAACTATGTTTTTGCATGTTTTGCTTAAGAAAAAATTACTTAACATTTGATTGTCTCATGTGCAGATCTTCAATGCTTTGAACTCACTAGAGCTAAAATCACTTGAGAAAGCAATTTACTTTTTTGGGCAATTTTTTAAGAAGCCTTTGGAGTGCTTAACTCTTGGTAATTATGACATCAATATGATCTGATCCTTTTCATTGCAAAAGCTTCAATACTTTTTTCCAAACAGCAGAATCGAAACTTGACCGTAAAAATCGTTAGTGACAAGCAAACACATCGTGCTTAATATAAATCCATCAGACACAGGCAATAAAATCACCGTTTGATCTTTTTAAACATAGCAGAACAAGGTTGCTCTCTGGCATGCATTTCTCTTCTCGTCTGACGCCTCCCCGGAATGGTGAGAGACTTACAGAAAAACAAGTGGAGAAGAGAGACGCCATGGAAAGTGAGTGCAAAATCTCATAGACTGAAGACGGAAGAGAAGGATGAGGGTAGGGATCTGGCCAGATTACAAGCGGGGGAAATGGGGTGTTGGATGGGCCTGTAAAGATAGAGAAAAGAAAAGCTATCCACGTTATCCTTTCAATAAGCTTGGGTTCCGTCTCCTGTGTTTGCGTTCTGCTGCTTAATTTCCACAGAAAAACACGTATTTTTCTGTGACAAGCAAACACAGCCTTAGTAGGTTGAACCCTAATTTGCAGGGATACGTCCCAACCCAAACGCGTACGGTTCTGGGGTTCCCTAGGGTATTTCAAGTGGGGTCCACCCGGCGCTTTGTCTTGGGGCACATAGGATCTGCCCCACACCCAACGTGGCGTGGGGGTGTATCAAACAGATCGTACCCCCGTGACGGGGTGTCTTATTAACGTCTTGGTGGACAAGTTGCCTTCAGGCAGCAGCTGCCCTCTTTCGATTATTGGCGAAATGATTGGTACACCACCTTTTTTTTTCACCACCTGGTGAAAACCACAGTCACCAATTTGGTTGTCAGGATTTACATGCAATAGAAAATCTCCAGATAAATTGGAAAATTGTTTTTCTTGAAAAAAAAATCTCTAGAAAACATCGGTATATTTAAAATTTTAAATATTGTGTTAGTAACATGATAGTATCACTTTTGTTTTTTAGAAGGTAACATGATAGTATCACATTAAAACCATGAGAGTATCACTTCTTTACAGATTATATTTTGAAAATATCACGTTTTTCAGCATTATATCAGTTTTTAAAAATCTCACTAGATTTTACAAAAAAAAAATGGCTGATATTTGTAACCATGTTTTTTTTTTAGAGAGAGAAAAATAAGGGGATATTTGTAACCATGTTAAGAACTTGTTTCCCACGTCCCTCGTATTGGCGCCCTGTTCCTTTGTCTCCAACATTTATGTGGAGATATATACTTGCAAAATGCACACGCATTTGGGTTGGCCGAGTGGTAGGGCCTTGGGAGAAGGTGTTACTCCTTCTCAAGTTCGATTGCCCTGGTTATCCACTTTACCCGTAAACTTTGTCATCAAAATAATATACTTGCAAAATGTGATTAACTGGATGTGGTTATGTGGTAACATTCAAGTAATCTTGTGCTATGTCTGATATGGTGTTACTGAAAAAACTGTGTAAATTTTTAATTTGGTTTGCATATTTGCTTAACACAGGTCTGATAAATCGTTCGTACATTCTTCGTTGTAAAGAAGAAAATACGAAACTCTCTCTCTCTCTAGGATACACATCAGACATGACCCGTTGGCGAAGCCTTCCGAAATCGAATTTGATGCCCCTGAAGAAGATGTAGAGAAGGGGTTTGATCGGCTTATACTCTGAACTGATCTAGATTGTGGCGGTCTTACTCCTATGTTTCTCTCTCATCCAATATTGGGTTGGATGCATTTTGGTAATGTTGAATGGTGAATGTTCTCTCTCTCTCTTTTGTGTCATCATCACTATTTTTCTTTTGTACTGAATATATCTGTTTTCTGTTCTGTTATTGGAATGTTTTAGCTAGTACTCACGATAATTCTTTTTTCTCTCATATTCTTGGGGGTTGATATGTCTGCCTTTCGCTTCATTTTCTTTTTTAAAATAGTGAGTACTTTTTCTAAGTTATTGGGGTCTGTTATTTTAGTTATTAGGTGATATGATTACCTAGATTGTATGTATTGTTTGTTGGTGGATACCACCATACTTTTTCATTTCTCAGTAACTAATTTCGGGGGCTTTAAGTTTATTACATCTGTTTTTATAGTTTTGGTTTTTAATCTTAAATGTATTTTTATTTTTATAAATAATTTTTAAATACTTTTATTCTCATAGACGTTATATTAAAATTTCCCAAGTCATCAGTACCATCAGAAGCTCTCTTTTTTTAATTAATCAGAAACGTCAGAGTTGATTCATCAAGTCACGAGTTGTAGCAAAAGCAAACCAAATGAGTTCATCCGGACAGAAAATAGGAGCCCATTGAATCTAGAGAAAGTATAGTATCCTTTTGATTATGATGTCATTGGATTCTATGTTGATCCCAGCCATCCATCCAATGCATTTGGGTGAGAATGTGGACTAATCCTAGCCATTGGTGACCCACATATGACTTATCTCATTATATGTCATATGGGGATCCATGAATGGTCGAAGGCATTTACAATGTCAAGTAGTTTTTTATATAGAAATTCAACCAATAATGTCTATTGAATGAGTGAGGATCAGGTCAGAGGCAGCAGTAACACTGTCAGAGGTGCCTTGGATGTCGTTCATCTTAAAAATGAAGGACACCCATCAAACAGGAAATAAGGCTTATTATGAGCCATTCATTTTAAACCATTCAGATGCTGTTCATTTTAAACCATTCAGATGTGGTTCATCCTTAACACGAACTACATGGTAAGACCAATTTAGACCAGAAAGATGGAGGGCAGTCAGGTGCAGAGGCACACTCAAAGTGTGCCATGTGATGACACCAGTGGTGAAGCCAGAAGTTTTTTGTTGGGTGGGCAGACTTCGGGTCTCAAGGACAATGCTATGGTCTTGAAGGACGATCCATTTATTCGAATAAACATCAAAACTACATATCATAAATGGATAAGCCCAATTCTTGGCTTTATTTTTTTATTGTCCTCATCAGGGAAAAAAACACGAAGAGATGATTTCCCTCTTAATAACCTCATAAAATCTCAGAAAAAGGAGCCCAAACCAATGGAAAAAACATAAATTTCCAAAGTTTACATCATCAAAGCTAAAGCAACCATCCGCTGTTACTAGTCCCAAAAATTTTTAAATTTACACCGTGAAGCAACTAAAAACAAGATGCCTTGCCAAAAAATTAATTGGTACTCTAAAAAGATCTTAGTCTAATGAACCAATCTTTAGGCCCAGAAACATCAGTTCTATCGAAAACCAAAATCACGAATCATTTAGGATAACCGAAAAGACAAACCCAAGAAGTATAACAAAGTTCAGATTCAAAGAAGGGAAATAAAACCCAAACCCCAACCCCCCCCCCCCCAAAAAAAAAAACACACACACACACACACTACAAGAAAACACATTGTTAGCGACAGATGGTAGCGACAGAATATTTCTGTCGCGAGTTAGTGACGGATTAACGAGCGAAAAACATCCGTCGCTATAATTCATGAAGCATACGAAACCAGCGACGGAATATAGTCTGTCGCCCAGTCCAAAGCTATTTAGCGACGGATTTTGTGACATACTATTTTATCGTTACGGTTGCACGATTTACCGACGACTCTTGCGACAAACTTTAGTCTGTCGCTAAGTAGCGATGGCGTATCGTCTGTCGTTGGTTTCGTAAATTTGATTTACGTGGGCTTAGCGACAGATTAAATCTGTCGCTAAGTTTCGAATAACCCTAATCCCAGATAGCTTTTCCTTTTCTTCTTCAGCTGCTCCCATCGTTCGCCGGTCCCGCTCCCGTCGTTCGCCGGTCCCACCGTCCGTCGGTCCCACTCCCGTCGTTCGCCGGTCCCACCGTCCGCCGATCCCACCGTCCTCCGGTCCCACCGTTCGCAGGCCCCGCCGCCCGGAGAAAGGTAAAGGACCCCCCCCCCCCCCCCCCATTTTCGGGCAGGGGGTTAACCCCCAGCGTTTTTCGGCAGGGGGTTAACCCCCTGCCGTTTTCGGCAAGGGACCTCTGCCCCCTGCCTTTCCGGCAGGGAGTCGACCCCGGCAGGGGGTTTAACCACCTGTCGTAACAGGCAGGGGGTCAAGCCTTTCCTGCTCAGGCAGGGGAGCGACCCCCTGCTGTTCCGGCTGGGGGTTGACTCACTGGCGGAAAGGCTGGGGGTCGACCCCCTGCCCGAACAGGGGATCAGTTAACTCCCTACGTTCCGTAAGGGGGTTAACCCCCTATGTTCCGTAAGGGGGTCGACCCCTTGCCGGAACAGCAGGGGAGTCGACCTTTTGCCAGAACAACTTTTTTTTTGTGGTGACTTCATTTTAAAACAGTATTTTTTTTGTGCAGATTTTTCAACGGAACCAGCTCGTGCTCAGCCACCTGTGGTAAGTAAGTGTCAAAAACAATACAAATCGGGTAAATACCCATGGTGAGTAAGTGATACAAGCGTATCACATGTTATTTAATTTATTAGATGTAACACTTTATTGTTCACACACTCAGTTGTTGATATTTAGGGTTGCTTCGTTGGAGTTCGGAGATCATGCTGAGTATGATTTTAATGTATGAATATTGAAGTGTTCTTATTTTTGGAGTACGAAGTCCATGCTAGGCATGGTAGTAGTTAGTGAGATATTGAAGTGTGTTTGTTGCAGGTACATGTTTGCCATTTGTTTGATATGAATGATTACGATGTATTGCAATGTTTGTTGTAATTGTATCCATGCTTGCATGTAGTTACTTTCAATTTGATTATGACTTCCATGTGAAATTGTATAATGAAAGCATGTTTCAAATGATTGTATCGTGTCATTAATAGTTTGCACATGAAAATATTAAGTTATTAATGCATGTATCAAAATTCTTGTTATTGTATGACATCATATATTGCATGATAAATTTGATATGTTGTTCATTGTAGCATTCTGATTGTTCTCTTTTAATTCGTTAGGCTATTATTCGTAACATCATAAGAAAATGACTGCAAACCGTGAATGGATATACCGTAGGATAGTGGACAATGAGTTATCGCATGAATATATGGATGGTGTTGATAGTTTTATTGAATTTGCAACGGCAAGTGTCAGTACAGTGGATCCCACAGGTCAGATTAGGTGTCTCTGCAAGATTTGTAAGAATAATCGATTTGTAAAACCTCATAGCGTTAGACATCACCTATACAGAAAGTGTTTTGTGAGTGATTATCAGAACTGATGTTTCATAGAGAAGAATTTAGAAACGATTTTAATGCACGGGTGAATGTGGTGCACGATAATTCATATACGAATTTTATATTTGATGCCGTAGGAACAGAACTAGGTTCTGCTATGAGTTCTAGTGATATAAGAACTGTCGTAGATGAAGAATCACCAAACGATGCAGCTAGTAGATTTTATGATTTACTTAGAGATGCTAATGAGCCACTTTGAAACGGTTGTAAGAGTCACACTATCTTATTTGCAGTTCTTCAACTAATGAATTTGAAGTCCGAGTATAATTTGAGTCAATCATGTTTTGATCGTTTGTGCATGATTGTGAAGAGTATGTTGCCCAAATATGAGAAATTGTCACAAAATTTCTATTGTGCGAAAGTTATGGTCAACGCTCTAGGTATGGGTTATAAAAAGATTGATGCTTGTCCAAATCACTGCATGTTGTATTTCAAGGAGCGGGAAAACAACATATCATGCCCGTCATGTGGGCATCTTTGGTTCAAGCCAAAGACAAGAGGCAATGGTAGTATGAGATCAAAGGAAGTTTCATACAAGTCACTCCGCTACTTTCTTATCACTCCTAGATTGCAGCGATTGTATATGTCTTCAAAGACAGCTAAACACATGATATGGCATGCAAATAAAGTTTGACACGATGAAAACAAGATCATGCATCCTGTTGACGCTGAAGCTTGGAAGCACTTTGATCGTACTCATCAGAACTTTGCAATGGAAGTGAGAAATGTTATACTCGGTCTATGTACAGATGGATTTAATCCATTTGAGGGGTAGATCAGCTCCATACTCATGCTGGCCAGTATTTGTAACTCCATACAACCTTCCACCAAGCTTGTGTATGAAACATCCAAATATTTTCTTGTCTCTGTTGATCCCTAGTCCGACCTCACCTGACCAAAATCTTGATGTATATCTAAGGCCATTGATTGATAAACTAAAAGTACTGTAGAATGATTTGAATTATTTGATTGCATTGTAATACTTGATGTGAATGATTTGAATGCATTGCAATGCTTGATGTGAATAACTTGAATGCATTGCAGTACCTCTATGAATGATTTGAATTATTGTAATACTTGATGCAAATGACTTGAATGTATTGTAATACTTGATGTGAATTATTTGAATGTATTGTATGACATATGTTATTTGTTAGAATATGGTTCGTGTGGTTACAGTGGTCGCTCATCCAGTAGTAGCCAGGCCCAACCTTCATCTTCACGGGCTCCTGTGATAGGTATATTGATTAACTAATTGGATGCTTGATTAGTTCAAATGCCCATTCTGAGAACTTCTAACATATTTTTTTACAGATGATGTTTCGCCTATACACGACCCACCTACACCAGTTGATCACACAAGTCAGGAGCCAACACAGGAAGCAGGGTCTTCTTAGTCTGGCAC
The DNA here is from genome assembly GCF_984573655.1 of Nuphar pumila. Classification (NCBI taxonomy): domain Eukaryota; kingdom Viridiplantae; phylum Streptophyta; class Magnoliopsida; order Nymphaeales; family Nymphaeaceae; genus Nuphar; species Nuphar pumila. Next base: position 111,213,487 of record NC_143256.1, read on the forward strand.
AAGAAGACTCATTCGAATAGTGTATATCGATAATCGACCGTAAGTATTTTGTTTTCAATTATTGCATATCTTATAAATATTTTATATTGATATTTACTGTGTAACAATTCATGTGCAGCACGAGGTTTGAGTCACTAGAAGTAGTACGGGAGATTAGGAATTCACTTCTTCAACATCTACCATGACTGGTTGCTCAATAAAAAGAGTACCCAAAGGAGGTGTTAGACAGATTGTGGTCCTTATTCACAGTATACAGTTGTTCCTCATAGTTAATGTGTTTCATATTTAATTTTTTTAAGTAATGTCTACTAACTTTCTGAAAATATTTGTAGGCTTCGAATCGCTTCGCAACTACGGTAGAAGAAAATGATGCAAGGAAGGTTTGGCAGAAGGTAGCTGTCAATCGATTTGCAGACATACTGCACACTATGAAGACTGCAGCAAAAAAAGCATCTGGCGTAGTAGATGATCCACTACAGTGGAAAGGCCATGACCTTATTACTATCAGGAGAGATTACTGGAATGAAATATGCGATAAGTGGGCGGGAGATGCATTTAAAAATCGCTCTGCGAAGGCTGCACAAAATCGAGCGAAAATGCTCGAAGCCAATCTACACACAGGTGGATCTAAGACATTTGGGAGCCACCTGAAAAAAATGGTAACTCATCAATATATAATATTAATTTTATAAGTATTGTTGCAAACTTGTGTACTAAATCTTTTGTCCTTTAACTTCGTAGGAAGCAGAAAAATGAGGCATTGTACCATATAAGGATGTGTTTGTTGAAACACATAAACGGAAGACCACGAGAGTCTTCGTATCAGAGAAGGCGAGAACGACAACTGTATGTATTTATTCTATTAATAATCATTGTAATATGCAAGTTATCATAATGTTATCATTAATTATTAATGCATACTTTAAACATTATTTTGTAGGAGGCATATGAGTAACAGATGGTAGAGCGATATGGCGATGACGCTACTCAGCATCCATCATTTGATCCTGCAGCATGGGTGACTGCAGCAGGTGAACCCAAAAAAGGTCGCGTCTTCGGGTTTGGGAGTAATCTGAACACTTCAACAGTTATTGCTTCTTCTAGTTACGGCTCACAGGCTACTTTTGCCGACATAAGCTTCAAGCAGCAGCCAATTCTTTCTGGTGATGATGTACGTCAGATCATTAAGGACACAATGAATGATTACTTCCATGACATTGTCGCCCCCTTTCTCCGAGATGAGATCACCAGTATTGTGCTGAATAGAGGATCTTCGATTGCAGGTCCCTCTCAGGTATAATCACATATTCAGTTTTTTGACTGCCTTAGCACACATATGAGCATGATAGAATCACATATATAACTTTTTGCCTGCCTTAGAGCACATATGAGCATGATAGAATCACATATAGAGTTTTTTTATTGCCTTAGAGCACATATGAGCATGCTATAATCACATATATAGTTTTTTTATTGCCTTAGAGCACATATGAGCATGCTATAATCACATATAAAGTTTTTTGTCTGCCTTAGAGCACATATGAGCATGCTATAATCATATATTCAGTTTTTTGACTGCCTAAGAACACATATGAGCATGATAGAATCACATATAAAGTTTTTTGACTGCCTTAGAACACATATGAGCATGCTATAATCACATATTCAGTTTTTTGACTGTCTAAGAACACATATGAGCATGTTATAATCACATATTCAGTTTTTTGACTACCTTAAAACACATATGAGCATGCCAAAATCACATATAGTGTTTTTTTACTGCCTTAGAACATATATCATTTATGATAGAATTACATATACTTTTTTTTGCTTTGCCTGCCTTAGAGCACATATGAGCATGCTATAATCACATATACAATTTTTTGACTGTCTTAGCACACATACGAGCATGATCAAATCACATATATAGCTTTTTGCCTGCCTAAAAGCACATCTGAGCATGGTAGAATCACATATAGAGTTTTTCTAGCTGCCTTAGAACACATATGAGCATGCTATAATCACATATTCAATTTTTTGACTGCCTTAGCACACATATGAGCATGATAGAATCACATATATAACTTTTTGACTGCCTTAGAGCACATATGAGCATGATAGAATCACATATAGAGTTTTTTTATTGCCTTAGAACACACATGAGCACATGATAGAATCACATATAGTGTGTAATTTATTTCATTATATTTTGTTTATCAATACTGACTGTTCTTTTCTTGTGTAAGCTGCTAGCGATAATCAGCGTAGCGGAGCTGAAGGGACAGATAAAGGCAATGAACAAGAAGACGCACAAAATCTTTGCGATGGTTAGAGAACTGTGTTGAAGAAGTTCTTTTTTTTTATGTTTCCTAATTGTAATTGTTGAATTGTAAATAATTAAACTTGTTAATTTTAAGGTGGAACGATTAATTGTTGTAGATTCCTTTTATATGGAATTTTTTAGTGTAGTTTGTTTTTTATTTACAGGAAATATAAATTGTACAGGAAATATAAATTGTATCGTTCTCAGTATTTAATTTTCAAATAATTTTTTTTTATTTTTTTTCATTTTTGCGACGAATTAGCGACGGAAACATCCGTTGGTATGTATATAAATCTAGCGACGTCTTAGCGACGGACGTAAATCCGTCGCCAAGCCCAGGTCGCCGTTTAGTATCGGCGGATTGGCGACGGAATAAAGCGCTTGTTAGTCCGTCGCAATTAGCGACGGACCTGGCGACGGATTTATTCTGTCGCCAGTTAGCGTCAAAAAATTTGTGACGTAAGCATACCATCGCCTCGTCGTCGGTAATCCGTCGCTACGTCTGTTAGCGGCGGATTAGCGGTGGAATATGGTCGTCGCTAATCTACTGCTTTGTTGTGGTGACACATGAAACCTCTAAGTTTCAGCAGGCAAAAAAAGAGAAAAAGAAAAAAGGAAAATAGAGAGGATGAGTACCTTAATATGGAGAGTGCTTCCTCCCCACTGGTTGCCGCTTCGATTGTTGAATTATCCAAGTGTGGTTCTTGTAAAAGCAAGCACCTTTCCATTGGACGGATGAGTTCGGGGAAGAGATGGCACCCACAAAGGAAGGGAGCAGGTCAGCCGCACCGTAGAGGGTGTTGAGGATGGGCCAGGAGACCTGTCTGGGCAAGAGGGGCAGTATGTCCTTGGGGCGGAAGGGCAGTTTTAGAGGGTACCCATACACATCTGAGAAGGATGATGCCGCAACAGCCAATATCAACAACAACAACCATGCACGAAAGAAAGAAAAATAAGAAGAAGAAGAAGAAAAGGAAGAGAGAGAGATAATTACCTGCTTCAAGCCTTCAACCGGTGGTCCGACGTTCCAACGTGACGGCGGACGACGGTGATGCTTCTTTACGTCGGCACCAGTGGCGGAGCCAGGGGTGGGCATGGGTGAAGCAGCAACACAAATGAAACGGTGAAAATGAAATGGAAAACCTCAATCACTCAATCCCTAATTTTTTGAAATGTCCTGACTTCTGACTCGGCCTAGTCGCAGTAGACTCAGGGTTGGGCACCGAGTCGAGTTGACTCGACCGAGTCCCTAGTTGACTCAGTTTCTAATTCTGGAGTGGGTGACCGCCCACCCCTGGCTCCGTCGTTGGATGGCACCTGATCTTGTCTCCTCTTGAACTGCTAAGCAATGTTAAGACCCATTTAGATCAGAAAGATCCAGATCCGAGATCCAAAGAAGGAGAATCGAAGTTCAAAAAATAAAAAAATAGTTGTCGTAAATATGGTCAGCACTACATGGTGTGAAGACCAAAAGGGTCACTTTAATGATGCCAACGTGATCAAGTTGCCTCCAAATGAGATCAAGTCATGTGCACTCCTAAATCAAAGGAGGTGGTTTTGGAAGATATGACTAAGAAATCCAAACCCTATTTTGGGAAGATAAGGCCAAGGCTTGTAACGGTCTAACAAATTTTATATTAAGTTAACCTTGCTCCTCATTAAGCACGGGTGTAACCGGTCGGGTCTTATCACACCCGATTCTAAATCGGGTCTAAAAGTAAGACCCAAATCTGATTCAATTTAATTTGGGTTCCATTATAGCTAGTCTTAACAGGTTCGGGTTTCTGCTCGAGTCACTATTCTAGACCTAATTACCCACCAATAAAAAAATATGTAAATTAATGGAATCAACTCTTTATTTAGAAGATTATATGCTAAGAAAATATAAGCTTAATAACTATTTTAGATAATATCAAAATCTAAATATTAAAAGAATATATCCATGCCAACCAAACATTTTTAATTGAAAAAAAAAGGATATATCATATTCAAAATGTTTCAAATTCAATAAATTCAAGAGTATTATAATTCTAGGATTGGTCCACAATATTTACCTTAAAAGGGCAATAGGAAGTATATGCAAAAATAAATTAAAGTTTAGATTACTAAAAATGCAATGCATATTAATTTTATGTTTATCAAAATCTTTAAATGTTTAATTGAATATATAATATTTACCAATTAGAAACTTTAAAATGAATAATGTATGAAGCAGGTTCGGGTATGGATCGGTTCAGGTTCGAATGTATAATTTGTTCAAGCATATAATGATGCCAATTTTGGGTTGTTTTGGTTTTAAAATATGGAGAACATTTGTGTTTAATTAGGTACATAATCGAGTCGGGTCCATTCGGGCCCAGGTCTTCATTTATAATACCCAAGACCCAATTTGTTTTCACTATGGGTCTATATTTTGAACTTGACCCAAACGCATAAGTTCACCAATATCGATTCGGATTGAGTATAATCAGTTCAAGATATCGAGTCGGACTGGGATACCAACCTAGTTACACCCCCTAATTGCAGTAGTGCCAAAGAGAGAAAAATTATTGCATGTCATGCATGTAGGTTTGATAACCTAACCACGTCAATATTGTTTGTACCTTTCTCCTCTTCTTAGCTCTTCTTTGTTGTTTATGATACCTTATTAATCTCTTTCTATTGGGTGTTTTTGAAATTTAAAAAGAAGAGTTTGGCTAAGAGAAAATCAGGTTATAACATGGCGTTTTACAAGGCTATTGCAAACTGCCAACACAAGACGGGTGCCTTTTCTTGAAGCGTGGTTACGTGTTTGGAGCAAAACACTTAGAAAGTGTTTCCTTTTAAAGAGTGGGGCAGTACAATGTTGCCTCTGTATAAGGGTTCTGTTGGAAATATATGACCATAAAGTAACCATTGGAAAGGATACTTTAATGGTTACATGCCTTTCAGAAAATAACTAGAGCGAAGGGGCATTTCTTTTTTGAGCGCACCCAAATCTAGCCTCCATTCAGGATTACATGAAAGGCCAAGTGATGCCCAAACAAATGTAAAAAATTAAGATTTCTAAAAAAAATCTTAAAGTGAAAGGCTAGTAAGTTGTGATTCAAAGCGAGTGCCCTTGGTGATTTATTGTGTAACTGCGTATGTCCTTTAATTTAGGTTCACCCTCTTCCTCATTCTAATAATGGTATCGGAGCATTGGTTTATTCAACCCTATCATTGGACAGACTGGACGTTTGGTGTGTGCCTATTGGCATAAGAACAAATCATCGTCAATCTCAAAAAATCATAAGAGAGAATTTTAGAGAAATAAGGTGAGTAAAATTATTTTAATTTAGAACAAAGAGTGAATAAATGAATTCCTATTTTGGAAAACTTTGTCAAGAATTCGGGTATGAATACATATGTTGTAACGCACCCCCCATCATGGGGCAATTACGGGAGGAGGGGGAACCATCGCCCCTTCCTCTCCCACGAATCAGATCATGGGAGAGGAAGAGGGGGTTCCCCCAATTAATACGAGAAGGGTGCGGGGAGGGGGGGGGGGGTAACCGACCCCCATGGTTATAAAAGCTATGGAGGGGCTCCAACCCTTTCCTTACTCGACCATCAAAGGAGCAGAGAGAAGAGAGAAAGCAGAAGAAGAGAAAATCCACCGGCCACTAGGTAAGTTCCTTTCTCTCTCATTTTTCTGTTCAGAGCAGAGGTTACCGGCAACTGTGAGGTTGTCGGTGAATCACAGAGATGCAAGGACAGAGAGAACCATGTTCCTTTCTCTTGTGAGATGAGGGGGTGGCAGAGGGATTTTCCCTCTGCTATTGCCACCCGTCGGTGATAGAAAATGGGGAGGGACAGACCGCCTACCGCGAGGAGGCAGGAGGTCCAGCCGCTGCCCTCGTCATGTGCAAATACAAAGGAAAAAAACACACAGTGGAAGAAAGAAGAAAAAGAAGCAGAACGGCTGTTGCTGACGATTGGCAATCGCCAAGAGCACCGCCCCACTTGCAGAAACTGCAGCAGTTTGGCAACAATGGTGTTGCCGAAACTGTTGCAGGGCAGACTCGGTCTGCATTTTTTGCAGGGCAGACTCGGTCTGCATTTTTTGCAGACCGAGCCGGCCACGTTGCTCGGTTTGGGCATTGCCCAGACCGAGCCAGGCATGTGCATTTTGGTCATAGTGACTCTATCTGATTAGACCGAGTCAGGTCGTGGTTCAGATATATTGGTCTCATCTAAACAAACTGAACCAGGTTCAGGTTAAGACTGTAACAAACTGAGTCAAATAATCATTGATTGGCAGACTGTCTCAGTCTGGACTTAACCGAGCCAGGTCTGCACTGTGTGAACAAACTGGTTCAGTCTAGACGACTGAGCCAAGTCTATGCTTTGTTGATAGACCGATTCGGTTGGGACAGACCGAACGACAGACCGAGTTAATCTTACCAGATCGAGTTAAGTCAAGTTTTGTTAAGATGGAATCAATTTGAGTGCAACAAGTTGAATGCCTTCTTATGAATGGGCTTGATTAGTCTAGCTTGATCAGGATCGAGATAAACCATTGCAAGTAGGTTTGGATCGAAAATACCAGATCCAGGATCTAAATCAAAGTTGAGTCGAGGATCTAAGTGATCCATTTTTTAGTATGGATGTGGATCTTAAAGTAACATAAGGTAAAGATGACATAGAGGTTGCTATGAATGAGTGAAAGAGCAAAAATACTATTTTGCCCTTGGTATGACTACATAATAGATGAGGCATAAAAGTCAAATTCATGTGATTCCTGAATCCTTAGATTCTACTACTTGAGTAGAATCCATTAGTAGGGGATGTGAGGACAAACTTTAAAAGAATGGAGTCAGAGTTTGACAGTTAAGTCTAAGGGTATTTTAGTAATTTTGATAATGATACGAGGTATTTGTTGATTTCAGATCAAAGGTTGCATGAAACTAAGAATTTTGAATTTAAGCATTCCAAGTAAGTGAACATTTACAAATTCTTTTTTAGGTTATTAAAACGCATGCTAGCTAGTTTAGGCATTCTTGAATATGATTTCAAATGCTTTAAATATGCTAGTTTTATTTATTATGAATAGACATCGTTTTGAATGCTTAAGAATCTATAAAGTTCTAGTTTTATTTATTATGAATAGACATCGTTTTGAATGCTTAAGAATCTATAAAGTTCAAGTGTGATGCTTAAACCTGATCATGTATATTTTCTGAGTGATAAAATAAATGTGGCATGACATGATTACATGTATGAGATTGATGTGTTATGTGAAAATGAGGGTAAAATTCCAGAGTCTCAGGGTAGATATTATCTTGAAAAATGTCACGCTTATGCCTTGTGAAGGACATTATAAGTGTCGTGAATTAATTTATGGTGGGTTATCATCCTTAATAATTTAGACATGTAAACATGTGTTAAAAAGTAGTTAGTGGATATACATTGATGATTGTATAACGCACTGACTTTAAGATATAAATATTGAGATAAATTTGTGTATAGAATGACCACACATAACATGATGAGAAGCTCTACTAGGTGGCATGGTCTGGGGTAATGTTGAGGTGTGTACCTCGTGAGTAACTTAGAAATATCTCAGACGTTTCTAGGTGACCCTTAGAGGTTAAAACATTGTTCACTAGACACATGTAGGATAAAGCATGAACCACAAAACCTTGGAAGCAGGTATAGCTCCTTATGACACCTTGGGGTTAGGTATAGCCCATTGAGACACCTTGGGAGAAGGTATAGCTACTTTGACTCTTCGACTAGCTACCGATTGAGCTCCTTCGCTCCTAGCTTGCAACCAGCGAGCTGCTGCAGCACCTGTGTCCATAGCCTGGGCCGGTTTAGACTATGTTGTTATAAATGGTTCATATGTCTGGCTAACATCATAGACTCTGAGTTGTCTACATGGGTTGCTACGCTCGAGAAGGCTATGTCTGGAGTAGCCGATTAGAGTAGAAGATGTGTTTGAGAACGATATTAGAGATACGATAAAAATTAGATGCATAAGTAGCAAACTAAATTAAGACTAAGAGCTTAGAGCTTAGTACAGTTGTAACGGACGTGTCTATTTGTAAATGAAATCCTACTGGGTTGTAGACTCACCCCCTTCTTTTGGTTACAATTGTAGGTTCAGTGACTGCTCTCACTCATAGGACTTAGTTTCGGACTGCGACTCTGTCACATAAGAAGTATGGTTCGCCTTTACTTTTTATTCTGCTTTTATCTTTAGATGGTTATGATATTGTAAATGGATATATGGATCTTCAATTAAAAAAAATGGCTTGATTTTGAGTTGTTTTTTAGTATTTTTCCTCTTGAAACTAATTAACGTCCATGAATCCGAGCTCGAGCGGCCCCAAATTGGGTCGTTACATATGTGGTTATCAATGGCCGGTGACCCTCCATGCCTGCCACCGGTAGTGTGCATTTGAAGTCTCTCCAGTGACACAATCTACCCCTTAGATTCTCTGTAAAAAAAAATAGAGAGGGCAGGATACAGTAGCATCCGTGTATCGCCAAATCGTTAGGTGTTGTTCGTGAAACAAAACCTAGAGAGAGAAAACCACTATCAGAGGGTTTTAATGATGCTAGAAAAACTTAAGAGTGGATGAAAAGTTGACTCTCACAAGAAGAACAAAGGTCTTTGTTATGATATTACAACTGCCAGAAAAACAAAATATGGCGACGATAGTCGGATTTGACACCGTGGTAGCCATATTCGTAACCTAAAAAAAAGAGAAAAAACCCTCATTCATAAAGAAAGAGGAGGAAACAAGAGAGAATAGAAGGAATTGTCATCGGAGATCAGCGTGTCAAGGGAAGCAAACCGCTAGACAGAGCATCCCTTGTTTCGTTTGGCCTCTAAAAACGTCAAAAAATCTCTCATCGAAAAATCATTTTTTTCCTTTTTACCCGACCCTTCGATGGTAAATAGAGGAGGTTGATCATGGGTCCCACCTTATGAGAGACCGAGTTGCATCCTCGGATAACCATAGTCAAGTGTCGTTGGATGACAATGGCTCTGTCAAAGGATTGTCAGAGGGAGCTCGAGGAGGAAGAAGGGTCGAGACACTTCATCTTCCGATTTGTTAAACACATTTTAATATTCGGTTTCCCTTTTCTTAGATTTAATCCTTAATATTATTTTAATTTACTTACAGAACCCTCTTTAAAGTTCAAATAAGAGGCTATGTTTCTAGAAATTTTAGAAACAATCTTGTTTGTTGGAATTTTCCATTATAGGGTTTATGTCTGTCATTTTTTCCAGAAAACAGTCTCCCTAACTTTTTGAAAATTATAGAAAGGTGTTTGCACTTTTCTGTTTAACTCAAAAAGATTCACTGCAATTTCGAGGCTTTTGTTTTTATATTTTGCTCAAACAAGCTTCTGGCTTTCCTAATATTACAGAAAAGTAGTTATTCTTTTTTTATAAACTCGAATGGTCTCAGACAGGGTTCTATTATGGTTTTATTGTGTATTATAGAACAAGGTATCTAACTTTTTTAAAACTATAGAAATGAGGTTCTATTTTATTGAAAACCTCTTGAAGCCTTATTTTGTCAAAATTGCACGAAACTTAGTATTTTGTATGTATTTTTGCACATTTAAATATTCTTGTTGTATTCCTGAACTAGAATAGAATCACAAAACTCATAAATTGATTATTTTGTAGGATATATTTTTTGAGACTTATTAGTTGACAAAATATTTTAATTAATCCTTGTATTTGTTTATGTTTAAGCAAATGAAAAACAAAATAACCATGATTTTAGTAAGGCAAAATATATCAAACTGAAATATAATTGACTGTGGGTATGAATCTGGTCATATTTGGGTTCATATATGTAATTACCTAGACTCGAATAATCAAATCTATATTATATTGTATATGATAAGCTTGGGTAGTTCAGTATTTTGAATGGGTGCTTATACATGATTATGTGTTAAAAGTTTTAGTTTATATCATGCTATGATGATGAATTTGGTCTTAACATGATTTTTATCATGTTATTTTGAAAAAACAGATTGATAAGATGTAATATAGAAACAACAGATGTGTAATTGAGTTGGTTCTAATGAACAACTTGAGTAATCATTCATTAAAATTGAATCACCTTATTAGATCCTAATGAATGATTTATGTATAACTTGAGTACGCTCTTTGATTCGGGTTTACCCTCTTCTGCGTTCTAACAAGTTTTGCCCCCAAACATTAGATCTACTTCTCCTTTTGTCTATTCTAATTGACATACAAAACAGCTAGTGTCTCATTGCACATGAGAGGAGTTATTTCTCTCCTAATTGTGTCCCACAATTTACCTGATATGACAACTGTTTGGCTTATGGTTTTCTCAAGTGTAGTTATGCTGCTAAATGAGTTGCATGACTCTTATAACTAGCTAAATGCAGTAAATGTCATGTGCAGAAATGAAGGCTTAACAAATCCATAGATTGTGTTAAGTTTCTTGCTATATGAGAAAGCTGGCTTCAAAATTGAGAAACCCATTGCTTCCTTCAAAGAAAGGTAACTTTTGAGAAATCAGCTTTTCCAAAGTATGAGAAACTCATTTCTCTTTAGTGAGAAGCTTGCTTCCTTCTCATTTCTCAAATTGATTCTTTTTTGCATTTTTTGCTCACACGTTGGTTTTATATCATCTTATACTTGTCTTTATGTCATTTTTTATTTGCTGATGGATGTGCTTGCTATTGCTTTCTATGTGTTTCCTTCTCATTTTTCAAGTGCTTAGTATTGCTTTCTATGTGTTTTCTTCTCATTTTTCATGTGCTTGCATAATAGCTTTTTCATTTTTGACAAATCTAAATGGAACTCATAAAATCTAAGTCTCTTTTTTTAAGCTTGGCCTAATGAGATGCTGCCTACGGTTAGCATTAATTAATGGGGGAGTCAACGAATGGGGTTCCCTTTGTCTGGTAGGAGCAGCTATTGCACGTTACCTTGTGTTGGGACGTTGCAGGTTCAAAACCCAATGGTGTAGTTGTATAAGTGGGTAGGGGTCTGCCTAACCTCAACTTGTGTTAAAAAAACAAAAATTAATGGGGGTGCGATGTCTCCATTACCAAATGTGTAGAATTCTTTGTTTTTTTTAAGAAGGAAAAAAATATACAATAGATGCAGTTGAGTTGAGGAGGACTCAACTAGCAAAGTGGTCGTTTCTTTGCCACGTATAAATTAGAAAAAGGGACGGTAGGGGTGGCAAAACCTGACCCGACCCGCCAACCCGCCTCTTAGGCGGGTTTGGGTTGGGCTGAAGCCAACCCGTTTAATAAATGGGTCGACCCGCCTAACCCGTTTATTAAACGGGTTGGGGGTATGCCAACCCGCCAACCCGGCTGACCCGTTTAATAAACGGGTTAGGCGGGCGGGTCAACCCGCCAACCTCACTGACCCGCCAACCCGCCAACCCACCCACCAACCCAACCCAACCCACCTGCTACCCACCAACCCGTTTTCCCGACCCAACCCATTTATTAAACGGGTTGGCGGGTCATGTCGGGTTACTCGTTTATTAAATGGGTCGGGTTAGTGTTTGCCACAGTCGACCCGTTTAATAAACGGGTCGGGTTCGTGTTGAGGTATGCTGACCCGCCAACCCACCAAACCGACCCGATTGCCACCCCTACTTGTGTGTAGGGTGTCAACAGGTCCGGTTTACCTGGACCAAACCCTATAGGGTCCGAGTATGATGGTAAATAAAAAGACTCGGGTTCGGACTCAAAGGTCCGATTAATACATGGACCCTGGTATAGTTTGTGAAATTTTATACTGGACCGGAACCCGACCCAAGTTTTGATTAAGACCCACAAATTTTTAATTTTAAAATGAAAAAAAAATATTATTTTACTGGGTATGGGCTGGGTCGGAATCATGTAGTTATTATCGGATATGGGTATTGTCTCTCTTATAATAGATCCGATTAGACTCAGGTTCAGACCCGGTACCATACCCGAAAATCTGATGTAATGTGAGGTAATTGATGAAAATAAAAGCGGCCAGAGATAGACAAAATACAGAAGCTGCTGATGAGAAGAGAAGAGAATGACCATTGTCATTCTTCTTGGCTTTCTATGATTGCTTGCTGTCCAATACTGAAATCATTAGCAGTGGGAGTCTCTCCGATGGCGTCGGCGAGATGTAAGCAAATCTCGGGAAACGCGTTTTCTTTTCAAGAGAGACGGCATTGCTGTGCAGCTTTGTAGCGTGGCTTTGCTTCTAGAGACTATAAGCACAGATGGAAGACCAAGGTGGTTAATGGCGTTTAATTTTCCCTGATCTTTTTCAGTAGGCAAGCTGGAGGAACTCCAATTGAGATTCAAACCTGGTAATTAATCCTATCTCATTCGACCATAATTTTTATTAATAAATACTAAAAATAAATAATATTTAATCCTTTATATTTTGTGTTGTTAAAGAATCAACTTACCTGGTTTCTAGCCGACTATGGCCTTATATGCTTAATTAAGGCAGCCTAAATTAACATAAGGTTTTTTAGTTATTTTTCCCAAATCTGACCATGCAAATGAATTAGACATGGTAGATTTGCCAGGGAACGACTTCTAGATCATGTTTTTTTATAATAAAAAAAACATGATTTTTTAATTCTTAAATATTTATGATATTTATAAAAATTTACACTATTAATTTTCAAAATTATAAAAACCTACCTATACATCATAATGATGCAAGAGTTCATTCCTATAAAATTAAACATGTAGAACACATTTGTACTGTCAAATTTGAGAAAAACACTGAAAAGAACCCTTCAAAATCCCAGTAGACAGCGGTAGGCACAGATTGGTTTAGGCAGCTCCTCTCAATTATATGTATATATATTAATATATATATATATATATATATATAGAGAGAGAGAGAGAGAGAACTATTTTCTATTAATGAAAGTAAACAACTAATAAACAAGAAATCAGAGGTGCAAGTTGTATCGACTCAATCTAACGTTCAACATGGTTTGTTTGCCAATGTACAAGTCTTGGATCTTGCTTTCTTGATGTAAAAATGTGATCGTTTGATTTATGAAATTTTAGCACATAATCAAATGATTCAAAACAAGTTTCATGCCAAACAAATCACGTAAATCACATCCGCAATATTTGATTTAAAAAAAATGAAATTTTTTGAAGAAAAAAATGATTTCTACTCATTAGTTTCTCACCTTCATTACTAGTCAAATATTTACCCATATATATATATATATATATATATATATATATATATATATATATATATATATATATATATATATATATATATATATATATATATATATATATATAACATAATTCATGTTGAGTAAGGATGGTAAATAAGCCCAACTAAATAAAGGATGTTCAAGCTCAACTCATTTCTTGTGTTAATCCAAACTTAAGTTAACACTACAAGAAACCTGTGGATTAGCGACGACCTAAATCCATTGCTAATCCAACGTCAATCTATCGCTAAACAGTTTAGCGTCGGATTAGTGACGGATAACTTTCATCGCGAATTTTTCGACGCTAAGTAGTGCCAGAACTTATCCGCCGCTACTTTCGTCGTTAATTTGCGACGAATTAGTGACGAACATGATCCATCACGAGTCCTTCGCTGTTTTAAATTAGCGATGGATAATATATGTCTCTAATCTGTCGTTAAATTTTTAAAAAAAAAAATTAAAAATTATTCTCTGTCGGCGCGTTCTCCGGCAAGGAGCAATTTTTTTTCACAGAACCGGCGTGTTCCGACGTCGGGACGCTCTTCCGCAGCAAGCCAGTCACGGCGGGAGAAGGGACGCGGGCAGCCGCAAGCGACCTCTCGCGGCGGCCGATCGGGAGGGAGAACGACTCCCCCTGGAAGGAGACCGACAAGCTCCGTGTCGACGGCCAGAAGACCATCTGGCAGAAATTGGCGGGGTCGGTATTGATGAACATCGTCGGCGTCTTCTTCGACGCCCGTGACTTCTTCTTGGAGATTCGTTCGGTGGGCAGGGGCGACGGTGGTCCGTCGGGTAGGAGGGAGGAGGGGGCCGTCCGTTTCGGAGCTGGTGGCACTCGTGGTGGTGAGGGCGTTCGGCTTGGAAAGGGAGGCGAGCGAGTCGGAGTTGCAGATTTCAAGCTGGAGCGCCCGAGTGAGGGCATCGGTCTCACGGCTCATGAATGCCTCCGAGAACCAGGAATCGACGGTCAGCGAAGGCCGGAAGGCCCACGTGTCGAGGCTTGAGCAGTTTTGGGACGCCATTGATTTCTTCTCTCTTCCTTTCCTTTCCCATCAGAAACTTCACGGCCAGAGTTCCAAAAAAATTCTCGAAATTTAGTTAAATTAGCGATTGGAGAACCAATGCACCTATGCTTCCTTCCTGATAAGTAGACCGCAGTTCAGAGTTCGAATGGGAGGAGGGAAACTTTTGAACGGGGGGAGGGAAAATTTCGCGCCTCAGGTGGGACGGTTTAAATCGAAAATTAGCGACGGAATTAGCGAGAAAATTTTTTCGTCCCTAATTCATCGCTAATTAGCCACGAAAAAATTCTCTCGCTAATTCTGTCGCTAATTAATTTTTTTTTAGTGTTTTGGCGACAGAAAAATATTGTCGCTAATCCATCGTTAATTAGCGACGGATTTAGCGAGAGAGATATTTTCATCGCTAATTTCGTAAATATTTCGAATGTTAGCTCAAATAGTTTTCTCTCGCTAATCCATCGCTAATTTGCGACCGAAAAAATTCTTCGCAAATTGTCGTCTTTAATTAGGATTTTTCTTGTAGTGTAAAGAAAAGCCCGAGCTAAATGAGCTGAAAACAAACTAGCTCATTACAATCTATAGACATGCCATTTTGGTGGCGTGAGTGGACACAGACACATACATTGAATATTTTAATATTATTTTAATAATTAATGGGTTTTTGTTTAATTTCAATAAAAATACAATTTTAATGTTAAAAATATCAAAAAATTAGTTTTTTATTTATTAAAAAATTAAAAAAACCGTGTCCTCATGTCCTATTTTTCAAAAAAAAATTAAAGTTTTGAGTCGAATCCACATCATGTGTCCTCGGGTCTTTGTGACATAGTTTATAATTTTATACATAAAAATATATATATATATATATATATATATATATATATATATATATATATATATATATATATATATATATATATATATATATAGTTGAAAATAATAGAATTTGACTAACAAGTTAAGCTCAAACTGGCTCATTTAAAAAATAAATAATCGTTTCAAGCTTATAAGCAATAAGATTTGAACTTTAAAGATATTGCTTGCAAGCCAAGCACTTTAACCATCATAATTCTATGATATAAAATTTACTTAAATATATTTATTATTAATTAACAAGTCTATGTACACCGTGGGCAGCTAGCCGAGCCGAACATTGGTTGTTCATGCATGCTTGAGCTTGTCAAGCCTATTTCACTAGTTTGAATCAATGCTAAATAAGTATAGGCTGATACCCATTGTATCGGCAGAAAATTGATACTCTTCGCCCTGAATCGGCTATTTTTTTAATAAATATAAAAATATATTTAAAATTATTTTTTATATTATTTTAATGACTTTAACATGTGTCGCATTTTGATTGACATGTAATATCTTTTAACTATTTTTTGAACCGATTCAGAACTATTCACTTATCCGGCCGATTCACCTGAATAGTTGGCCAAACGATACAGGGCCGATACGGATACTCACAACATTGGTTTGAATGATTACAAGTCGGACAAGAGTGAGCTCAACTTGTTTCCTAGCCTAAAGTTTCCCGCTGAATGCGCGCAATTAGCGGTGCTGCCTGATGAGATGCGATGGGTTGTGATGTCCTAAATCCGGTACCGTCCAGTCTCCTCACATCCCTAACTAGTTTGTGCGTCATGTTCTTGAGCGGCTACGCAATCGTCCAACTCTAGCCATGTACTGGTTTTCCATTAATTAGTTCAGTATAAAACTTGTCCAAATGGACTAATAAACTCACGATGAATTGTTTGTTTAATTTATTCTCAGTTTGTTTGTTTGTTTTTTCTATCAATACACGTATCAAAATCTGTCCCCCTTCAATAATTTCCCAAGTATCCAATGATCTCTCGTATCTCGTGGCTTGGATTTCGGACCAATCACGTGGGCCTCACTGTGAGTGGTGTCCGTATTCCAACTGAATGGCACTGGACACCAGGATCATATGGACGATTGGAATTGCACTCAGTAGTGACATTGTCAGCTTACGGTGTATCCCCCCGCTACGCTCCACGGGCTAGGAACACTTTCCGGCGTCTCCAACTGGGCGGCCAGCTTGGCTAACCACGTTGACGGCGGTACGGTCTGAGTCTCATCACGTGGGTGATTGGCCTCACCCTCCTCGACACCGGATCGAATGCAATCACATCACACAAATGCAAAGTGCAGGTGGGTCCGGTCAGAGCTCATGTGTGGATTGTTGATGCAGCGAATATGATATATTAGACCAAGGGAACTGGAATGGGGGTCATGGGTCGGCATACCCTTAGTCGGATTTAGGGGCGCCATTTGGGTCGGACTCCTGCCAAAATGGGTGCATGGCATCCCAGATCCGATTGAATAATCAGGGCTCACGGGTCGATACGAATAGTTAATCGTACCCCGCCCATTTTTTAATTTGTTGTTAAACCCTGACCATCCTGGGTCTAGTACAGGTTGGGATCGGATCATGCCCGAACCATTGACACTCCTAGTCCTGCGGCTCTGACCGAGCTAGGATCAGGTGCCATCACATGACACTTTGAAGTGTGCCGCTGCACCTGTTGCCCTCTATCTTTGGCTGACAGTCAGTCAATTGTAGGGCCTAAAAGTAGATTGAGGGCAGCCAGATGTAGAGGCACACTCAAAGTGTGCCATGTATTGGCACCTGATCCTGGCAAGGGTTTCTCGTCAACAAAAAGTTTACATATTTTTTTAGAAAATATTGTTGATAAAGACCTCCATTTTGTTTGATATTACTTGTCATGTACGTTCCTTTCTGAAATCTCTGAAACAAACATAAATCTTCTCATGATTTATAATTTTTTTTAAAGGAAGCTGGGGTTAGGCAGACCCTTACAAGTTTAGAAAACTATACCATTAGGATTTGAACCTGCAACGTTCCAACACAAAGTGAGGTGCACTAGCTGCTCTTACCAGACAAGCAAAGCCGCTTTGGTGGCATTTTTTTTGATGATTATCAAACTATTTCATTGCATGATACTTCAGTGTTCTTAGACATTCTGGAAAGCTCAAACTCAGTCCTCTAACAATGACATCTTATTACCTTGTTTTCTAACTCACCAGTTACTATTCAATTGCATCCCGGGTTTTGAACCTGCAACCTCCCACCGCAATGGAGATGCTGCACTGATAGCTCCTACCAACCACCGGGAGCACCCCAATTGGTATGACATCCTATTACCTGACTGAGTTAACTTGGGTTAAAATGGGTCCGTTTGAGACTCGACCTGTTTATATATACCCAACCAGATTTTCCCGAAGCCATAGCCATATGGCTCTCCAAGTTCAGCCATACTTAGAATTGGAACCCAACCCCAATTATATTGGATTTGGTTCGGACCTAAATTTTAGAACCTATTAAAAAAAACAGGCCTCACAAAACCGGACCCCAACCTGATCCTCGCCAACTGGGTTCCAGCCTTATTCATAACAGGCGTAGCTAGGTCAAAAGGGCAAGCATGATATGTTTAATAGGCTGTCAACGGGTCGGCGGTACCCCACACATTAGGATATATCCAAATCCATTCATATAACAAATTATCGAATTCGGGTTTTATCGGCTCATGAAAATAGAATCCCAAACTCGCACTTGGCATAATTTCAGAAATTTACTTTTACTGAAAATATATATAAAATACTCGGGTCGAATCGAGTGCTCGACAAAATAATAACTCAAACCCAGCACACATATTGCTCCGGTCAGATTCAGGTCGATCCGAATATTATTTAGGTCGACACTTTTCACATTCGAGTCGGGTCGGGTACCCCCAACCCGTTGACAGCGAACTAAGGGCTAAGGCCGTTGTTTGATAATTGTCGCATCATGTATTTCAGAAAACGAGATTCTCCATATGGAATATCCGGAAAATGCAAATTCCCGATCAAGAAATTTCCTGTTTTTTTCAGTTCTCTTTTCCTCAGAGACGCTATAAATCCGAAGCTCCCTGCGAAAGAAGAACAGAGCACCGAAAGGAAGACGCAGATCGTCCCAAGAACCGTTTTCTTTTCCTTTCTTGATCAGCATTGCTCTGAATATCCTCCAAGCTCGAAGCACGATCCCATCTCTTCTCCTTCTCCTTCTCCTTCTCCTTCTCCTTCTCCTTCTCCCTTCCCACGCACAGTACCTACTCTGTCCCTGCTTTCTCGCACATAAACGTCCGCTCCTCTTCACTTGATTTACCAGATTATCCGTTTTCCGTCGATATTTGGATTAGTTAACAGAAGCTCGTCTCAATTTGCTTTCTGCAATTGTATTCGGAAGATATATCGTCAGAAGAAGAACTAAAAGGACGGAAATTTTTTGCAGTTGAGAAGCTCCGTCTGAGAACTTGGGGAAGTTAGTCGGATCATCCGAGCTGCTGCTTTACGTGGAGATTGTTCGTTAATTAGGCCGAAATTCAAGGACGGTAACCCCGATTGTTCTTAATGGAGGAAAAATGTATCAGAAGCCTGAGTTTGTAACTAGAAACAGTAAGAACTGGGAGGAGAAATCTGGAAATCAGTCTAGGTGGTCTGCGAAGACCAGATGGGAGGAACGGGTGGAGCAGAAGCATGGAGGTGGACTGCGGTGATCGGGCTAACCTGCATATTGGCGTCCGCCTCCGTCTCGGCGGAGCGGAACCGGATGCTGCACGACCACAAGATCGCCGTGAGTGCTGAGAGAGAGATGGAAGATCTGAGAAAGCTCATAAAGTTGCTATGGCAGTCCGATTATTACGTGTTGTAACCAAGAATCGTACTCCCATGTCACTTTCTGTTTTCATCATTTTTATCTTTGTTTTTCTTCCCTTCTTTCTTCTAAATCGTGGTAAAGTAGAGTGCATGAGTTGAGCTGGCTTCTGCTTCTCTCTCTGTCTCTCTCGCAGGACACGAGGTTTGGGTGGAGGGTGGTATTGGGGACGGTGATTGGGTTCTTCGGAGCGGCGTTTGGGAGCGTGGGAGGAGTCGGAGGGGGAGGGATATTCGTTCCCATGCTCACCCTCATCATCGGCCTCGACGCCAAGTCTTCTACGGCCATCTCTAAATGTAAGCACACGATTGAAAATTTCCCTTGCTTCCTCTCTTCAGCATTGATGGTAACAGTTTAAAAAAAAAAAAAGACTTAGCCCTTTACTACGTTCGATTTGATACAGGTGATGTTACGAGTGATGCACGCACCATAGTGACAAACATTTTTATCGGCAAAATCTCGTTTTTCAAAAAACTCGCGAGAAATTGAAATTTTTTCATAAATCTCGCTTTTTTTGGTGCAAAATCTCGGCAATAAAAAAATAAATTAAAAAATATGAAAATTATTTTATATAAGAAAATATTAATAAAATTTATTTAAAAATAAAAATACAAGGGTTTTTCATGATAAATAACCGTTTAAAACATACATATCACGGTGTTTATGTTTTTTTATAAATCTCACGATATTTTGAAAATCTCGCAAAAAGTTACCGTATTAAACTTTCAGGCAATTTCTCGTGATATATCACAAGATTTTCATAAATATCACGATATTTGTCACTATGGCACTCACTCACCGTGTTTGTGAACTGGTTGTCCTTATTCTGGCACGGTCTCGATAACTGAGGGATGGAAGAGGGTCAGAAGCAAATTGTCCGTTATGAGTAAGCCATAGTCCAATCCGGAGCATATGCCGTCTGGGGCAGTTTGTATAAGTAATGGGAACAGGGTAGCAACTTAATTAGCAGAGGAACTGGGATGAAATTGGACTTAACCCGAACCATTTGGATTATATAACAACCTAGCAGAGGAACTGTGCTGGAATCGGACCTAGCCCAATTCCTTTTGTGTGCGCGCATGCACACATATATATGGATAATACATCTGGGATAAATGAAACATGCTAAATGGGTCTTTTGGCTTTTTCGGTGTTTTTTTTTTTTTGTGGTTTCAAACCCATAAATGTGTTTGGCATGGTGAATTTATTAGGAATACACACATGTATCATGTGTTTTCAATGAAAAAATGGATATTTAAAGCATAAAAAATTGACAAAGAATCTAGACCATTGATTATTAGAACCTTATAAAAAACCACTAATGTGTGAAAATGGAATGTTTCATGAGCTGTTATCTATAAAAATCATGTACATAAGTCCATCTTACTGTCAAAATTTAAAAATAAAATGAAAAACCCATTTAGCATATTTCATTTAGCACCGATTAATTACTCATATATATATATATATAGTGAGTGGTAGCTGCTTACCATTTAGCTGGTTAACCTCCATTAGACGTGCATGTCATCGTTAAAAAACAACCTTTAGCGCACACAAAAAGTACAGGTAAAGGCCAAGGAGTCTTTAGCGATGCTTCTGCATTTCTTTTAACCTTTAGCGCATTAATGAATTACCCATATATATATATATATATATATATATTAGATGGTTTGAGCTAAAAAAGTAACCTTGCACTTTTAAAACTATCATTTTTTTTGTGTGTTTTAGTCATCTTTATAATGTTGAATCTATCTAATGCTAAACTTAATTAGTTTAACGGTAAATTAACTCTTATATATATATATATATATATATATATATATATATATATATATATATAAGTCGAGTTGTTTTTCTTTTATTTAAAATAATCAAAGAATTCAGTTCTTTACTTTTATGATGAGATTTTAATTCCGTGTAAATTAAAACTGAAGGTGTGTGTGTGGTCCCTTGTAAACCCAAACATTAACACCCAAAAACATACGACGACTGAAGTTTATTGCTTTTCTGGGACAGGCATGATTATGGGTGCAGCAGGATCGACTGTTTACTGCAATCTGAAGCTAAGGCATCCGACGCTACCATTGCCACTCATCGATTACGACTTGGCTCTGCTCTTCCAGCCCATGCTTATGCTGGGAATCAGCATCGGCGTTGGTTTCAATGTCGTTTTCGCAGAATGGATGGTCACTGTATTGCTGATCATCATCTTCACGAGTAATTCTTTGTGGCTGAATATACACATTCTCATGCTTTTGTCAAGTTTTTTTTATTTTTTTATTTTTTGTGAATTTTATTGAATGTGATGACCGACGATTGTTTGCGCTCAACCAGTTACATCAACAAAAGCTTTCCTCAAAGGTGTTGAAACATGGAAGAAGGAAACCAAAATGAAAAGGGTACGTCCTTCGTGATCTAACTGAGAAAAAGTTGGCAATCAACCTTTAGTGGAGTTACTTACATGAATGGACTGCTATTGTTTTGATTTCAGGCTGCTAAAGAAAATGATAAGTTGGCCGGGTTCGTCTGTGATTGCAATAAAGTTCCAAAAGCAAGCACGGTTTCCATGGCTCCTAGAATGGGTCGGAAACTCAAGTCTTGATACCCTGGTTGCACTGGGTGCAGTTCAATCAGGCATCATCACATGTTCACTTTTCATGCTCTTTACTCAGTTGATATTCATCATCTCTTTTATTTTCATGTGTTTCAGGCAATGAGGAAGTAGAATCTGGTGGCCAAACTAATGGCATGAAAACAGGGAGCAAAGACCCTGGAGATGCAAACGTGAGTTTTTTTTGTTATAACTTTATGTCCATCCAATTTCCAAATGTTATCTGTGTTCACTGCCTGTGACTTTTGACCGTTCAGGTTTCTATCCTGGAGAATGTCTACTGGAAGGAACTTTTCCTTCTCATCTTTGTTTGGGTTTTATTTCTCGGCTTCCAGGTTGCAAAGGTTTGTAATTCATCGTCCCCATAGTGACACCATTGAAATTTAAGCTTATGTGTTTATGTAAATCCCATGTTTGCTCAACTGGTTCTCTATCTTCAAACCCCAGTAATTCTTTTGAGTTCCTTCTGTGTGCAGAATTACACAAAAACATGCTCAACGTTATATTGGGTTTTAAACCTACTTCAGGTTAGCTACCTAGCATATTAGTACTACAAAACTATTTCAGTCGTTTGATTGGTAGGTGGATAATGACTAATGTTGCATATGATGCTTATTGATGTCCTCAGATCCCTGTTGCTGCTGGGGTATCACTCTTTGAAGCTGTGAGCTTATACAAAGGAAAGAGAACCATAGCATCGAAGGGTAAAGGGACAAATTGGAAAATCCATCAGCTGGTCCTATACTGTTGTTTAGGCGTGCTGGCTGGTATAGTAGGTGGGCTGCTTGGTCTAGGAGGAGGCTTCATCTTAGGTCCCCTGTTCTTAGAGCTGGGCATACCTCCCCAGGTATCTTATTATATTTTTTTGTCTCTATGTAGTAATGCTCTTATTGTCAAAGTACTTTCCACCAAAATTAACATCTTCCTCAAAGGCATAATTTTACCCAAGTAACATGCGCTACATGTGCTCCTATCATCTAGCCAAAGTTCCAAGTCTTAATGGTCCTCTGAACAAGCTAGACCTCATCCTCTCAGAGCAATCAAACATTACTGCAATCTTTACCATGTTTCTCCGTGTGTGTGTGAGAGAGAGAATGCAGGCTTGCATGTCTGCATTCATGTATTTGTTTCTGTGTTTTTTATTCTACATGAAAATGTAGTGCTTTCATTTACTTTCAATTCCGAGGTCATCTGGCATCTGCAAAGGCTCCTATTAACTGAAGTGTTTACTTTCTGTCACAGGTTTCAAGTGCTACAGCTACCTTTGCCATGGCTTTCTCTTCATCCATGTCTGTTGTCGAGTACTATTTTCTAAAAAGATTCCATGTCCCATACGGTACGAACTATGAGAATTTTTCGCATTATTCTTGGAGCTGTGAAAGTTGGTTCGACTGAAGAATTTGTTTTTTTTGTTGTTGTATGCCAGCACTATATTTCATTGGTGTGGCAGCAATAGCTGCATTCGTGGGGCAACGTGTTGTGAGAAAATTGATTATCGTATTGGGGAGAGCATCCATCATCATCTTCATTTTGGCCTCCACAATTTTTGTTAGTGCAATCTCACTGGGTAAGAATTTAAGGGCCTCTCTATCCTGTAAGACACTTGTTTTGCCGTTTTTCTTGGTACACGCATGCATGTTTAGACATGCGTAAAATTCTCCATTCTTTGTTATTTTTCCATGGAAACAGAGTTTTTAGATTTTTTCTCTTTGATAGGCAAGTTTGGGGCATACTTCCATGCAGGGGCGTAGCTAGGATTCATGTGAGGGGGGGGGCAAACAGGGGTGTAGAAAAAAAACTATTTGTGTGATAGTTGGGGGTTCGGGGGCAGCGCCCCCGAAAAAATTTTTTTTTGAGATAAAATAAAAAATGGCTACAATTATTAATAAAAATCTATTTCATATGGACAAATCAAACTATTTGCTGCAGTAAGGGCTGGGCTGGGCTAAAAAATGGATAAAAATCTATTTCATATGGAATCAGGGCAGGGTTAGGACTGTGCTTTTAAAAAAAAAAAAAATTAACTGTTTGGGGAGGCAGGACTGGGCTACAGCCCAGTCCTGCCCCCCCCTAGCTACGCCCCTGCTTCCATGGGATTCGAATCCGAAACCCCTTGGTTATGTAATAGGACCTAACCATCCAACTCTCATTTGACCCCCGAGCTTCCTGGTTTTTGTTCTACTGAGAATTTTAAATTTGTGACATGATGTTCTAAACTTCAAGCAAGTGATCCATGTGGCAACAACAAGCATTCATTCCTTCACACTGAGATGTTGAAGTAGTTAATGAAGCAATTTGACTACTTGAAAACTGATTGCAGATTGAGACACAAGGGCATAACAATTACTGTCTAGGCTTCTAGTATGTCAAAGTTGTTTGTTTACAGCCTTCCAGATAGATCAATGAGCATAATGTAGAATGATATGAACATGTTGATTTCTTGAATTTTGTGCACGTGTATTTAACCGTATCCAATTTGTACATGTGTTTACACTTAGAAATGATCTGTCCGTGCACTATAAATGCCTACTGAGTTTTCTTTTGACATTGATCTATTTTCACAGGTGGAGTCGGTATATCAAACATGTTCCAGAAGATTGAAAAGCATGAGTACATGGGATTTGAGAATTTGTGCTAATCCGTCAACTAGTAGAAAGAAGAATGGAGAAACAAAAAGGCCTCCTTCGTAATCTTCACCACCTTCGCAGCTCTTCCTCAAGTGATGTTTCCATATAAATTTATCGGTTTCTTGGTTGAAAATAGTGCCATGAGAGGTGACCGTGGTTTTTTTTTCATTTTTGTTGATTTTATGCCCTTAAAATTGCTTGAAGGGCTTGGTTTTTGTAAGGGTCATGAGGTGAAAAGAAAGGCAAAAATCGCTCTTTCTTTGGCTGAATAGTGGCTTTATGTTTTGAGGCATCTCTCTGTTCCTAACATTCATCCCTTGCATTGCAAGAGCAAGTGAAGAGAATTGTTGATTTTGAGGTGGCCATATGATTTATAGTTGGATGACTGTCAAATGTTTGTATGCTTCATGGCCTATTCAACCGAGTCAATTAGTAATGTGTTGGTGCCCTACACTAAGGACCCCAAACCTAAATGAGATTGGGCAACTATTGTTGATCCAAATACGAATCAAGGTCACCTAATTCAAAAATTGAATCTAGTGTCAAATCTCGGTCACTATGATTCCAATCTAAGTTGATCCCATAAGTGGGGTTTAGTTTTGCACAATCAGCATGCACTCAAAATTATCATATTTCAATCTCCTTTTTTTAGGGAGATCATATTTATGAGGTGCAATGAGATCACATCAATACCACGATGACCCTTTACTCTAATTACAATGATAAATGTTCGGATACAAGATTGATGTATTGCCAACAATCAATCCACTCTATGACCCCACGCAGAAGAGGGATAAAGATGCCCAAGACTTTATCAATCAGTGAAGAGTTGTATACCACCGAATAAAGGATCCAATACATAAATCTCATGCACGCACCATGATCTTAGACAACTTCAACAAGTTGTTTAAGGGTCTTTTAACTACTCAAAAGTGTGAGACCTTTGTCGATCTAATTGATGTTGCTATTTGGATGAAAAAAAACCTTAAAAAAGACATGTATAATGGGATTTTGGTTAATGTTGGGTCTGAAAGAGCCAAGCTAAAATACCTTTAAGAAGCTAATTTTTTCATACATGTAAAACATAATTTTGACAGACACCAAATAGTATTGTTTTTTTTTAAACCACCTTTTCAAAACATGGAAAACGATCAATCACATTGACACTAATAAAAAAGGGAATTGTAAATACAAACCTTGACTTTGGATCATCATGCAACCAAGATTCATCAGAGTTCCCAACTTAATGACCACAACTAGAATATGATATAAGATTTTGCATAGTCTTCTTTTCAACAGTTGGTTTCCTTACAACATCTTAAAAGCTATATATATATATATATATATATATATATATATATATATATATATATATATATATATATATATATATATATATATATTAGTTGATGAAAGAAATGCCAAAAAAATGGATCAACAGATACAAGAAATAACAGTTTTACTGGCTCAGCGTTTACGCCAGTAAAAGCCTCGCCAATAAAGCTTTTACTGGCGCAATTTTTACTGGCATGTTTTCAGTGCCAGTGAAAACCTTTCACTCGTGCAATATTTGTGCCAGTGAAAGACGGAAAACTGCTGCAGGAAAATATCTTTACTGGCGCTAATTTAGTGTGACAGTAAAAATGACATAAAAAAATAGTGCGTGCATGCTCCTCTTTAGCGGATGAGCTATCATCTTTAGCATCCTCAGTAAATTGTAATCCATTATCAGTGTTTACATGACTAGATTGATCTGTTTTGATAATTCAGATTCCTTGACTACTTCAGTGTTAACTTCAAAATTTTGTCCCTAGAAATGAAAAGAAAGCACATCATTCAGTAGAGATTAGATATTACTGAGTCATCTAGCATACCCACAATAATTTATGACTTAAAATATTAATCATGAATATGGAATTTTTCAAGAGAAATTGCCTCAGCGGTCAATAGAGAAGGAACTGATAAGTTCAACATTGCCAAATCATCTGGACCAAAATGCTGCGAACAATATGGATGAAGCAGCTGCAACAATGGTCGTCTTCCATTCTGATAATTCCACAAAGAAGAGCTAACTGCTAATAGATTTAACTAGCATTATACTGACTACCATAAGATTTCAATTGTTCAAGGCATTTAATAAAAGAAAACCAACCTTATCTAAAATGAGTGCCTTGAGTCCTGGCTTCTTTCCATGTGCAGTGCCGTGTATCATGCCTGCCTTGGTAGATAGATCCTACAAAAAATAGCTTTGGAGAGGTGTATGCATCTTGCTGCATGCTGGATGATTGTCGATCAGGTCCTAAATTTGCTGTTGTAGTTTTGTATCTTTCTATAAACCACTACTAAGATTACCTTTAGAAAAGAGAGAAAAGAAGAAAAATGTCAATTATAGTAGATTGCAACTTACTTTGCAATGCCGGTGGAAGTATTTAGATTGTTTATTTTAGGATGTTTTGATTGCTTTATGTATTAACTTTAGAAATGTCTCAAGCAAGCACCAAAGTCATTTTACTTTCTTTCTCATTCTCTCACTTCTTTTATCCATTTTTTAACTTTTTTGTGAAAAACTTTTAATACTTACTGAACCAAATATCTATTACTACACAGTTATCTGAAAGTAATGATGTATAGAATACTGATTTTATGTGTCCTAACAGGCTGACGTCGTTCTTTGTGCAGGATGCTTTGTCCGTGGCAACTATCAGGTTGGCCTTTCTGATGTAGATTTCAAGCGAATTGATCCTACTCTTACTAAAGAGGCTAAGACAGACTGGACTGATGGGGAGACATTGCGACTTCTAGAAGCCATTTTGCAGTATAGTGATGACTGGAAGATGGTATCTGATTATGTTGGTAGCAGAATTGAGAAAGAATGCATTGCTCGGTTTATCAAGTTGCCAATAGATGAGCAGTATATGGAACCTTCTTTATACCAAATATTAGAGTAGAGTACCAAAATTGAATTTAAACATTTTATCTGTTTCTCAAATTGTGTATCATGGATGTAAAGTTTTATTTTCATCTAATGATTGTTTAATACAGGATCTTCAATCCAGGAAGCCGATTGGGCGAGGTCATAGAAGAGGAGATCTCTATGTTATGAACAATCTTGAGTTATCAAAACATACATTTTGTAATTTTGTGGAAAAAAAAGATATAGAAAATTGGCACAATATGTTCAAATTACACTTGTTTTCATTACTTACAAGTTATAAAGAAAAAAGATTTTGTTTATGAAGATTGCATCCTTGGTAAAAAGAAATCTTTACCCTTTGGGCCAAGACATTTTATATCTAAAAATCCATTTGAGTAGGTACATTCAGATGTACGGGGGCGGGCTTCGATTGTATCCAAATGAGGAGTATCTTATTATGTTGTATTTGTGGATGATTATAGTAGACACTCTTAGATATCTTTTTTCAAACACAGATCCGAAGTATTTGATTGTTTTAAAAAATTTCATTGTTACACAAAGACTCAATTGAGAACCAATATTCAAATCTTTAGAATCGATTCCAGAGGAGATTTGTGTCAAAAGAATTCAAAAATCATCTTGACTTACATGAGATTATCCATAAAAAATCTTGTCCTTGTACTACTCAACAAAATAGACTAGCCGAAAGGCAGTGTAGACATATTGATGAGACAACTAGAACACTCCTTATATCAAGAAATGTTCCAAAAATATTTTAGGCCGAAGTCGCTCTTACGACAGTTTATTTGATAAATAAAATGCCTTCAAAAAACATTGAAAACATTTCTCCTATTGAAAAATTATTTAAAACATCTTCTGATTATAAAAGATTGAGTCTTTGGTTGTAAATGCTTTGTCCTTACCAACAAAAATGATAAATTTTCTCCAAAAAATAATTCCTTGTGTTTTTTTAGGCTATGCCGAAAATCAAAAGGGATATAGATGTTATGACACTAAAAGGAACAAATTATATGTTTCAAGAAATGTTACTTTTTTTGAAAACGAAAATGGGTTTGGTAAAGAGAAAATCCAAGAGAATTGTAACTATTCATTTCTTTTCCACCTTGTCAATGAACATGAAAGATGTGAAAACATTCATGATGTGCATGAGAGTGACAATGAGGACACTCATGATGCACATGGAAATGTGAATAAGGGTCTTGATGGTATAAACCTATCTCATAATGAAATTCAAACCAATACTCAACATACTGAAGACCATTCACCATGTGCTTTAAAATAATATACCCAAAATCAAGATATAGATTTTCCTAGTGTTAGAAAATCCATGAGAATTTTAAAAGCTCCTAGTAGATTTGTATCCTATGATTCTTTTAAACCTAGGTATAGATTGTGTTTAATGGATATACACTCATATATAAAACCAACATATTACCATGATGCTAAAATTCATCAAGAATGGATTAAGGCATTGAATGATAAATTAGAAGCTTTAGAAAAGGTAAAAACTTTAGAAATTCAAATATTACCTAAAGGAAAACTATAGAATGTAGATTGGTCTACAAGATGAAAACTAAATGGGATGGGACATTAGAAAGATATAAAGCTAGGTTAGTAGCCAAGGGATACAATCAAGAATATGGTATAGGTTATGATGAGACATTCGCTCAAGTCGCTCTAATGACCACTGTTAGAACCCTTATTTATATAACATCAATTAAAAAATGGTTAACATTTTAAATAAATGTAAAAAATGTCTTTTTGAATGGTAATCTCAATGAGAAAGTTTACATAGATCCTCCACCAGATTTAAGTTTAGCACATGGAAAAATCTTTCGATTACGAAAAGCATTGTATGGTTTAAAGCAAGCCCCCAAGGCTTGGTATGATCGGTTCAATAGTGTGATGACACAACTTCACTTTAAATCTTATTATACTGATACTGCATTGTTTGTTAAGTCTTCTAATGAAGGAATGATAATATTACTTCTTTACGTTGATGATATGATTATCACAGGAGGTGACAAACATGGAGTTAATCATACCAAAGATGTGCTCAAAGATAACTTTGATATGACAAATCTTAGTTTTTTACTATATTTTTTTGAAATACAAATGGCTTACTCACCTCAAGGTTATTTTTTATCGCAGACTAAGTATGCAGCAGAGATCATAGAACGGCTAAGACTCTTAGATAAAAAATGAGTTGATACTTCAGAGGTCATAAATGCAAAAAATGAAAGAAAGATGATGGAGAACCTATGAAGGATCCAACTCCATATAAACAAATGATTAGAGCTTTGGCTTATCTGTCTATTATTCGTCCTGATATTTCTCATGTTATTCATTATGTTAGTTAATTTCAGCATGCTCGCACTATAGTACATATGAGTGTTCTAATGAGAATTATTAGATATATTAAAAAATCTATTAATTATGGTTTATTTCTTTCATCATTTTTCTCGTTAGAAGTTATTGCATATTCTGATTCTGACTTGGGAGGATATGAATGATAGACGCTCAACCACTGGTTCCTGTATTTTTGTAGGTGATTCTCTAATTTTATGACGATGCAAGAAGTAGCAGAAGGTGTTCCTCTCTTTCACTGAAGTAGAGTACTGTGTCATGGCAACAAGTACATCTGAATTAGTATGGTTGAGACAATTATTAGAAGATTTGGGAGTTCACATTGCAGAACCCTCAAGATTATGTTGTGACAACAAGAGCATTGTATACATTGCAAGCAATCATACATTCCATGAGAGGACTAAACACATTGAAATGGATTGTTACTACATTCATGAAGAATTTTTGAAGAAGGCCATCACGTTGCCTTATGTTCCATCTGAGTATCAACTGACAGATTTCTTCACTAAAGCGCTCCCGTCACCTAGGTTTCACTTCGTACTTGGCAAACTATCGGTTGTTACACCGTGAGTTTGAGGAAGGGTGTTAAGATTAGCCCTATATATATAAACTGAAATACCCATCAAGGGCATTCCGGTCATTTCACTGTGTAATAGGCATCAGCCCATTAAGGGTTGACTGTGTATTTTTTTTTTTTTTTTCTTTATTTTTGTGTTTTACTTTTTTATGTAATTTGATTGGGCAGCTCCAACTAGCTGATGGAGTTGCTCTCTTTTGCCCCCTTGTATTATAAATAGGGCTTCAAGCCCATGTATTCTTCAACGCTTTTTAGAGCATTTTCATGCAATACAAGAAATATTATTTTGACTCTTGTGTGGGTAGTGTGGCTTGATCAATTAAGTGTTCTTCGCCTTTGTTCTATTTCATTACAGATATGATTCTTTGTTTCTGTTGCATAAGCAGCTGCTAAAAGAGATGATGGAAATCATGGAATGTCAGCAGCTCTAGAGGCAATATCTGTGCAGGCACATGCTCAGCTGGATCAATAAGAGAGGGATGTGGAGCAATCCATCACAAATATTATTGAAGTTAAGGTGCTTATATTTACAAAATTTATCAAATTTAATTTCCCATAAGTTCTTATATTACTTGAAAATATTGTTTCTGATATTATATTAAAAAAAAAGCTGAAGAGAATTCAGGACAAAATCTTGCATTTTGAGGAGCAAGAATTGCAGATGGAAAAAGAGCGGATGCAACTGGACTACATGAAGGGCCTTCTATTTGTTGATCAGTTGAACTTTCTGCAACGAAATTCACATACTAGATCGATCGAGTAATCACCTGGCATCAAATCAAGAGTATCACCATCAAAAGCCTACAGAAAAAAATCATCAAAACATCTAAACATTTATCTAAAAGAAGCATAATGTTTCTGACCACTAACCTCAGCTATAAGTTTTGTATCATACATAAAATACAAGAACCTGCAAAGAAAAGAATAGAGAAACCAATTAGAAACAAAAAATGACAAGAATTAACCCGAGACAACTATTGCATATAAACATCAATCTTAAACCTTAAAAAACTAACATGCTTAACAAGAAGAATGTAATTTTCTGACTGAACATACATTTTTTGAGGTTCTCTACCACTATTTCTTATCATGCAGCCGGCACCCAACAATCAACAACTGGAAGAACCATGACCATTATACAACTTTGTACAAGAACAAGTTTGTAGGATCCTCAAATTCAACAAAGAACCCAACACACACGGGTCAGTGTTTTTCTGATTCCAAACAAAAAAAGTGAAAGAAGAAGAAAAAAGAGCGTAGCAAAGTCATTATATATAACAAGATCAGAAGCTTCACATAGAACTTTTTTTGCATAACATTCAAGCACTCAAGCAACTAAAGGATCTTGTTGAAATCAGCCATATTATCCACAGAGAAAGAGGAAGATCATATTTGTCTCTTACCATTTTCACAATCTATGATACTATTTTACCAATTTATACAATTCTAGTCTAAACCACTACCACTTTCCTACATTCATTTGAATCTGTTTATTTTTATCAATAGCAACAAACAGACTTGGATTGTTCAGGGAAATAAAGACAAGCTATCTAACATTTCATCTTTGAAACATTTGCACATGAACCACACACATAGTCATGCATTTCTTCAGGTCATGGGAATGGAGTTGGTAATGAACAAAATAAATAGGCTTCGGATTCAATTATTTCAAGCTCCCATGCATCCAAGAAATTTTTTGATAGCTTATTCAAATATTATAATGCATGTCTAAAGAGCAGCTAAACATTTTATATCCAGTCTAAACCGTTTGATGAACAAAGTGAACTACGGAAGTAAATGCCTACCTCCTCTGCACGTAATGTACAATATTGGTCATGGATATTCTCAATCTTCTAATTCAATGGGAAGATCTGCACCAATGAAACATAATCCTCAGGATGATTAATTAAATCAAAGTGCAGTTTATGTAGCTAATGAAAAACTAAGCAATTACAATCTTAGAAAAAATAACAAGCCACACCTTGTAGATCTTGTGATAGAAAACCTCAAGCAATCTGAGCTCAGCATTTGGATTAGACAATTCAACCTGTCCAATATTGGATAAGTACAAGTGCAAAGAATCTTCTACAATTGCAAGAATGTTGAGAACACTCCTAGTCCTACAAGTTGATATAACCAAGAGTACTATTAAAGCCTCACATAATTCACTGTTGGAGATAAAGCGGGTGTTTGTGTGTCAGTGTCGGATGCCACAGGAACCAATCATCCACTTCCCAACACCCCCACCCTACAGGAAAGGGTGGGGGGTGTTGTTTTTCGGGGGCCTCTTTCCTTGCAGAACCCTTGCATTTGGCTTGCAGCTGTGCAGTCCGTGGAAACTCATGGATTGCCACATGTTTCCACGGAAGCCTGCACACAAACACACCCAAAAGATATGGCAGAAGAACAAAAAGGTACATCCATGTCTTGCACAAGCCCTTCCTGACTTTACAAAGGAAGAGATAAATCTAAAAGCACGACTAGGATTGCAGACATTACCTTTAACTTCAGGTCATTAATAACGTCACCCACTATGCTCTGTTTGGGTAATTTTATACTATGAATGACCCTGAAAAAGAAAACTCCCAAGGTTCAAGAAGATCATTTCGGGCAAAACAGGGCAGGACATAACTAGCTGAAAAAGAAAACTCCAAAGGTTCAAGAAGACCCAGAAAACATGAGACTTGCCAAAGGAGCTACCAACAACCTGGTTGTAGTGAACAAGCATGTCGGACAGATGCTCCACACCTCTGTACATAATAGGCTGTGGTTTAGGCTGCTGGGAACAACAGTTATGAAATGTAAGCCTGATTTTTTATGACTCTTGCAAGCCAATATGCCGGGCAACTCTTTCAACATCATCGAAGAAGACAAAGAAGCAGGAAGAAGTAACATAGTCATCAACCATTAGCATGAAAAGTTCTTATTTATCAAACATTAACAAACAAAAACATCACTACAAATAAATATATACCAATATCATGACATCCTTGGTGGTCTAAAAAAAAGTGTTTAAAACATTCTACTTCAGCTACTCCGGTCCTGCGAAACAATGCCACTTTGAGTTTGTATGTAGAACAATGCACGCTCCAAGAAGTCCACTTCTGAAGTCCTCAAGAATCTATCCAAAATGGCAAATACAGGGACTTAACGGCCCCGTGAACAGAAATCTACCCATCTACAAAACAAGAACCATAGTATATGCATCTGTGCATAAACCGCACAATAATTTACAGAATAGAGGTCATCTCCATCAAGAAAATAGAATGACTGCATTGTGCTTATATTAACATGTGAACAGAACAATAAGCATTGAAGAAACAAAGAAGAAAGATTTGTTTAAATTGCTATTATTTCAATGAATCAAAATGGAGTTAAAGAGAGAAATATAATGGAACTAGAAAATCTCTAGGGGCTTCACCTCTACTTGAAATCTTTATATTTCTCACACTTTGAGCTTATTATGATGATCACTTCTCCCAATACAAGATAGAGAGAGGGGGTTGAGGTCGGGGGGTTAGGGTTTCAGGTAAGGTAATACCTAGAGTGGCGCTGATAGATCCTCTAGATGTTCCAAATTTTTTGGACCATATTCTTATTTATGCTGATGATATGATTGTTTTTTGGTGAGCAAACGTGCAACAGATGCTTAGATTCAAACTTATTCTCCAGTTCTTTCTTTCTCTTTCTGAGCTTTCTCTAAATGATAGCAAATGCTCTCTTACTATGTTCAATGTTCAGTCTCCTATGCTTGCAGCGGGTCCACGGATTTTTAATTATGCAATCTCTGAGTTGTCAATGACGTATTAGGGTCTGCCGTTACAAGTGAAGCGCCTCTCTTCCGCTGCTTGGGCTCCAACTATTCAAAAAGTGAAAAACAAGCTTTTTTCGTGGCAGGCGTCTTATCTCTCCATTGCTGACCGTCTGACTTTAATCAGACATGTTCTTTCTTCTATCCCTGAATTCTTCATGTCAATGTTCGTGATGCCTATGGGCGTGGAGAAGCAGATTTGTCGTTTAATGATGGATTTTCTTTGGTCTGGGTGTCAACTTAAGAGTAAGCGCCTTAGTTGGTTGGCGAACGGTGGTGTTACCTAGGCATATGGTTGACTTAGGTGTTTTTGCTCCAAGACAGAGGAGTATTGCTCTTGTGGTCAAGCAATGTTGGATGTCCCATCAACCAGGTTCTCCATGTACTCGTTTGCTTCATGCTAAATATGGTGCTCCTAATTTATCTCATTTTCGTCATGGAACCCGGGGATTGGTGATCTCACACTTGCAAAGCATGTGGCTGAGAGCCTTATCGTCCTTCAGAGATCAAAATGGGGATGCAGGAAATTATGATTAGTGGTTGCAATGGGCGATTAAACCAAATGGTGTGTTCCACACCCATAAAGTGTATAGATTGTTGCTCCCCCCAGGAGCAGATCGGTTCCCTGAGTGTGCATTATGGGGTAAGGGACCTTCCCCAAGATCTCGGGTCTTGGCTTGGTTAATTTTGCATGATAGGGTTCAGACTCACAGTTATTTAAAGAAGTTGGGCTTTCAGTTTCCAAGTTGGTGTGTGCTGTGTCAAGCTATTGAAGAAACTACTTTTCATTTATTCTGGTCCTGCCCAATCTTTGTGGCCCTATTTAATAGGACGTGAAGATCTCCGAACGTAATTGTCAAAGAGGAGTCTTTTGCGCTTGATCTGCTCCTGGGCCCTATTGAAATTAGACGATGCAAGCGGTGGAGACTGAATCTGGAAGACATGGTTGCTTACTACTTGTTGGTTTGTTTGGATGGCACGCAATGATGCTACTTTCCTTCAAATTCCGGTCATCTTTAATAATCTTGTCCATAAAATCTTGATTGATGTATATGTGATTCTAAGTATGCATCTTAGCGACCTCTCCTTCCGTTTGAATAACGTTCACTCATCAGTGGTTTCTTCTAATCCAGTGGATCCTGGTTGAGCTTGACTTTGTTGTTTGTTGCTAGTTGTCTGTAGTTTCTTTTTCTTTAGCTTTTCTTTTTCTAGATTTTAGTTTTTTTTCTATTTTGTTCGGTTCATGGGTTCAACATTTTGTTGATCTTCATGAGTGATAATGTTGATCTTCTTTCGGCTCTCTCTCTCTCTCTCTCTCTCTCTCTCTCTCTCTATATATATATATATATATATATATATATATATATATATATATATATATATATATATATATATATAAGAATTCCCAATGTTGTCATGCTGGGGCTGCACATGACGGCCAAAACCTGGCCCGATCCGGAGGTGGGCCTCTCGGAGTTTGCCTTCCAGAAATGCGACGATGTTCTCTCAGTTGGTTGAGCTGGGGAGCTCAGCCTCCGATCTTGCTGATCCTCCTCCTTCGGCAAAGTTCGATGCCGGTAGGAAACAAGAGGGGGAGAGAGCGCAGAGAGGGAGGGGGCAAAGCGAGAGGGAGAGAGGATGCGATGGGAAAAGGGAAAACATGGAAGAGGGGGGAAAAATCCCCCGCGAGCAAATTTAAAAAAGTGTTTCACTGGTGCACTGTTGTAGTGCGCCAGTAAAACCGAAATTACTGGCGCATCGTTAATGAGCTAGTGAAAACACTTTTCATTGACGCAAGTAGCAGGCAGACTACACAAGTGAAAATGTGCCTTTACTGGCGGTCTAACACAAAAAATAATGCTACATATACATTGAGAGCAAAGAGGGAATGGTGGCTTTTACTACACCAATAGCAAAGAGCTTGGTGACAACAAAAGAAGTCCATGCACATGCAAGTGTGTGTAGAATTTCCATGCATGTCAACACAACATCATGCGTCATTGGGAAAACTGTAACAGAAAAAGAATGGAAAAATAGAGTAAACCAAAGAGATTAGATGTTTTTTATAGAGGAATATGGGGCGAGGATAAAGATGCTTTCTTTAAGGGATCAGTTTTAAAGTCTAGTACCCCTAATCGGAACCACCCAATCGACTCTAAGTTATGGTCCTAGATCTGTTATAGAGCATCAAACCTATAGCAATTATTTGGCCAATAGCTATCAGAAACTTGGCTAATGCCATGCATGATTCTTTTTCTTTTTGATATTTACACGAAGAAACCACTCCCAGAATCATAGACTTAGCCATGCTGGCTCTGCCTGCCATACTTACAGTTGCCGGAGTTATCAGCATAAAACTCCATGGGCTTACCCTTTGCCCCCAGGGAGTCACCTAGAAATGCACAAATGCAACTCTAGCTACTTGCTGCTCCAAACAAATAGCGAATATTGATATCTGCTAATGTTGAAGGGTCCTTGAGGCACTCGACTGCTAGCTAGGGGATGAAGGGGTGGAGTTTCATGTTCTTCCTCTGCCCCCTAATTCAAATACGGGAGATGCAAAAGCCTGATATGTGTCTTATCACCGGAAAGGCCTTACCTGGCTGGGGTAGTGAAATCAACCACAGATGGGGATCGCCAGGTTCAACTATTTCTAAGGGAAAGGGCTTCTATTCTTCTTCTTTTGATTCGGTGGGTTTCTGGCATACCGAAGAATGCTGCCGGTTGCCTACAAATTTCAGTTTTCACCATCTCTCTTTCAATCACTCATGGTAAGGACACTTTCACCCCTCTTTGTGCATCTATGTGTGAGACACGCCTGAGATACGAGTCTATTTAGACAGGGCCAGAGCTCCCATTATACTGCTATACTCTTGATTTGAATAGATCTATCTTTCAAAAGCAAGAACTAACCTTTAAATCATGTTCAACATGTGTTCATTGTGTTAGAATTGATTCTAGCATGGATCTTTTGATCTATTTTTATGGCATCCTTATCTTCATGAATTGTGAGCCTTTCACCATCTTGATACTTGCATCTTGTAGAATATTGGATATGTTTAAACTGCTAACATAGTAAATAAACCGTGTTAAATACATCTATGTTATTATATATAGCATTTGGTGGCAAGATGCATGCAAACAAGAGTATACTGTTGTACAGTATCATACAATGTTATAAAAAACAATCTGAAATAGCCCCTCAACAAAACAAAACAAAACAGGAGCCAATTTGGCCTTTAAAAATCGGCTTTTTTTTTGTGAATCAAAAGAATCAGTTTAATTGGATTATTTTTAAATATAACTGAAAAAAAATCATTCTTTGAAATGGTCCGATCTGATTCAATTTGGGCCAGTTTTATTGTTTTCTTGAAAATTTTATTAACCTAATAAGCAGATTTTGACAACTTTTTTATTGTGATTTAGAACCTCTCTCTCTCTCTCTCTCTCTCTCTCTCTCTCGAGTAACCCGATACATTGAATGAAGTGTTGTTGATTGCAAGCGATCAAACATTGACGATTCATCATTTTTTATTTTTTTGCGCTCAGGAGATTTAGCGACGGTCTTGACTACTGCTAAACCTTTAGGCAAAAAATGGTATTTAGCGGCGGTTCAAAACCTGCTAAATGTTATTTTTTCAAAAAAAAAAATGTGGCATTATGCCACTCGTTCAAAGAAAAACCAGTTTGAAGATACAGTTTTTTTCTCTATATATATAATTTGTTCAAAGGAATTGGATCTTTTTCCTTGTTCGAAAATCTCCTCCCTTCTTCCACTCCATCCCCAAGAGTAACTAAGACCAATGCAGACATTTAAAAAAAAAAAAAACAATTAAATACTTTTTATTTTTTATCATGACCAAGGAAAGCATGTTAAGGTAAGTGTTGACCAGGAAACGCAGGACCATCTAAGAGTTGATCAAGACATGCAAGACCACCTAAATCTTCATAAGCTCACGCAGAACTTGAGGGGGATTATTTAAGAAGGTGTTAAAGGTGGGCTGTCAATCAAAGCATGTGATCAACATCAAGAAGGTAATGTGATGCTGAATAGAAATAATATAGAAAGAAAACTCTTGGCAAGGCAAAAGAATAAGGTAATAATACTAAATAAAAATGTCAATGAAGAAATGAATCTTCATCAAGGTGGCACAAGAATAAGGCAACTAATATCAAAACCAAAATAGAAAGAATACCGTGTGAGAGACAATTTTCTTATGAAAATCTTTACATACCTCTACCTTGTCAATGTTGGTAACCTTCCTTACCATGAGACTCATAAAATGTAAAGTCTCTTTGTATATATAGATGTACATGTCTCCCCCAAAATAATGTGAGTGAAAAAAAAAATAGAAACATTGTTCGTTGAAGTGTTTGACATGCTTCTTACTCAAGAGAAGAGGTCAAAAATGTTTGTTCCAAAACAACCTCATCAAGTTGAATCATCCCCCAACTACCTTCTTCTCTCAAAGAGGTCAGGTCCACGAAAATAACTTCTAAGGTCATGGAGGAAGAGGTCGAAGCTTTGAGAGGAACTCGCAAAATAACTTTCAAGCTTAGATAAAAGGATTCAATCAAAACTCCAACTCCTCCTACAATGAGTGTGCAGTGTGTAAGTTTTGTAGTTGTAAAAACCATATTGTCCATCAATGTTAGACATACCCAAGACTTGTGCTTCTATGTCATTAAATTCTTCTCAAGATGATGTCTAGTACCCTGACACTAGAGTAACAAATCATATGACTTCTGAAGATCAAGGTATGATTGATAAAAAAGAATACCAAGAGAACGACTTCATCACAGTTGGGAATGGAGCAAGTTTGTCTAACACTAATAACATTATTGTCAATTCAAACTCAAATTTTTTTATTTTAAAGAATGTCCTACAAGTTCCCAACATTAAAAAGGACTTGTTATATGTGGCCAAGTTTACTTATGATAACAACTGCATTTTTGAGTTCTCTTCTCATGGGTTCACTATGAAGGATGTGTAGAAAGGAACCATTATCAAAAGAGGACCAAGTAGGGGTGGTTTATACATGTAGTCTGGAGCTCCTAAAAAAATCAACAACAATTGAGAAGAATCTCACGTGTCTGGCAAGGGTGTGACGACTGAAACTTGGCACCATTGGTTAGGCTATCTAGGAAATAAAGCGTTTGAAACTCTTGAGAAAAATAATATTTTTTCTTTTGATAAGGACCAATTATCTAGTTTTTTCTCTATGTGAGTCATTGCTAAAATGCATAGATTACCTTTTTATCATGCTAAGTTTCATGCATAACACCCCCTTGAATTAATTCATGCATATTTGTGGGGTCATTCCACTTGTTTTTCTAAAGAGGGTTTTAGATATTACCTACTCTTGGTAGATGACTTTTCTAGATTTTCTTGGATTTTTTCTCTAACTAGAAAATTTAAGGCTCAAAGATGCATTGAAAATTTTAAAAGTATAGTTGAAAAACAGCTTGGGCATGATATTAAGATATTTCATAGTTGTGGTGGTGGTGAGTTTTTAATCTCAAGCTTCTCTAAATTTTTGAAGTATGGTATTAAATTATGGATGTCATGCTCATATACACTATAACAAAATGGGGTTGTTGAAAGAAAACATCAACATGTGGTAGAAACATGTATAAGCCTAATGAAACATGCTTCATTAAAAATGAATTTTTGGGTTGATGCTTTTCAAATGGTTGTTCATATTATCGTTAGATTTCTAAGTGCCAATCTAAATAACAAATCTTCATTCAAGTTGATTTTTAAAAGGCCTCACTAATATTACTTTAAGGTGTTTGGGTGCACGTGCTATCTTCATCTTGTCTCATACAATCAGACAAAGCTATCACCCAAGTTCAGGTCATGTGTTTTTATTGGATATGAGATCTATCATAAGGGATTCATTGGATATGATCTTGTATCTAAAAGAGTTGTTATCTCTTAGAATGTTACTTTTGATAAACAAAAAAATTTGTATGCAGGAACCAAAGAGCCCACTATTGACATAGAGGTGAATGAATAATTGCGTAATCAAGGCTCCAACACAGTTATCTCTAGTGTTACAAACTCCTCTGTGTCTCTCAAATTCCATTATATGCTCCTCCAACATCAAGCATCTGGAGTCTGAAAATCAAACCCAAGTCATTCCTAACCATGTTATACCTCATGTTGAAACTGAATCCCATGAG
The DNA here is from genome assembly GCF_984573655.1 of Nuphar pumila. Taxonomy (NCBI): domain Eukaryota; kingdom Viridiplantae; phylum Streptophyta; class Magnoliopsida; order Nymphaeales; family Nymphaeaceae; genus Nuphar; species Nuphar pumila. The sequence continues at coordinate 111,253,906 of NC_143256.1, forward strand.
CCATCCATTGAAATTAAATCAATTGAACTCATCTCTCAAATCGACTCTCATGAGTCTCCTACACAACATGAGATGGATGCTCAAAACCCAAACAATTGCATAAATCACCACAACAAAGCAGTAGATTAGCGACGACCACATTTCCGTTGCTATTCCGTCGCTAACAGGCATAGCGACGAATTAGCGACGACGAGGCGACGGTATGCTTACGTCGCGAATTTTTCGACGCTAACTGGTGGCGGAATAAATCTGTCGCCAGGTCCGTCGCTAATTGCGACGGACTAACAAGCGCTTTATTCCGTCGTTAATCCGCCGATACTAAACGGCGACCTCGGCTTGGCGACGGATTTACGTCCGTCGCTAAGATGTCGCTAGATTTATATACATATCGACGGATGTTTTCGTCGCTAATCCGTCGCAAAAACCAAAAAAAAAAAAATTAAAAATTAAATACCAAGAACGGTACAATTTATATTTCTTGTACAATTTATATTTCTTGTAAATAAAAAACAAACTACACTAAAAAATTCCATATAAAAGGAATCTACAACAATTAATCGTTCCACCTTAAAATTAACAAGTTTAATTATTTACAATTCAACAATTACAATTAGGAAACATAAAAAAATAGAACTTCTTCAACACAGTTCTCTAATCATCGCCAAGATTTTATGTGTCTTCTTGTTCATTGCCTTTATATGTCCCTTCAGCTCTGCTACGCTGATTATCGCTAGCAGCCTACACAAGAAAAGAACAGTCAGTATTGATAAACAAAATATAATGAAATAAATTACACACTATATGTGATTCTATCATGTGCTCATGTCTGTTCTAAGGCAATAAAAAAACTCTATATGTGATTCTATCATGCTCATATGTGCTCTAAGGCAGGCAAAAAGTTATATATGTGATTCTATCATGCTCATATGTGTGCTAAGGCAGTCAAAAAATTGAATATGTGATTATAGCATGTTCATATGTGTTCTAAGGCAGCTAGAAAAACTCTATATGTGATTCTACCATGCTCAGATGTGCTTTAAGGCAGGCAAAAAACTATATATGTGATTCGATCATGCTCGTATGTGTGCTAAAGCAGTCAAAAAATTGAACATGTGATTATAGCATGCTCATATGTGCTCTAAGGCAGGCAAAGCAAAAAAATTTATATGTGATTCTATCATAAATGATATATGTTCTAAGGCAGTAAAAAAACTCTATATGTGATTTTGGCATGCTCATATGTGTTTTAAGGTAGTCAAAAAACTGAATATGTGATTATAACATGCTCATATGTGTTCTTAGGTAGTCAAAAAACTGAATATGTGATTATAGCATGCTCATATGTGTTCTGAGGCAGTCAAAAAAACTTTATATGTGATTCTATCATGCTCATATGTGTTCTTAGGCAGTCAAAAAACTGAATATGTGATTATAGCATGCTCATATGTGCTCTAAGGCAGGAAAAAAATTTTATATGTGATTATAGCATGCTCATATGTGCTCTAAGGCAATAAAAAAACTCTATATGTGATTATAGCATGCTCATATGTGCTCTAAGGCAATAAAAAAACTCTATATGTGATTTTATCATGTTCATATGTGCTCTAAGGCAGGCAAAAAGTTATATATGTGATTCTATCATGCTCATATGTGTGCTAAGACAGTCAAAAAACTGAATATGTGATTATACCTGAGAGGGACCTACAATCGAAGATCCTCTATTCAGCACAATACTAGTGATCTCATCTCGGAGAAAGGGGGCGACGGTGTCATGGAAGTAGTCATTCATTGTGTCCTTAATGATCTGGCGTACATCATCACCGAAAAGAATAGGCTGCTGCTTGGAGCTTATGTCGGCGAAAGTAGCCTGTGAGCCGTAACTGGAAGAAGCAATAACTGGTGAAGTGTTCAGATTACTCCCAAACCCGAACACGCGACCTTTTTTTGGTTCACCTGCTGCAGTCACCCATGCTGCAGGATCAAATGATGGATACTGAGTAGCGTCATCGTCATATCGCTCTACCATCTGTTGCTCATATGCCTTCTACAAAATAATGTTTAAAGTATGCATTAATAATTAATGATAACATTATGATAACTTGCATATTGCAATGATTATTAATAGAATAAATACATACCATTGTCATTCTCGCCTTTTCTGATATGAAGACTCCCGTGGTCTTCCGTTTATGTGTTTCAACAAACAATCCTTATATGGTACAATGCCTCCTTTTTCTGCTTCCTGCGAAGTTAAAGGACAAAAGATTTAGTACACATTATAAAATTAATATTATATATTGATGAGTTACCATTTTCTTCAGGTGGCTCCCAAATGTCTTAGATTCACCTGTGTGTAGATGGGCTTCGGGCATTTTCGATCGATTTTGTGCAGCCTTCGCAGAGCGATTTCTAAATGCATCTCCCGCCCACTTATCGCATATTTCATTTCAGTAATCTCTCCTAATAGTAATAGGGTCATGGCCCTTCCACTGTAGTGGATCATCTACTACGCCAGATGCTTTTTTTGCTGCAGTCTTCATAGTGTGCAGCATGTCTGCAAATCGATTGACAACCACATTCTGCCACACCTTCCTTGCATCATTTTCTTCTACCGTAGTTGCGAAGTGATTCGAAGCCTACAAACATTTTCAGAAAGTTAGTAGACATTACTTAAAAAAATTAAATATGAAACACATTAACTATGTGGAACAACTGTATACCGTGAATGAGGACCATAATCTGTCTAACACCTCCTTTGGGTACTCTTTTCATTGAGCAACCGGTCCTAGTAGATGTTGAAGAAGTGAATTCCTAATCTTTCGTACTATTTCTTGTGGTTCAAACCTCGTGCTGCACATGAATTGTTACACAGTAAATATCAATATAAAATATTTATAAGATATGCAATAATTGAAAACGAAATACTTACGGTCGATTATCGATATACATTATTCAAATGAGTCTTCTTGTGCTAGATTAAGAAGACCCTGCTTCCTATGTTGGCTCCTGACTTGTGTGATCAACTGGTGTAGGTGGGTCGTGTATAGGCGAAACATCATCTGTAAAAAAATACGTTAGAAGTTCTAAGAATGCGCATTTGAACTAATTAAGCATCCAATTAGTTAATCAATATACCTATCACAGGAGCCCGTGAAGATGAAGGTTGGGCCTGGCTACTACTGGATGAGCGACCACTGTAACCTCCATGAACCATATTCTAACAAATAACATATGTCATACAATATATTCAAATAATTCACATCAAGTATTATACTATATTCAAGTCATTCGCATCAAATATTACAATAATTCAAATCATTCATATCAGGTACTGCAATACATTCAAGTCATTCACATCAAGCATTGCAATGCATTCAAATTATTCGCATCAAGTATTACAATGCATTCAAATAATTCGAATCATTCACATCAAATATTGCAATAATTCAAATCATTCGTTGCATAAATTACAATATATTCAAATAATTTAAATCATTCACATCAAGTATAACAATGCATTAGAATCATTCGTATCAAGTATTACAATACATTCAAATAATTCAAATCATTCACATCAAGTATTGCAATGCATTCGAATCATTCGTATCAAGTATTACAATACATTCAAATAATTCAAATCATTCACATCAAGTATTACAATGCATTCAAATAATTCGTATCAAGTATTACAATACATTCAAATAAAATTTTTAATCATTCACATCAAGTGTTGCAATACAACTCATGCATTCGCATCAAGTATTATAATACATTCAAATAATTCAAATCATTCACATCAAGTATTGCAATGCATTCGAATCATTCGTATCAAGTATTACAATACATTTAAATAAAATTTTTAGTCATTCACACCAAGTATTGCAATACAACTCATTCATTCGCATCAAGTATTACAATACATTCAAATAATTCAAATCATTCACATCAAGTACTGCAATGCATTTAAATAGAGGTTTGTAGTACAAGATTTTGCTCACTAGCTTGAGAATTCTTCCTCGTCACTAGTTTGACTTTCTTCTTCTTCTTCTTCTTCTTCTTCTTCTTCTTCTTCTTCTTCTTCATTGTTTGCCCATCCACTTGGTACATCATTTGGATCACATTCCTCTATGAATGTTTCATCGGCCAATGGAGATATAACATGCATATCATGCGCAACATCGTGACCATAAGCGAAGTCATAGACATCATCTGATTGATAGTAATCGTTGTCTTCAGCTAACTCATCTTTCTGTAACTGATCATACTCGGGGTATAGTTTGGACTTCACCTTGCAAACTGCCCACCATTCATTTCTATTTGGCTTTTTTATACTCGGATATGAAGTATAATAAACTTGTTGAGCTTGCGAGGCTAATATGAATGGTTCATATGTTCCAAACCTGGATTTATGATTCACCTTCACAATGCCTGAAGCTTTGTCGAGTCTTGTTGCAGTTGGATCAAACCAATGACACTTGAATAAAGTTACCCTGTTATTTATGCCTAAGTAAGTCAACTCCATTATTTCCTCTATAACACCGTAGTAATCATGTTCATTTTCACCGTAGCTGCTACCCTTGACACACACATCACTATTTATCGTTGATTTTTTTATACCGTAATCTTTTGTATGGAATCGATAGCCATTTACGATGTACCCGTTGTAGCATTGCACAACTTTGGTCGGACCATTTTCTAAATCACATATTCCTTGATCTTTAACATCACCATGGCAGACCTACGCATAGACATAAACAATGATTGTGATCATGATCAATTAAGTAACTTAGTGTTGTTTATAAGTACAAAATTTATGTTAGCTTCTTTACCAACTGTTTCAACCACTCCACAAACTTAGTTTTACGTTCTTTTTGTACTTCTGCATCAGTGAGATGTGAAACTTCTCTTTGCAAATACAGATCAAATCGTCTGCAAACCACAAATACTTATATTACCGAGCCATGTATCTATATATAGAACATAAAAGGATTTATAATTGTGTTGCATCTACATATACTTACTCGATGTATGGGTCGATCGCTGAGCAATTAAAAAGAATATAGATGTGTGCTGCATCTTGCTCTCAATCTGTCAATAGCCTTGATTGGCAACTACCAAATGCATGCCCAAGTGGTTGAAATATCGATAGCTTGTCAGCTACAGTTACTTGTTCTCCATCATCGTTACGGAGCAAACATGTGTAACGTGTTGGAATATGAGGTTTGAAGTACATAGATAAGAAATTTGAAATCTCTTTTAAAGTGTACGCCTCACAAATAGAGCCTTCTACTCTTGCTTTATTACGAACCTTTTTTTTAGGTCGAACATGCATCTGACAAGAATATACATTTCAAATTTTAAATATCTATCATTAAAGAGACAAATATAAAAAAATATATACCTTTCAAATGGGTACATCCATTGATATTGCACAGGACCACCAACCCTTAGTTCATATGGCAGATGTATGATCAAATGTTCCATAACATCGAAAAATGCTGACGAAAATATCTTTTCTAGCAGACAAACAGTGGTGATGACAGAGTCCTCGAGATTCTTTACATCTAATACTACGACCTCCGATGCGCACAATGTTCTGAAAAATCCGCTCAACTCAGACAATACCCCCTATATAGGTTTGTCTAACATATCATGGAATGCTAGGGGTATCAATCGTTGCATAAAGATATGACAATCATGGCTCTTCAACCCATATAATTGTTCATCGTCAATCTTCACAGCCCGAGCAATATTAGAGACATATCCATCTGGAAATCTCAATTGTCTCAACCATTGACATACATGTTTTCTTTGATCAGGTCCGAGCACGTACTTTGCCTTTGGTTTTAGTACTTTGCCATTATACACTTTGAGTTCCAATTCTGGTCTTTTACATATTAATTTTAAATCCATACGGACCTTCGGATTATTCTTTGTTTTTCCTTTAACATTCATTATTGTATTGAACACATTATCAAACGCATTTTTCTCCACATGCATCACATCCAAATTATGTCGTATCAATAGGGTCGACCAATACAGTAGTTTCCAAAAAATAGATTTCTTCGTCCAATTGTGATCCTTCCCAAATCCACGGAAGGGTGTAGGACATCGGGCATCTGTTAATACATCTGGAAAATATCGCAATCTTCTTAGAATCTCTATGCCAGACAATCTTGAGGATGGACCTTCCGTTTCAGTTATGGCTGATTTAAACGCATTCTTTTGTCGTCGAAATGGATGGTCGCTGGGTAGAAATCGATGATGGCACTCAAACCAGCAAGGCTTCTTTTCATGCCTCAATCTAAAAGCTTTGAAATCCTCCATGCAGTACGGACAAGCCAACCTCCCATGTGTGCTCCAACCAGATAGCATACCATATGCAGGGAAGTCACTGATTGTCCATAGAACATCGACCTTCATGTTGAAATTTTGTTTTTTGTGGGCATCATACGTGGTAACACCGTCATCCCACAGTACTTTTAGTTCATCAATCAATGGCCTTAGATATACATCAAGATTTTGGCCAGGTGAGGTCGGACCAGGGATCAACAGAGACAAGAAAAGATTTGGACGTTTCATACACAAGCTTGGTGGAAGGTTGTATGGAGTTACAAATACTGACCAGCATGAGTATGGAGTTGATCTACCCCCAAATGAATTAAATCCATCTGTACATAGACCGAGTCTAACATTTCGCACTTTCATTGTGAAGTTCTGATGAGTACGATCAAAGTGCTTCCAAGCTTCAGCGTCAACAGGATGCATGATCTTGTTTTCATCGTGTCGAACTTTATTTGCATGTCATCTCATGTGTTTAGCTGTCCTTGAAGACATATACAATCGCTGTAATCTAGGAGTGATAGGAAAGTAGCAGAGCGACTTGTATGAAACTTTCTTTGATCTCGTGCTACCATTGCCTCTTGTCTTTGGCTTGAACCGAGGATGCCCACATGACGGGCATGATATGTTATTTTCCTGCTCCTTGAAATACAACATGCAGTGATTTGGACAAGCATCAATCTTTTTGTAACCCATACCTAGAGCGTTGACCATAACTTTCACACGATAGAAATTTTGTGGCAATTTCTCATCTTTAGGCAACATACTCTTCACAATCATTCACAAACGGTCAAAACATGATTGACTCAAATTATACTCGGACTTCAAATTCATTAGTTGAAGAACTGCAGACAAGATAGTGTGACTCTCACAACCCTTCCAAAGTGGCTCATTAGCATCTCTAAGTAAATCATAAAATCTACTAGCTGCATCGTTTGGTGATTCTTCATCTGCGACAGTTCTTACATCACTAGAACTCATAGCAGAACCCAGTTCTGTTTCTGCGGCATCAAATATCAAATCTGTATATAGATTATCGTGCACCACATTCACCCGTGCATCAAAATCGTTTCTAAATTCTTCTCCATGAAACATCCATTTCTGATAATCACTCACAAAACCCTTCCTGTATAGGTGATGTCTAACGCTATGAGGTTCTACAAATCGATTATTCTTACAAATCTTGCAAAGACACATAATCTGACCTATGGGATCCACTGTACTGACACTTGTCATTGCAAATTCAATAAAATTGTCAACACCATCCATATATTCATGCGATAACTCATTGTCCACTATCCTACGGTACATCCATTCACGGTTTGCAGTCATTTTCTTATGATGTTACGAATAATAGCCTAACGAATTAAAAGAGAACAATCAGAATGCTATGATGAAGAACATATCAAATTTATCATGCAATATATGATGTCATACAATAACAAGAATTTTGATGCATGCATTGATAACTTAATATTTTCATGTGCAAACTATTAATGACACGATACAATCATTTGAAACATGCTTTCATTATACAATTTCACATAGAAGTCATAGTCAAATTGAAAGTAACTACATGCAAGCATGGATGCAATTACATCAAACATTGCAATACATTGTAATCATTCATATCAAACAAATGGCAAACATGTACATGCAGTAAACACACTTCAATATCTCACTAACTACTACTATGCCTAGCATGGACTCCGTACTCCAAAAATAAGAATACTTCAATATTCATACATTAAAATCATGCTCAGCATGATCTTCGAACTCCAACGAAGCAACCCTAAATATCAATAACTAAGTGAGTGTGTGAACAATAAAGTGTTACATCTAATAAATTAAATAACATGTGATACGCTTGCATCACTTACTCACCACGGGTATTTACCCGATTTGCATTATTTTTGACACTTACTTACCACAGATGGCTGAGCACGAGCTGGTTCCATTGAAAAATCTGCACAAAAAAACACTGTTTTAAAATGAAGTCACCATGAAAAAAAAAATTGTTCTGGCAAGGGGTCGACTCCCCTGCTGTTCCGGCAGGGGGTCGACCCCCTTACGGAACATAGGGGGTTAACCCTCTTACGGAAAGTAGGGAGTTAACTGACCCCCTGTTTGAGCAGGGGGTCGACCTCCAGCCTTTCCGCCAGTGAGTCGACCCCCTGCCGGAACAGCAGGGGGTCGCCCCCCTGCCTGAGCAGGAAAGGCTTGACCCCCTGCCTGTTACGGCAAGTGGTTAAACCCCCTGCCGGGGTCGACCCCCTGCCAGAAAACGCGGGGGGGGGGGGGGGGGTCATTTACCTTTCTCCGGGCGGCGGGGCCTGCGGACGGTAGGACCGGCGAACGACGGGAGTGGGAGCGGCGAACAACGGGAGCAGCGAAAGAAGAAAAGGAAAAACTGTATGGGATTAGGGTTATTCGAAACTTAGCGATGTCTTAGCGACGGATTTAATCCGTCGCTAAGCCCACGTAAATCAAATTTACGAAACCAGAGACGGACAATACGCCATCGCCAAGTCTGTCGCTACTTAGCGACGGACTAACGTTTGTCGCAAGAGTCATCGGTAAATCGTGCGGCCATAACGACAAAATAGTATGTCGCAAAATCCGGCGCTAAATAGCGACAGACTGGGCGGCGGACTATATTTTGTCGCTGGTTTCGTATGCTTCATAGAGTATAGCGACGGATGTTTTTCGCTCGTTAATCCGTCGCTAACTAGCGACGGAATATTTTCGTCGCTAACAACGTGTTTTCTTGTAGTGAATATTGTAGTCAATCTTTCCTCTCAGTTTTCCATTTGAACCCATCACATGATCACTCGATCTTAGGATGACATGAGAAAACCTAAGTCATTTGTTTCTAGTCTTTATCCCATTCCTAAAGGTTTTATCAATAAATTAACCCAAGAGGACAAAATGACTTATAACCTAAGTCATGCCCTCTAGGACCCTAAGTGGGTTCAAGCAATGAGAGATGAAATGAAATCCCTGCACAAAAATCATACTTGGGTATTGGTTTCTCTAAATAATTATCATAATATCATTGAGTGCAAATTTATATATCAGGTAAAGTGTCATGCAGATAGTAGAGTTGCTCGTTACAAGGCCAGACTTGTTGCTAAAGGCTAAAATCAACAGGAGAGAGTTGACTATTTTGAAACCTTTAGACCTGTGGTTAAGCCAACCACTATTAGAATCGTTTCGTCTATTGCATTCAGTCATGGGTCAAGCATTCATCAATTAAATGTCAAGTATGACTTCCTGCATTGATTTATGAAATAAAAAGTTTATATGACTCAGCCACTTGGATTTAAGAATAAAGAGTTCATGCAACACATATGCAAGCTTACTAAAGCTCCTTATGGGCTAAAGCAAGCTCTTCGAGCTTGGTTCAAAAGACTTTGTAATTACTTAATTGATCTTGGTTTTCTTGAATCTAAAGTTGATTCACCCCTATTCATGAAAAGATCTTATGTATGTGGATGATATTATCTGAGAGTTCTCAAAAGGAAGTCCAAAACCTCATTGATAATTTTGGTTGAGTTTTCCATTAAAGACCTTAGGAAGTTGCATTTTTTTTAGGCATTAAAATTCATAAGGTTGCCAATGGTCTCATGCTATCTAAAAAAAATACATCTATGATCTTTTAACCAAAACAAAGATGTCATAGTCTAAACCAATGGTTACCCTTGCTGCTTCCAGTGTGACTCTGTCAAAATTCAGTGGTGAACATATGATTGATGCTACATATTACCAAGTGTAGTTGGTGAACCTATGATAGATGTTACATTTTCTATTAATAAGGTATGTCAATTCATGCATGAGCCAACGCAGACCCATTGGAATCATGTGAAATTTTTTTATGGTACTTGAAAGGGACAATTAATTTTGGCCTCAAATTTATCAAATCCAGCTCTTTGGATCTGTCTGCCTTTTCTACTGCAGATTGGGTTGGTTGCCCTGATGATCGAAAATCCATAAGTGGGTATCTTACCTACTTAGGGTCTAACACTATATCATGGAGCTCCAGCAAGTAGCATACTATAGCTTAATCAATGAAGTTGAATACAAGGCTTTGGCAAGTGTCGTATCTGAGTTAATATGGCTGCAAAATCTCCTACTCAAAATAGGAAAAAATCAAAGGATTGTTCCCATGCTATGGTGTGCCAATCTAGGGGATACCTACCTTGCATCTAATCTTGTTTTTCATTTTCTCAAGAATACATTCGTACATTGAATCTTTTCATCACAAATTTTTCTCAAATGAGATATATTGGATAATTTAGAGATGCTACGATGACCTAATCTATGATGCCATAAAAATGTATCCAATTTTTAAACATTTAAACAAAAAAGTAACTTTGAGAATAATCAATTGGTCCATATAATAGAGGTCTCTTTCTCTATGACCTTCTCCAATCTACTTGACGAACTAAAGATCATGTATAAAATATTAATCAAAAGTGAAGGTGATACTACAACCATGGTCAATAATTTAAAAAATTGAAAAAAGATTTAAATTAATATTTGGCACAATTTTGACTTTTGGAATAACAAATTTTGAAGAATTTATAAAATTTTCAATTCCTTTAATTTCAAGAGTGGATCCTTCCGCAGTAAAAACATTAAATCTACTTAATTAATAATATAGTCAGAGAGTGTAGTTTCATTAGGGGTCATATAAAAGGAAGCACCAAAATTTAGGAGCCACAAGATCTTATCAAAAGGTAAGGAAGAGAAGACCACAATACTAGTTAAGGACCTCTCTCTGTCCAGCAAATGCCCTCTCTGTATCTCTTTGTGACCACCACCACCGTCAATAACCTCTCTCTCCTATTCTCTCCTTCTCTCTATATTCACCAACAACCACCACTGGCATCTCTCTCTCTCTCTCTCTCTCTCTCTCTATATATATATATATATATATATATATATATATATATCCCTCGCTCTCCTTCTCTCTCTCTTTCCCTCTCTCTCTCTCTCACTATGTGTTCACTGACCATCACCATTGTTCGTCAGTGTCCTCTCTTTGTCTCTCTGTGTTCTCGCTATCTGTTGTGTTTACCAGCCACTATCGCTATTGTCGATGCTCGCTCTTACTGCCTACCACCATCAGCAAGGTATTATTTTAAATTTTTGCAATTTTTTATTTTAAGGTTTTTGTATATAAATTGCTAATTTAGAAATTTATTTAGTGAAAGCATTCTTAATCTAATTTTTTTCCGAGTATGATTTAGATTTTAGTGATTTTACATTTTAATTGCTAATTTTATGATTTATTTAGTGAATGCATGCTAAATCTGATTTTTTCCAAGTATGATTAAAATTTTAAGGGCTTTTTATTTTAATTACTAATTTAAATATTTATTTTGTAAATGCATGTTTAATCCAATTTTTTTAAGTATGATTTACATTTTAAGGGTTTTGTATTTTAATTATCTATTTAGAAATTTATTTAGTGAACACATGTTTAATCTAATTTTTTTTCAAGTATGATTTAGATTTTAAGGGTTTTGCATTTTAATTGCTAATTTTATAAATTATTTAGTGAATGCATGCATAATCTAATCTTTTGTTTGCTTAATGCGATTTAGATTTTAGGGGTTTTATATTTTAATTGCTAATTTTATAATTTATTTAGTGAATACATGCTAAATCTAATTTTTTTCATGTATGATTTAAATTTTAGGGGTTTTGTATTTAAATTGCTAATTTTGTAATTTATTTAGTGAATGCATGTTAAATATATATATATTTTTTAAAGTATGATTTAGATTTTTAGGGTTTTATATTTTAATTGCTAATTTAGAAATTTGTTTAGTGAATGCATACTTAATCAAATTTTTGTTCAAGTATGATTTAGATTTTAGGGATTTTGTATTTGAATTGATAATTATATACATTATTTAGTGAATGTATCCTAAATCGGATTTTTTTTTCATGTATGTTTTAGATTTTAAGGATTTTACATTGTAATTGTTAATTTTGTAATTTATTTAGTAATGCATGTTAATCTGATTTTTTTTCAAGTATGATTTAGATTTAAGGGTTTTGTAGTTCATTTGCTAATTTTAAAATTTATTTAGTAAGTCCATGCTAAATTTGATTTTTTCAAGTATTATTTAAATTTTAAGAGTTTTATAATTCAGTTGCTAATTTTATAATTTATTTAGTAAATGCATGCTAAATCTAATTTTTTTTCAAGTATGATTTAGATGTTAAGGGTTTTGCATTCTAATTACTAATTTTGTAATTTATTTAGTGAATATATGTTTATTCCAATTTTTTTCAAGTATGATTTAGATTTTAGAGGTTTTGTATTTTAATTACTAATTTTATAATTTATTTAGTTAATGCATATTTAATTTGATTATTTTCTCATACATGACTTAGAATTTAGGAGCTTTGCATTTTCATCCATATGTTTAAAATTAATTATATATACATATATACATATATGAAAGCATGAATGTTGAAGGAATATGCAAAAGCCTGGACAAACTTCAAGTGCAAACTTAGAAGGATCTTCAAGTAGCATAATACTCTCGTCGAGCGCCTGACAACACATCTACCTTATATCCCTTCTTAACAATAAAAAAACTCAATGTGTTATTTTGAACTATAAAACTTCATATTATGAGATGTTATCCTTTTCTTATTTCATGAACTATTAATTTGTTTGTATATTTTTGAAACAAAAGTTTTTTTTTTGTTAGTTAGCATTACCTAACATGTGAATTCATGAATTTTCTTTAATATTCTAAGCTTTTAAGTTCAAATGTGAAGGTTGGAGTTGTGGAGGGTGAAGGAAGAAATATATGTAGTTGTGTACTTATGTATACTTCAAATGTTGTGTTTTGTGTGAGACTTCAAATATGAATATTGGAGTTGTGAAAATTCAGTATTGAATCAATAAAATAAATGAGAAGTATGATTTAGAATAAATGAAACAAATGAATATATGAACTACTTCAAGTTTAATAAATGAATATATGTATAAGCATGGTCATTTTTTGTGAATGATTTACAAAATAATTAAAACCAGAAGTCATTATTTTGGATGTATCATGTGTGCTTGTAGATCCTCGTTGACCTTATTATTGTTATCAATAAGGTCATCTTGAGTCTGTATAATAGACTCCTTTACTTAAAGCAAATCCTTTGGCATGCAGTTTTCAACCAGTACAAGAGACAACTCTGCATCTGCTCTACTTGTAATCCTTTTAGGCTTCAGACTCCTCGTCCCAAGTTCATTCTCATCCTCCATGCCCTTCTTCGTGGAGTGACTAGTTACAAACTGCATGCTATTAGCAACTACATCATCATCATCATAAGTACCTATCATGGATGATAAGTTGATATCTCCATCACCATCGTGCCAGACTTCAAGTTTGGACTGAAACATCGTGGGTAATCCTTTGTTTGATTCTTCGTTGTGCCTAAGACGGTTCTGCTAACTGTGTGAGGGCGATAGGATGGTTACTGAAAAAACTCAAAGTGTCGGAACACTCGGTTGGCCATTTGGTGCTCAACTTTATTCATGTTGTACAACCAAATGCCCCTCATCGTAATGTCTTTCTCTTGCACATTCATATCCTCATTCTCCTCCTCCTCTGTGTCTTCATAGGGACACCACTTTACCTACAAAACAAAGTGTTATTTATGATTAGTCCTATATCGCATTATTTATAAAAACATTAGAAATTATGTTTCAAGGGTCAAACTGTGCAACGATGCAGCAAAATGAGACCTTCCCATGTGAGGACCGAATGCCCTTCAATCATTCTCCTTTTCTTCGTTATATGACCAACTCCACAATGCAACACAAAAATTTAAGAAGATTGCCATGTCTTAGGGGCCTTTCAATGGATATGTGCTCCCATATCCAAACCTACAATAATCAATACAAGGATTAACATCGATTAATATAGAGTATAGTACATCAACAATGTTAAATAATGTTTGAGTATAAATCAAAAGTTTAGATACAATAAAAAAATAAATACCTCCAATAATACCAACATGCCTGAGATGTTTTTTTTTCATGTCTCATGTTACTCAAACTTGCATATAGGTGTGCAAGTGAGGCTATTCCTTATGTGTATTTATCAACGTCATCCAGGTCTTCCAACAATTGAATATATGATCCATAGATTGACTTCTCCCCAATGTCGATGAATTCACATGTGCTAAAAAAGTAGATTGAGATTACTCTCACCTCATTGTCCACCCTAGTACTATCATTCCCTCCAACACACGGTAGCTTCCTCTTTATTATTCTTGTCCCGTTGAAACTATAATGCCTCCTCAACCATGATAACTTAAGCATTTTACATCTGAACCCATCACCATCCGTTTGTAAATAATCACCCAAAGTGTGCTTAAAATCTCTTCACAGATGTACACTTATTGGCTTTCCATGGCACTTAAATCTAGTGATTTGTGTCACGTCTTCTAATATGATGGCCATTTCAATATCTCTAAACTAGAATGTATTAGTTGTCGAATTTCAGAACTGTGTAACGACCTCTAAGAGATTGTAACTAATATTCCATAATATGATCTCCAAGAATTTTTGAAAATACATTTAAGCCAACCTGTCTTTTGCTTTCTTTGTTAATTTTAAAAATCACTCATATGCTTAGAACTAGTAGAATCAATGCATGTGGATTGTTAGATCTTTTGAATCTTGTCACTGTGAATTCTACAGTCACAATTCATTATGTTGGAATTAGTTAAATTAATCATTGAATTAAACATATACACACAAATATAATATTTTAACAAGTACAATGCAGTATTCAATCTAATTATCCTAAAAGCATGTTTCACACATATATGAAAAACTAATAAATCAATTACAATATTCAAACTAGTTGTCCTAAAAATATGTTGTAAACATATACGACAAAAGCAATGAATTGCAATATTAAACATAGTTATCTTACAAGCATATTTCACACACACGCACACACACACACACATACACATACACACACACACACACATATATATATATACATACATACATATATATATGATAATTTAATCAATGATCGAATATAAAATTGATAATTAATACAAACATGTATATACAAAATAACACTCGTGTGCAAAGTACCTGTCTATGAGCACTAAACTTTGTTCCCCACTGTGACTTCTTCCTTAGAGCATGCACTTTCTTCTCTGATCCTTCAAAATGTTCATTGTTAGGACTCTCATTCACCTCCACTTCTTGAAGACACTCCACATTAGTCTCGACTTTAGGGTTCACAACTTCTCCTTGTTGCGGTACCTTTTTTGTCCTGTATAATATCCTTCCCCTCTATTCTTCACAATCACCATCTTCATCTTCGTCATTGTAGGTGACAATGTCTTCATCTTCTTCTATCTGAGCATTAAGGTTAGCAACAACCTTAAAGGGAGCTAATATGTCAAACTTCTTTACCACTGAGTCTCCCTCCCCTTCCTTAGATGCTTCTAGGATGGAAGACATGAATGTGGATATAAACTCGTCAACCTTTTTTTGCAGGTTCTCCCTTAGATTTGGGCCACAATAAAATTGTTAGTTGTTGTTTGTTTGAGTGCAGATTTTTGGGTTTTTGATTAGTGAGGTTGAATTTTCTGTTGTAAATGTTAGACACCCAGGCTTTTGGCCATGGTGCAAGCACCCTCTCTAGCCATGTGTTAAGCCTACTTTGTACTTCATAGAAGGAATGATCTCCTAGTGTATAATTTTTCTTTTTTGGATTTTTTTGTTGTATTACAACACTAGCAGATGATGTGGGTGTGGACTCTTTCAAGACAGTCTTCTCAATCATCATATTTCAATAAATCTATTCAAAAATTTCCTACAATAATAAAATAAATAATACAGGTAAACAAGCAGGCAACAGAGACATGACACACGATATTGATAAAACATTGCAAAAATAAACATAATAACCTATGAACAATGCAAAATCTTTAATCATTAAGGAAAGAAAAAAAATAGTATTCACTAATCATATTTATAATACAAGATATGCAACATATAAACAACAAAACAGGAGAATAGAAGTATATAAATCGTTAAGTAAACAAATGATTTAGGATAAATAGTTAGACAAATGAACACTCATAAGCAAATGATTTAATCAAAGAAGAAAATGAAATATGCTATTAAATATGCAAATATAACTTAAAAATCATGCAATTCTTTTACAAAATAACCAACTCATGCCAATGTTTCAAAAAAAACTTATTCAAGTCATTGTTTAAAAAAATTAATTATTTTAGCCATTAAAGATGTGTTTACCAAAATGAATTTGCCATCGATGATTCTAAAAAACTCGATGATAAAGTGTCATCGATGAAGTGATGTCGATAAACCGCTGAAAAAAAGTCACCAAAAATTATTGTCAGGGGAAAGCACATTGGGGACCACAAAAAACCTTAGTTTATGTAAAAATATTCCTAGGGTGTAGATATTCAATTTTTAAAATCAAAGGGTCACATTTAATGTTCATACAAAAATCCACCAAATAGAAGGAAATTTGCATTGTATTCATCCCCAATATTTGTGATGTTTCGACAAATTTATGAATTTGTGAGCAAATTCGCATATAAAGAACATATTCACAATGACTTATTTGTGAAGTTAGTACCTTATTTGCGATGGTCATTTCAAAATGTAAACTTCATAAAATTTTGCAACATGTTATATGCGCACAACACCATATATTTGTAGATCTCCTTGGGGATTAGTTACTAAAAAGTAGTTCACACGATATCTCATGAATGTGATACTATATATGTGAATTTAGTATCTTATTTTTTATGGTCATTTTGAAGTGTGAACTTCACGAAAAATTATATGTTATATGCGCAGATCACCACATATTTGTGAATCTTCCTAATGATCAGTTACTGAAAAGTGGTTCGTATGGTAACTCATGAATATCATACTATATATGCAAATTTAGTATGGTATTTGTGAAATTACATAGGTTTCAGTTACGTGAGGTTCATAAATTTGGTTATGTGAACTTCGCGAGGTCAACAAAAAAATGTGTTAATCTACATTTTAGTCAGAGTTTTGATACCAAGAGAGCATACTGATATATCACGCGAACATGAGGAGGTTTACTCGTGTGAAGTGTAAAAAGGTCCTAAAGAAGTTGGCCATTTATGAATTTGGATATAAGGCAAATTTTAAAAATTATGGAGCATTTAGACAACATATCATTTTTATCGATTTTTCGTTTTAAGAATGCAAAGTGGATATAATATGCCATATCTAAAACTTGGGTAGCTTTTGATTGAGGGAGGATAAAGTGCATTGTGATTGCACACTTTCAGTGTGCTGCAGATAAGCCTTCATCTTTGGGATATAGTCTATTAGCAATGAGGCCCAAGGAGGGTATTTCATACGGCATACTACAGCACACGTGTGAAATTACATTACCCTTGAAATTTCCTCCTTTTGGTCTTGGCATGAGGGTATTAAAAAAATTACAAAAACACTCCTGACTTTTGTTCTATTTGCAAAAACAGGACTAACCTTTTAAATATTACAATGACCACCTGAGTTAAGAAACTAATTATCAAGGACATGCCTCTTCTAACTCAAATGGTTTTACAACGTGATTTGACATGATAAAATTACTTTATTGCCCTTAGCTTTCTCTCTCTTAACAGGGGTTCAAATCTCACTGTGGTTTCATGGCTGCTACCGTTGCTGCAACAACAAATATGCTACTAAAAATCGAGTTTTTCATTAGGCATTAATTGGTTCAAGGCTCTCAATCATTAGACTTTCCCCTCTCAACACACCCAACTTTTACTTATCTTCGTTTTTGAAAGGAGAAACACATCTTAGCCTTCGTGTTAAAAAGAGAGGAAGAGAGAGAGAGACCGACATTCAAGTGTGCTTTTGTAAATTCTTAAAATTTAAGTGTGCTTTTGTAAATAAGTCAAAAGTCAGGCATGCTTTTCTCAATTTTCAAAAAAAAAAAAAACTTTAGTGTTGGCTTTAACTCGTCGAACTAGTAAAATAGTCTAGATAAATTAAATATGAACAAGAGGTTACTCGGCTCGGGCTGGACTCGTATAAGCTCGTTAGGTATTAAAAAATGTATTTTACATATACTTTACATGTACTTTTTTGTAATCCTATTTCTTCTCTCTCTAGATCAATGCATTTTTTCTATGTACAAGTCAGCTCAAACTTGGCTCATTATAAGCTTTAACTGGGCTTGGCTCGGCACAAGAATGAGCCAAGCTTGAACACTTCAAGCGAGTCTAGTTCAGTTGATTTACCAGCCCTAGTTAGCTTAGGGTGGTCGTGGTGCTGTGATTTTTTTTCAAAGTTCAGAAAAGAAAAAGCATTCTTTGGCAGTGTTTGGTTGCATTCCTTCAAATGGAAGGGTAAAAATCTGGGAAATAACATTAGGGTATAAATTTTTTAAACTTATCCCACTTTTTCTAGATAAATAGGGTGCCTCCGAGTACAATCATTCATGCAAGGACCTATGTCCTTATTGAGGTAAGGTACCAAATCATCTACGAATACAAGAGAAACATATGGAGTTGCAATAGTGGCAACATTGAACAAACTTGAGCTCCTAAAATTATTGAGAAAAATCTCTTGGGGTTGCATGCAATAGTTGTGCCAATAAAGCTATTCTCGTAAGAAAAAAATTTACTTTCTTTTCGATGGAAAAGGAAAAAAATTACTTTCTTTTAGATGGAAAAGAAAATTTTTTACTTGGGTATAACTCGACCATCTATGTAGAAAGATGGGAATGTTGACTCAGGGGATGGGTAAAAAGAATTGCTCCACCAGCCAATTTTGAATTCCCCATAAGAGGGAGAAAGTTTTTCTTTGGCCCAAGCACATGCTTATATCATAATTACAACTTCATATCTTTTCCTCTATTCAGAAGAGATCAAGAAATTGCTTTCTTTCTTGTGAAATTCCATACTGAAGAGATGGTTGACCAACGGAAACTTGGCATGAAAATCTTGGTGTGAAGAAAAATGGCCTAGATGGTAAAGGTCAAACTTAATTATATTCATACGTGAGAAAAAGTGGGAGTTTTTTTTTTTATTTCTATAGAGTAACGGTGAAACCAACTCATACGGGTGTAAACTCGACTGCACCCCTTGTCCTTTGAGAGCCACTGGCTTCGGCCTAGGGAAGGAGAATAACGCTCGCAGGAATCGAACCCTGACTGTCCGTCTAACTGCTAAGGCCGGTTCCAACTATGCTAACTCCTAGGGTTTGGGTTCTTGAAACGCTTTGACGTAGTCATGGTCCAATTTTTTGAGAAATTTTTATTTTGAGCCCACTTTTGTTCTGATAATTTTAAAAAAGAGTGTTTTCTATAATGAACTTTTAGCTAAAGCTGTCAAATGCCCTGAGTAGTATGGATGAGAAATGAAACAAGTTGCTAGGTTTGGCTTATGTTCAGCTTGTTTAAATGGAAAATGACCTTATTCTACGCAAAAAATGACATGTTTTCTGAAATGACCTACAAATTTTAAAATCTACCGCAAGCAATTTTTTTTCCAGATATTTGAACTTCCTCCCAAATATCCAAATATGTGAATTTTTTCTTAAATAAGTAAATTTTCACCCAAATATGTGAATTTTCACTCAAATATGTGAATTCTCTCTTAAATAAGAGAATATGTGAATTTTCACTCAAATATGCTATTTTTTTCTCAAATATGAGAATATGTGATTTTTTTCCAAATATGTGAATTTTCTTCAAAATATGAATTTCTTCATAAAGGCTTTAGTGGCACTTTTAAAGCATCGCTAAAGGCATTAGCAATGTTTTATGAGCATTGCTAATTTTTTTTTTACTTTAGTAACATTTTTGCAAATACCATGCACGAGGCCCTTTGCTTGATATGTCCTAACATTCACAAATACAGTACAACATTCTCAACTATGAGTTGCAAAGATCTACAAAATGTGTGAATTTCTTTTACTAAAATTGCATAAGGGGCATAGGCATGAAGACAATCACAAATATGTGAGGACATTCACAAATATGAGAGTATTTAGTTAAAAAAGGTGCAAACATTTTTGAAAAATATATAAGAGAAAATTTGCATATTTAGATATGTTAGAAAAAGTTCGCATATCGAAAAAAATTCACTTTGAAGGGTTAAAAGGTCTTTTTATATCTAAAAATTTGCCAATTTGAATATTAGGCAGATTTCAAAAATTATAAGACATTTTAAAAATGCAACATTTTTATCGTTAAGTACCATCATTTTTCATTGTCTAAACTCTAAAATATGTGTTCAGTTAGGCTTGCCTCATGTTGTGTCGAATACCAATAGATGTATTCTTAATATGTTTTATTTTATATAATATAGTGTAAAATAAATAGTCAAAGTATTTGGCATGCACGCACTAAGTTTTTAAATCCTAAACTTTATATTCTTTTCTTTTTAAACAAGTCAGCTAGGCTTGGTAAACCAGCCAAATTAAGGAACCAAAAGGAGGCTATCCGAACTCCTCCCTCACAGCCAAACACAATTTGGACTCGCGGCTCATCTAGCTCGTCTAAGCCGAGCGAGCTTGAGCCAGATGAATTTAGCCTGAGCTGGCTCGTTTATATATTTTGACAACGCTTAGAGTGACAACGAAACCCACGACTTGTTGGTTAAAAATATTCCCACCTAACCATTTGTTCTGCCATGTTTTTGTCAAGATACATATAATGCATGACTTTCATACAAGCTCATCTAAACAAGCCTAGTTGAGCTTAGCCAAGCTGAACACCCGTTGTTCGTGTTTGGCTCACTTACACTTTACTAGTTGATCGTAGTTCGTTCATCGAGCCCATGTAACAAGTCCAAGCAAGCTTCACATGAGTGGAACCAAACCAAGCCATGAGTAGCTCAATCCATTTACCAGCCTTAAAGTCAGCTTGAACTTGGCTCAATAGGTCTAAATTTCAAATCCTATTACTTTCAGCTTTGAAATAATAATGTTTTTTCTTTTATATGTGAGCTAGCTCGAACTCAGTTTGTTTATCCCAAACTTGTCATGAGCTCAAGCTTGGCTCGGCTTGCTACAAAAAAACCTAAGCTTAGAGACCTCATGCTTGGCCCTACTCAAATTGGTAATTCAGGTTCATCATGAGTTATTCATAATAAATAATCAAATAGATTTTTTTAATCAGAGGTTAAAAATAATATTTTATACAAGATCTTAACTATGAAATTAATTTCGAGTCTCCATTTAAAGTTCCATTTTAAATTTGGTTGAGAGATGATTATTTTTGAAATATCAAGAAAAGGTGGGTCGCTGAATGGAAACTTATTCTTTTCTTTTTTGTGTTGGTCTAATTCGTGGACCAAACAACCGCAGTCTTTTTTGTGAAAGTAAAAACATAGACGCCAAAGGGGGTCGAGACGGGAACCAAGACAGGTGAAGGGAATAAACAAAACGTTGGGTCAGAGGAGATGGTGGAAGATTCATCATCAGCACGATTATGAAAGGGGAGTTGTAGTAAACCTCTCTCTCTCTCTCTCTCTCTCTCTCTCTCTCTCTCTCTCTGACCCATCGTTGGAATCGTATCTCGTACCATGGTGGTGAGACTATGGAAATGGTACCAAAGATGCCTCACCCAATACCCACTTAGGACACAGGTGATCAGTTCTGGGATTCTTTGGGGAAGTGGAGATGTTTCAGCTCAGGCTGTCACCCATTTCACCAAGAAAACTCACAACCCTGATCAGGTAAGCAAAGCATCCGAAAACTGCGCACTTGTGTCATTTTCTCTCGATACAGTTCTTGCCCTTTCCTTATTTTTCCTTGTTTTTAGCTTTTGAGTAGTGGATAATCGTTATTGTTTGATTGCCCAATCCTTCCGATTGCTTCTTTCTTTCTTTCTTTTCGCTGCTTCCATAATCGCCATTGTTATTTTTTAATAACTCAGTTGTTATTATTGGTGTTTCTGTCATTGGAAGATAAAAAATTAAAGGGTCAATAAATTATGTGATTCTTTCATTCAAGAAAAAAGAAAGAACCCTGTGTTGTCTATTATTCGGAAAATTTTCATGAAGTGATGATAGTTTTGATATTGTGCTTTGAAGTATCTTTCTTTTGTTCAGACCCTTTTTAGTTTCTGAATATTTAATGTACAATGATAAAATCCTCTTTCCATCGGGGTTGTCAGGCAGGTTTGATTTGGTTTTCTGCCAATTATCCTTCTGTTAGGGTAGAGTTGCGGTAGGTTTAGGTTGATTAATAAGTTTGATCAGTCAGTGGTTATGTTTCTGCATTAATCCGGTTTAGCTAATGGTGTTCCTCATATTTATCTTAGACATGTCACAGTCATCAAAATTTAGATTTCAATTGGTTCTAACTATGTTGATCATTAAAATATAGGGTGCCGATGTTTCCTTTCCTTAATTCAGGGGAGGCACTTGTTTAGATGGAATCCAGATCACCGTTGGTGGAATTGGTCTGTAGGCGGTTCTCAGTTACTTTTTTATATTCTCTTGGCCTAGATGGTGTTAGCTTCCCTTATTAGAGTATGAGGTGTAGATGGTCAAACAGTTGCCTCCTTTACAATGAAATAACGGAAAAATGTGGTTTTATTGTGCTACAATTATAATATTTGTGGATTTGAGCCCTACAAATGCTTGGTGTCATCACACGGAGTAACATAGTCATCTGTATCGTTAAAGGTAATTTCTGGGCAAGGGTATTTCTCGGCGAGATTTTCAAAAGTTGATAAATCTCAGAAAAATCTCGAGAGTTTAAAAAATTGAAAAAATTATAAATAACAACAAAAAACCTAAGAAAATAATAAGTTTTGTATTATCTTTCTTTCAAAAATATAAAGAAACATGTTTTAAAGGTTTTAAAATATAAAAGAAACAAAAAAATAGGAAATGCAAACTTAAAATAAATAAAACATCTCAAAAATATCACAATATTTTTTATTTGCCGATATTTTGAAAATATCGTGATAGTATTCCCGATAGTATCGGCAACCTTGAAATTGCCAATAATATCACGATATATTCAAAATATCAGCGATATCAGTGGCATATATATATATATATATATGTATTTCTTGATGTAATAAGTAAAACACATTAGAGGTATTTTAGTTATTTCCCCTTATATAATTAGTTGTGTTCATTAGGGACACTTTATGTTTTTATTATTTTTGTAATTTATTCTTTTTATCAAAGGCATTATAGTTCTTATAATGCTCTTGAAATAGAGCTGTTGGGAGTGCTCCCAACAGCTATATTTCTAGTTGTTGGGAGTGCTCCTAACATCTATATTTCTAGTTGTTGGGAGTGCTCGTAACATCTATATTTCTAATTGTTGGGAGCACTTTTTGATGGCTCTTCTTTGCTTTCTTTTGTGTATAAATAGGGGGTGTAATGAAAAAAAGTGTTTTCTCTGGTTACGGGTCATGGATCTGGAGATCCAGACCCGTGACATCCACTTCTCATTAATGGCATTGTGTAATATAAGTTATAGTAATGAGGGTATTTTAGTACCCTAATTTTGTAATCACATGTTAATATAAAGGAGTATACACAGCAGCCGACCCTAACACAATAGGGTATCGGTTTCTCCCAACTTCTCTCTCCCTTTCTCTCTCTCTCTTTGTTTCTCAGCTCTCACGCGTGGAAGGACCCGGAGATTGAAAATCTAACATGGTATCAGAGCCACACTTCAGTTGAAACTAGAATCGATCTCAAAGGTAAGTCTGAAAGATCTATCCCTTCTCGATTTCCTCTTCTAAGTCAAGAAAATATTCTTCTTCTGTCTCCTTATCTCATCTGATTTTTTTTTTGGTTCACGACTGACCCATTCCATTCATTTCTTCTCAATCAGACCTGATATCATTCAGATCTGACGATAATCAGATCTGACTTCTTCTCCCTACAGTTTCCTTTCTGTCTCTTGAACTTGATCAGATCTGACGTTAATCAGATTTGATCAAACCATCTCCCTACCTAATCTAAGTCAACTCAGAGAGGATTGATTTTCGACCAGATTTTCGACCCAAATCCTTTGTTGAAAATATCTTTTCTTTATTCCTCATTCAGTCACTAACATACCCAGTTTATCGCTCTTGATAGCAGCGTGATCTAATCACGCAGGGCCCTATTTTGATTCAGCTGCATCCTTGATCAGATCTGATCAAGCCGATACATTCTCATTTCTTCTATTTTACCTCCTTTAGCTTGAAAGCATTGCGTCAATACAATGTTCACGATTTTTTTTTGGTGATTTTCATACCCAATATTCCATTTCATATACAAATCAGAAATCTGATAGATATTCAATTTCTGTTTCAAATCAGCAATCTGAATTAGTTCCTGCAATCTGATAGCCATTGATCTGAATTAGTTTCTGCAAAAAAAAAGGGATTACAGAAACTGTAGGCATAGGCAGATTGTGCTGAACACACTCTTAATACTGTGAAACATGGATTCACTTCCTAGCCAGTCGGTTCTTTCTTCAAGTTTCCTCAGCCAACTCGTGTCTGAAAAATTAAATAATGGTAACTTCTTGACTTGGAAGAGGCAAATCATACCTTTAATTAGGAGTTAGGATCTTTCTGGACATCTGGATGGATCTATTCCAGTTCCTCCTGAGTTCATATCACAAGAAGAAAGGGACAACAAAGGGGAATCTACTACAGTATATGTTAGAAATCCTGAATTTGTGGCTTGATGAAAAGAGACCAAGCGCTGGTTGCTTATATTACATCTACACTGTCACAAGAGGTGCTTGTAGCCATTCCAGATGACTGCACTGCCATGCAACTTTGGAACAGACTTGTTCAGACATACTCACAGGTTTCTCAGGCCAGGATTATGTTTCTTAAAAGAGAATTTCAAATGTTAAGAAAGGATTCCATGACCATCATGGAATATTTGAACAAAATGAAGGTTATCACAGATCAACTAGCAGTTGTTGGAAGTACAATTACTGATAAAGATTTGGTACAGCAAACCCTCAATGGATTGGGACACGACTATCATATGATTGTCACTTCCCTGCTATGTTTACCTGAGCTGCCCAACTTTGAAGATCTGCGTGCAAAATTGTTACAATATGAGATGAATCTAAAGGGATTTTCTGAAGAATCATCTATGCATACTGGGGCACAAGAAGTTCTTGCTACAGGGGTTACTTATGCACGAGGACGAAGAAGCTATGATATCAAGGGAAAGAGAGCACAAGGGAGAAGTGGTCATGGAGGTCGTGGATTATTGCCTACACCCAACACATATACCAATCCACAAAGACAAAGGCCAATTCCTACCTGCTTTCTGTGTAATAAAAAGGGGCATATCAAAGCTAATTGCTGGTTCAATCCCCTAAATAAAGGAAAATCAACACAAACTGAAGCAAAAAGAGGCACAGACAATACAAGGACCAACGAAGAAGTAAAGGAGTTATTGTTGTCAGCCTTAGCAGAATTGAATCTGAAACAAAATGAGCAAGGTACTTGGTATGTGGACTCTGGTGCAGCGACTCACGTTACTGGTGATGCAGGTAAGCTCCTAAAACTTGTTCCTTACATTGGTAGAAGTAGTATAGTTACTGGAGATGGATCACACCAATCTGTCTCGCATATTGGAAACTCCATTATACCCTTGCCCGAATCTTCCATCAACCTTTCAAAGGTTCTTTATGCTCCTAATATCAAGAAAAACATCGTTTCAGTTTCTAAACTTGTTGATGATATCAAAGCCTCAGTTGAATTTACTCCTTCTTCTGTTCTTGTCAAGGATCTCTGCACGAAGGAGACGTTCGCTAGAGGAAAACGACAAGGCAATATGTATGTTTTTCAAGAAGACCCTTAAGCACATATTCGCTCTGCAGACCCAAACTTGAAGCTCCAATCATCGTTGCCTTCTGAAAATCCTACCTGCATTTTTAGTGTCTCTGAAATCAATAAGCCAAACCTTTGGCATGGTCGTCTAGGTCACTGCAGTAGTAGTTTCATTGAAAAGCTTGTTTCAAATAACCTCATTCCCAAGTCAAGTTTAGGAATAAATGTCAATGACAACAAATGTTCTAGTTGTCTCTTATGTAAGAGTCATGTTTTACCATTTCATTCTATCAATAAAAGAGCTTCAAGACCTTTTGAGACTATCTGTTCTGATGTTTGGGGGCCTGCTCCAGTTGCTTCCATATCTGGAACTAGATATTATCTTTTATTTGTTGATAGTTATTCTCGCTATTCTTGGATATTTTTCATGAAACATAAATCTGAGACTTTCAAGTTGTTCCGTAACATCCATTCCTTTGTCAAAAACCAATTTTCTGAAAACATCCTAAGTTTCCAATGTGACGGAGGAGGTGAATTATCTTCCATTGACTTTACTAACTTTCTTCAAAGTAACGGGATAAGAAAAAAGGTGTCTTGCCCACACACACCTCAGCAGAATGGGATTGCTGAAAGAAAACATCGCCATATTGTTGAAAGTGCGATGAGCATGATGCATGACAGTAGTCTTCCGATCACTTTATGAACAAAGGCTTTTCATTCTGCAGTTCATGTGATAAATCGATTGCCCATGACTATTTTGGAAAACAAGTCTCCTTACTTGTCTCTTTTTGGTGTACATCCCAACTACTATGATTTGCATGTGTTTGGTTGTTTATGCTATGTTCATGTTACAGTTCTCAAGGAGACATAAGTTTCAGGACAAGGCCCTGAAGTGCAGGTTTGTGGGTTATGCTGATGACTATAAAGGGTACAGGTGCTATGATCCGGTGAGCAAGCGCATCAAAATATCAAGAAATGTCATCTTCGATGAATTGAATTTTGATTATCGATGTACTAGTTCTTCAGAATCAGAACCTAAAGTTGAGGCTTATTATCCTTGGTTGAATTATGAACTTCTCTCAGGAGCTAGTGACGTTTGCTCAAATTGCACTCAAAAGGATAAGAAACCTGTCTACTGATGGAATGATTACTCATGAAAATACAGACCCAACTTTGAATCCAGGAAGGTATAAAGGCCTTGTCTACACTCGACGAGAAAGAGAGCCGCCCACCATAGTTAATTCAGACATGGACACATCCTCTACATCCAACATCGTTGATACTAGAAGATCCACACGTTCTCGCCATCCAATTGAAAGGTGGGTCAGTTATGAAAATTTCTCATTAGATTTTCAACTCTTTCTAACAGCCTTGAATAAAGAAGATGAACCCACAACGTTCTCTCAAGCATCAAATTCCAGAAGATGGATTGAAGCAATGAATGAGGAGATGAAAGCTCTACATGAATGTGGTACGTGGGATGTCGTATCAAGACCACCTGACAGAAACATTGTTGGTTCGAAATGGGTGTACAAAATAAAGTATAAACCAGATGGGACTATAGAGCGATACAAGGCGAGACTTGTAGCCAAAGGTTTTACACAGGAGCAAGGACAGGATTATGATGAAACTTTTAGTCCAGTGGTGAGGATGGGGACAATCAGAGTCATACTTTCTTTAGCTATTGAACACCAATGGACCATTAGCCAACTTGATGTGAAGAATGCTTTTCTTCATGGAGATTTGAGAGAAGAAGTATACATGGAACAACCCACTGGTTACGCAGAAGGTAATCCTACAAAATATGTTTGCAGACTAAAAAGGGCGATATATGGATTGAAGCAGGCATCTCGATCTTGGTTCGACAGCTTTTCTCTTGAAATACAAAAATATGGTTTTAAGAGATCTCTTCTTGACCACTCCTTATTTATATTTAAGAACCAAGACACAATTACTCTGTTGTTGATATATGTGGATGATATCATCATCACTGGTAATTCCAATGAGCACATTGAAGAAGTCAAACATCTCTTGAATCAGAGGTTCAAAATGAAGGACCTTGGCAAACTACGGTACTTTCTTGGAGTTGAAGTCGACAGTACCTCTGAAGAAATGACTCTCACTCAACATAAGTATACCATTGATGTTCTCAATAAAGCGGGTATGAAAGACTGCAAGCCCTTGAGCACTCCTAGCGTTCTTTATCAAAGGCTTAGCTCTCAAGATGGAGATCCATTTGATAATCCCACACAGTACCGTAGCATAGTGGGTATGTTACAATACCTCACTTTTACTCGCCCTGATATAGTTTATTCGGTGAATCAAGTTTCTCAGTTTATGCATGCACCATGTGAAGGGCATATGAAAGCAGTTAAACGGATACTACGATATCTGAAGGGAACGGTTGGGGATGGTCTCATATATAAGCGAAAGACAAATGGGCAAAATGCACATGAGATCACTATTTATTCTGATGCGGACTGGGCAGGAGATCCAGATGAACGCAAATCAGTATCCGGCTATTGTGTATTTGTTGGGATGAATTTGGTTTCTTGGAGTAGTAAGAAACAAAAGGCTGTTGCCAGATCCAGTACAGAGGCTGAATACAGGTCAGTGGCAGCCGCCACTGCTGAGGCTACTTGGATTAGACATCTACTAACAGAAGTCGGAGAATTGATATCTCGATCACTTCTTTTGTGTGACAACCAGAGTGCCATTAGTATGTCCTTTAATCCAATTCATCACAGTCGTGCTAAACATATTGAAATAGACCAGCATTTTGTGAGACAAAAGGTAGAAGAGAAAGAGATTGAGCCTGAATTTGTTCGAACTACAAATCAAGTGACGGATATATTTACAAAAGGATTGACAAAAGACAGATTTTGGATGTTAAAAGGCAAGTTGTTCATGGTTCAAGATCATGCACAACTTGAGGGAGGGTGAAAAGAAGTGTTTTTTCTGGTTACGGGTCATGGATCTGGAGATCCAGACCCGTGACATCCACTTCTCATTAATGGCATTGTGTAATATAAGTTATAGTAATGAGGGAATTTTAGTACCCTAATTTTGTAATCACATGTTAATATAAAGGAGTATACACAGCAGCCGACCCTAACACAATAGGGTATCGGTTTCTCCCAACTTCTCTCTCCCTTTCTCTATCTCTCTCTCTGTTTCTCAGCTCTCACGCGTGGAAGGACCTGTAGATTGAAAATCTAACATGTAACCCTTCTTGTATGTTAAGCTTGTTCTCAAGCATTGTCTCAATAAAATCCTTATATTTTTTATGTTGTTTCTCATGCCCATAAGTGGCATTGTATTTGCGATTGTATCTTGACCCTTAAGTGGTCTCCATTTCTGTATGTTGTTCTTGCTCATAAGAGGCACTTGTTTGTGTTGACCACAAGCTTGTTCTCAAGCATTGTCTCAATAAAATCCTTATATTTTTTATGTTGTTTCTTATGCCCATAAGTGGCATTGTGTTGTGATTGTATCTTGACCCATAAGTGGTCTTCATTTGTGTATGTTGTTCTTTCCCATAAGAGGCACTTGTTTGTGTTGACCACATTTCATTACAATAATCAGCACTATATTTAGGTTTAAGATGAAAAAAAGAAAGGGGTAATGGTGCTATCAGGGGGACATATTTCATCAATTCAACCGTCAGTTATAGACTTCTTAGATTCAACTTTTATTGTCATGAAACTTTGATGCTTATGTCAATCTGTGAAAATGCTGTTCTGTACCACAAGCTTATGGTCGCTCGTAACTGATCTTGTCCTACGATATAAGCTTTCATTGTGTAGGAAATTTGTGCTGCCATAAAATAGAATCTATCATGCAATAGTTCATGACTTCATGTCTGCATATAAGAGTGTTTCCACCAACTAATGGATATCAAGGCTGCAAGTGGACAGTGCTATGGTAATTGGTGATCCATAAAGCTTAGCAGTTCTTGACATCTGTCATCAGCTCAAACAGCTTCCTGCAAGTGTTCCTCTGTTCTCCACCAACCAGCATTGACAACAGGAGATATTTGAAACAAGAGTCACATGGGTAACATCCTTTTAGTGGTGAACAGGCCTTCGAAAAACTATAACAGAAGATGATACTTTATTTTTTCTTTTGTACAAGAAAATCTAATGAATGGCAAGCCTACTTGACTATGTTGAGCATCAATAGCTGTACGCTATGCTATTGCCTTGCAACATTTGTAGTGCATATGAACAGAGATGTTTTGTATATGAAAATTGTTTTTTGCTTTCACGAATTGTAAGTGTGTATGAGCAGGAATCTCATGTGTGCTTGCATGTGTACTCGTGTACATGTTGCTATTTTCTAGCTCACTCACCATGGGAAGGGGTCCTGTCTCTCCCTTGTTTCTGTTTGGTGCTAAATGCGGAGATACTTCATGATCTTTCATGCATTACTCTCTCTGAGGCTCTATTGACTGCGCCTTTTCCTAATTTTCTTTAACTCCTGTTGAGAAGCCTCATCCATTTATGTGTGATTGGAACGATGGGTCCTACTTCTGT
The DNA here is from genome assembly GCF_984573655.1 of Nuphar pumila. Taxonomy (NCBI): domain Eukaryota; kingdom Viridiplantae; phylum Streptophyta; class Magnoliopsida; order Nymphaeales; family Nymphaeaceae; genus Nuphar; species Nuphar pumila. Next base: position 111,284,621 of record NC_143256.1, read on the forward strand.
TTATTTTGAAACCTTTATGAATCTTTTTCTTACACCAGCCTGTCGATCTTCCCCTTCACCTTGTCCTGTGATCTGTTAAAATGTATATATATATATATATATATATATATATATATATATATTTCTGTGTATATAAATTGAAATACCCATCTAGAGACTGACGACTTGTAATAGGTGTCAGTCTACTAGAGACTGACGACTTCTTTTTATTTCTTTATTTTTCCTGTTTTTTGACTGTTGTAAAAGTAACCGTTGGGAGCTGGTTCAACTAGCTGTTGGATCAGTCCCAATGGCTATAAATCTAGCTGTTGGGGCTGGTCCACCAGTTAGTTGGGCTCCTTGTGTATTTGAGTGACTAATTTAAAGGCACTCCCTCCCTTGTATTCGTTAAAATTGTAATCTCATAGTTAATCTCATATGTGAGATAACTATATCATATGTAATCTTATTCTTTAGTTTAGCTTCTTAGTTTAGTTAGAATTAGGCTAGTTAGAATAATTTTTATTTTCTGTTTTTAGGACATTCAAATAGGCTTATACCTTTATTGACTTTTCAGTCAATAAAGCATACAACACTTTTGTTTTCTATTTTTAGGACATTCAAATAGGCTTATGCCTTTATTGACTTTTCAGTCAATAAAGCATAAAGCATTTATTGGGAGACGTTGGACTCCCAACCGCTCCAATTAGAGCCGTTGGGAACCCAACGACTCCCCCTCTCTTAGCTCTTTTCAGCCCTATAAATATGGGCTTTTACTTTTGTATTTGTAGGACTTTTGTGTGTGGGTTTATCCCACTTTAATGAGATATATTTTTTCTCTTCGTGTGTGCACTCTTTTGAATATTTCGGTTCTTGCGAGTGTGTTGAATGAACCTTTGTGTTCATTGAGAAAGATCTTTTGTGAGCTTCTTTTGAAGTTCCGTTTGGGGTTTTATTTCCTTTCATGGTATCAAAGCTATGGTTGTGATCAAGCTACTTATCTCGGTGCATTGGGAAGCGTGACACTCAAGTTTTGGAGAAGAGGTGCTCTTCTTCAAGTATATATAACAGAGTGATCAACAAGCTTGGAGGTGTGTTCGTATCTACCATTCATGGTAGGGTACATCTCTCTTCTCTACACTCATTAAGTCTTTCTTTTTCTTCTTCTTATTAAGCCTTGTAAAATGGATGACAATGATAATGTCACCATTAAACCCATTAAGCTTAATGATTCAAACTGTCACATGGGCTTCAATTATGAAGCACCTTATATTGGGAAAGGGGTTATGGGGATTAGTAGACGGGACCAATATGAAACCTACACTCGTCCTCACCAAGGATGAAGGCGAGAAAGAAATACCTCTCACGGAAGTAGAAATGATCAATGCCATTTCCACTTATGAAAAAAAATGGAAGGAATGGCGAATGGGTTATGCCAAAATGATGTCTTGGCTTATTACAAGTGTTGACATAAAGAAATGCTCGAGTCTTGCTAAATTCGAGCATGCTAATGATGCGTGGAATTACCTTAAGAGAATGTATTCTCTTAAGGATATTACATATGTGTGCAATCTACAAACTAAAGTTCGGAATATGGTTCAAGGGGACGAGCATTAGAGAATACTACAATGGCTTGTCGGAATTGTGGGAAGAATTAGCTCTTCTTGAACCAAAGTGGCATTGTCCACAAGATATTGAACTCCTCTAAAACCAAATCAATGTGGAGCATTTTTTTCATTTTATTAGTGGATTACGATCGGAATTTGAATCCACTAAGTCTATTCTTCTCCATCGTGAAAAAGTGTCTTCAATAGAGGAGCTGAGTATGGAAGAAAATAAACTAAAAAGTAGAATTTTCAAGAGCGATGACGACTTAGTTCTAGCCGTTTCGAAACCTGAAAACTTTGTCAAAACTTACAAACCTCCCAACTATAGAAGAGGAAAAGATGATTTTGAGAAAAAGAAAATTATTTGCTACTATTGTCGTGAGCCTGGACATGTGAAAACTCATTGTCCAAAAATTAAAGAGACCTTATGAGAAAAAGGTTGCCTCTGTCAGACCACCACAAGAATCAAGATCAAGCGAAACTTCCATTGAAAGTATATCTCTTGCACAATTGGTGGAAGCACTCGGGCCACTACTCAAGGGAGCATCTTCATCTATGGGAGTTGTTGTCTCTTCTGTGAGCACCTCCGATCCAGGTAAAACTCAGGTGCTTCTTGACTTAGGTGCTTCTTTTCATATGAGTCTGAATGTTGAAATATTATCCGAATGTCATAACTCAAATGGATCTAATGTTTTTACTGTCGATGGAACATCACTAGAAATCAAAGCAATATAAAATTTTGAAAAAAATTCTCAAAACTTAAAAGGATTTCATATTTTACACAAATTAGATATATTCTCAAATTAAATCTCAATCTCTTGTGTGTTTCTCAACTATCTGACCATGGATATAACATTTCCTTCTCCTCTCGTGGTTGTCGAGTGTAGGATCACCAGTCAGGGAAGCTGATTGGGGAAGGCAATAGAGAATGAGGCTTATACTACATGGATTTTTTGGAAATTCCTAAGAATACATTTTGTTGTAATGTTCAAAAAATGAACTTGAATCTATGGCACAGGAGACTTGGTCATCCTAACATATTCAAGATTCAGTTTTTTCCAAATATGAAAAACTTTTGTAATTCTGAAACATTTAAATGTGAAAAATGTATTCTGGGAAAAATAAAGAGATTACCCTTTCAAGAAAGAAATTGTCTCCTCTCGGCCTTTTGAGTTAGTGCATTCAGATGTATGGGGTCCTGCACCTGTTATGTCCGAAGGGTTTTTTTTTCATATTATGTCATTTTTGTAGATGATTTTACAAGACATACTTGGATTTATTTTCTCTAAAAATAAATTCAAAGTATTTTTTCATTTTCAAATATTTTATAAACTGGTTAAGAATCAATTTAAGAATGATATCTCCATTTTTCGTACTATTCAGGGGGAGAGTTTTTTGTCAAAAGAATTTAATGATTACTTAATTTTACATGGTATTTCACATCAAAGATCATGTTCGTATACCCCACAACAGAATGGCCTAGCAGAAAGAAAACATAGGCATATTATAGAAACAACTAGAACCCTATTCGTCACTCATCTAGTACCAAATTTTTTTTGGGCCGAAGCCACTCTAACCGCGGTATATCTCATTAATAGAATGCCATCCTCTGTGTTAATCAATATTTTACTTGTTGAAAAACTCTTCAAACAAATCCCAGATTATTCAAGGTTAAGGGTATTTGGTTGTAAATGTTTTGTTTTCTTCAACAAAAATGACAAACTCTCATCTCGTGCTATTCCATGTGTGTTTCTTGGTTATGCAAGCAATAAAAAAGGTTATAGATGCCTTGATCTTGAAACTAGAAAGCTATATGTGTCACGAAATGTATCCTTCTTAGAAAATGAAAGTTTTTTTGAAATTAAAAACTCTACAGAAATCGATGAATATTCCTTTCTACTGGACTTAGTTCCAGAGATTGATAAGGAAGATGTTGATCAAGAAGATCAAAATGTGATAAGTACTGAATCATCTCATTCAGAATGCATTCAATACTTCAGACAAGGTAACCTAGAGCAATCTTGTGCTCTAGAAAAATATACTAAAGCACATGATCGTATAGAAACAAGAAGATCATCTAGGGTGCCTGAAAATTTTGTATCTTATGAGTCTTTTTCGCCAAAGTACCAAGTGTATATTGCCTTGTTACATTCCTACGTAGAACCTTCTAATTATGATACTGCAAAAGAACATCCTGAATGGGTTGAAGCCATGTCAGCAGAGTTATGTGCCTTAGAAAAGGTGAATACATGGACTATTCAAGATATTCCATTAGTAAAAAAACGTATAGGATGCTGTTGGGTATACAAAGTCAAAACCAAGAGTGGTGACACTTTTGAACATTTTAAGGCTCGACTAATTGCTAAAGGCTATTTCTAGGAATATAGAATAAACTATGAGGAAACTTTTGCACTGGTCGCTAGAATGACCACTGTAAGAACTTTGATTGCTCTTGCCTCTGTAAAGAAGTAAAGAAATGGCATCGCTAGAATGACCCAAAGGCTTGGTATGACAAATTTAGTCAAGTTATGCTTACTTTTGACTTTCAATTTTGTCTTCCTGACACAACTTTGTTTATTAAGAAATCTAATGCAGGTATTATTATTCTTTTCCTTTATGTGGACGACATGATCATCACAAGGAGTGATAAACAGGGAGTTGACAATATCAAAAAATTTCTCAAAAATAATTTTGAAATGAGTGACTTGGGTTTCTTAAGATTTTTCCTTGGAATCGAAGTGGCCTATTCTCCTAAAAGTTATTTACTAACTCAATCGAAATTTGCTCTTGATATTGTTAACAGGTCCGAAATCACAGATAAAAAAGATGTTGACACTCCTGAAGTGGTCAATGCCAAAATGAAGATCGATGATGGAGAACCACTTAAGAACCTAACACCTTACAAACAGTTTGTTGGGGCATTGTCTTACCTTTCCATCACACGATTGAACATCGTACATGTCCACACAGCAAGTCAATTCCAGCATGCTCCCACTACTGTTCATATGGGAGCAGTATTACGAATTATCAGATATCTTAAAACCTCCGTTTGTAGAGGATTTTTTTTGTTTGCGTCTTTTCACTACAATTAACTGCTTATACTGATGCAGATTGGGGGGATGATCCCAATGATCGACACTCAACTACTGGTCTTTATGTGTTTTTAGGTGAATCATTGATTTCTTGGCGGTGCAAGAAGCAACAAAAAGTCTCTCTTTCATCAACTGAAGTTGAGTATAGAGCCATGGATACAACCACTATAGAAGTAGTATGGTTAAGAAGACTGTTTGAAGACATGAGTGTTACGACTACGGAGCCATCACAACTATTCTGCGACAACAAAAGCTCTATTTAGATCGCCATCAACCGGACATTCCATGAACGAATGAAGCATATCGAAATGGATTGCCACTATATACGAGAGAAATTTCTACATGGCACCATTGATCTCTCATATGTCTGCTCAGAATATCAGTTGGCCGACTTTTTTACCAAACCTTTTGTTGCTTCCCGGTTCCATTTTCTCTTAGACAAACTTTTAGTTGTCCAACCGTAAGTTTGAGGGGGAGTGTTAAAATTGTAATCTCATAGTTAATCTCATATGTGAGATAACTATATCATATGTAATCTTATTCTTTAGTTTAGCTTCTTAGTTTAGTTAGAATTAGGCTAGTTAGAATGACTTTTATTTTCTGTTTTTAGGACATTCAAATAGGCTTATGCCTTTATTGACTTTTCAATCAATAAAGCATACAACACTTTTGTTTTCTATTTTTAGGACATTCAAATAGGCTTATGCCTTTATTGACTTTTCAGTCAATAAAGCATACAACACTTTTATTTTCTGTTTTTAGGACATTCAAATAGGCTTATGCCTTTATTGACTTTTCAGTCAATAAAGCATAAAACATTTATTGGGAGACGTTGGACTCCCAACAACTTCAATTAGAGTCGTTGGGAGCCCAACGACTCCCCCTCTCTTAGCTCTTTTCAGCCCTATAAATATGGGCTTTTACTTTTGTATTTGTAGGACTTTTGTGTGTGGGTTTATCCCACTTTAATGAGATATATTTTTTCTCTCTTCGTGTGTGCACTCTTTTGAATATTTCGGTTCTTGCGAGTGTGTTGACTGAACCTTTGTGTTCATTGAGAAAGATCTTTTGTGTGCTTCTTTTGAAGTTCCGTTTGGGGTTTTATTTCCTTTACGTATTTTTTTAATGCTTGTTGCAAGCATATTTGAACAAGAGATTATTTTTTACTTGTGTTCTTGTTATCTTTTAAAAGATTTTTGTATTAGCCCTTAGTGACTCATGTAATTGGCCCATAAGTGGCTTGTGTAGTTGTGGATATGCACATTTTTAGCCCTTTAGTGGCATCGTGTTGTAAGAAGATGCAACCCACAATTCGAATCCTCAAGAAGATGCAACCCACAATTCGAATCCTCAAATGATTCTCACAAAAGATCTTCCACAAGAACGACAAAGGTTCATAAGCAAAGCTCACTCACAAGAATCAATAAGATTCATAAAAACATCACCCAAGAAAGAATGCAAATATAATTTCATTCAAGTGGGATATAACCCACACAAAAAGATACAATTACAATGGGGTGAGACCCAGAGTTACCGGAAGCGCCTAGGCAAAAGGGGAAGCGCGCTTCCCCGAAGCGCGCTTCGGAAGCGCGAAACGTCGCGCTTCCGAAGCGTGAGGGGAAGCGTCCCCCTTTTTTGGGAAGCACGCTTCCCTTTTATGGGAAGCACGTCCCCCTTTTATGGGAAACACACTTCCCATAAATGGGAAGCGTGCTTCCCCCACGCTTCCCCCTCGCTTCCCCATTTTTTTCGCTTCCCCTCGCTTCCAGTTCGCTTCTTAGGTCGCTTCCGGTTTGCTTCCTAGGTCGTTTCCGAGACGGTTCGGAATTTTCTTCTAAGTGGTCCCACACTTCCCCGCTTCCTAAATTTTTGAAAGTGCCTCGCTTCCCGCTCCCGCTTCCCGTATCGCTTCCCGCTCCCGCTTCCTCGACTGGTAACTCTGGTGAGACCCCACATTTATACAAGTAATAAAGAAGAGGGAGAGGGAGTCGTTGGGCTCCCAACGGCTCTATTTAGAGCTATTGGGAGTCCAACGACTCTCTTAGTGCTTTATGCTTTTTGACTAAGTCAAAAAAGGCATAAAGCCTATTATATGTCCAAAAAGCAAGAAATGATGCTTTATGCTTTTTGACTTAGTCAAAAAGGCATAAAGCCTATTACATGTCCAAAACTGAAAAAAAAAGCTAACTAAACTAAAAAAGAAAAGATAACTAAACTAAAAAGATAAACTAAACTAAACAAAGGAGATTACATATGATAGTGGTATATTACATATGAGATTAGCTATGAGATTACAATTTTAACATGTGTGAACGAGTACATGTATTTTAACACCCCTCCTCAAACTTTACGGGGAAATTTATCCCGAAAGTTAGGAAATACAAAAAGAATCTTGGGAAGAAATCAAATTCTTCAAAAGTCTTTATGGGAAATCTCCATCTTTATGACATCTCAGCAAATTCTTTCAAATATAAGTCTTCAAAAATATCTTTATTGGTGATCATCCCCCAAGTACCTTCATTGGTTGAATCCATGATGTATCTAAGGCACCACATCTTAACGATCATGTATAGAAAGAACAAACCAAAAGAAGACTCCAAGTACACAAGAGAAATATTCTAGCCCAAGAATTGCAAAAAAAATTAACCGCAATATATTGTAAAGCAAGAATAACATGGTTTAAATAGTAATAACTTTTTGAATCATTCAATATTAAGAAAGACAAGAGGCACATCCCTCAAGGACGAGATTAAATAACAATCAGCTTATTTTTAGAACATGATCCATTAAGACAAGATAATTACTTATGCATAAAAAAATGTTTTTAGAAGAAATAGTGGTCTTCTAAGAGTCATATTAATCTCTCGAACGAGTGTCTATTAGAGATATTTCAAACAAATCCTATAAAAGGATATACAAAATGGAATATCACAATAGACAAATGAATCTTTAGTTATCCAAAAAAAAAGTTTAAGCATTTCAAAAATGTGCACTATGTGAAAATGTCTTTAAGATAATCAAACTTAAACACAATTTGATAAATTCTCTATATTCTTAACGAAAGATATGTGCACTTGGGCACAATAAATTGCTCACAAAGTAGATCACACATTATATAGTTAAATCATGTTCAATACCCATAAATCAATAATGAAGAGATAATTAATTTTATCAATAAAAGATGAGTTAATAATAACTTACACATCTTAAAATGAAATATTGGGAAAATACAAAAGCCCACTTAGAAAGCCGAAGAACCACAAGCACTTGATATGCAAAATACCCAAATTCCCTATAGGATAAATTCAAAAATGTAAAAGTGATTTCCAAATATGCATATAAATGATATGAACTTTTATCGATAAATATTTTTCTATGCAAGGAAGAAACAAGTAGTAAGGATTAAAATTTAGAAAGAAATCCCATATGATAAATGGAATGATACATGCAAATCAAGACTAGGTTAAGAATTCCCACAAATATGGAATTTTGCAAATCTCAATAATAATTCAACCTATTACAAGCAATCATCTCATTAGACCTCCAAAACCCACGAATCAAGTGTATAAGCGACTAGAACAACAATATAAATATAACACCACTAAAGGGCCAAAAACACACACGAAGGTGTGGATAAACACCTCTTGTCTACATATAATGATACTTGAAATGAGTGTATCAGCGACTAGAACAAGAGTACAAAAGACAACCATGAGCTAAAAATCACACATGAAAGTGTGAATAAATATCTCTTGTCTACATATAATGACACTCAAAATCAAATATGTTCAGCGACTAGAAGAGTACAAAGCCACCAATGGGCAAAAAGCACACACGAAAGTGTGACTAAACATCTCTTGTCTACATATAATGATACTTAAAACAAGTGTATCAGCTACTAGAGCAAGAGCAAACAACCAACAATGGGCTAAACACACACACACAAAGGTGTGTACAAACAATTCTTGTCTACATATGATGACACTTAGATGAGGTGCATAAAAGGAGAGACAATTGAGACAAGAAAGCTTGTAAAAAATATCAATTTTTCAATATATCTAGAAGCACTATGGTTTCAAAAGTTAGACATCCATCACAAGTATATATAATTAAGAGCATTCATAATAAAATTAATGGCCAAAGAACAAACGAGTGATACCACACACTCACAATCAGAGATCACATAACATGTCTTTTAGAGTCAAACTACAAGTTGACAATCTAAAAAGACAACACGAGGTGCACATAACTCACCCCAACAAATATTTCTTTAATAATAATAAGGCCAAGAAAATTGATGCATTATATAAAGTTTATGATGGACAATACAAATGTCATAAGAAGGCAATAAGTACTTACGAAAATCATTTTTCAAATAGGTGATTTTATAAAGAGAGTCGATTTGAAAAAGTCAAATCAAAGATCCAACAATAGTAGATAATCAATTTTAGATAAAGTGCACTCATATGCACAACAAAATGCCTTATGACAACAATTTTGCATAAACACGGATCATGCTTAACATAATCAATTCTTCAAAATGAAGTTAAAAAAGTATATTATGAGACAAACACAACAAGAAATATTAAGCAAATAATGCATATGAATTGTTTTTAGAAGGACCTCTTATAACACAATTATTACTAATCATGAATACTTGAAAGATAATCCAACAATTTATATAGAGGCTATGAAATTATGCCAATCATTTATTCATAATGCAATCTATTTTGTGTGATTATGACACATTTTTAGAGAAAATTGAGTTAACACTATAAAATGTATTCAAGATATCCAAAAATCAAGCTAGAGATGAACAAAAATCTAGGATCATTCTAAAAAATTATCAATGTAAGAATTAGTTTTGTATTATGAAAAAACATCTTAAAGTTATCAATTGTAATGAAATATAAAAAATACTCATTACAAAAATACCACAAGAGAGTTTAACCGAAGCATATGAATAGATAAAAGAAACCATATGAGAGACCAAATGCATACATTCTCATAGAGAGATCAAAAGCACTCATGCAAAAATTAAAGCCACATGTCTCATACAAAAGACATGCTTCCAATCAAGTTTAAGTATATATGCAAGTTTAAGCATGTAATGAGTCAAGGAGTTTAAGCATGAACACGCATGTGTATCAAAGATGAAATACAAATTGTAATTGACGATTATATATATATATATATATAATGTGTGTGTGTGAAATGCAAGTTCAAACAAGAATATATTTTGTGAAATAAGACATCATTATCAATTTATTTTAAGATAAGAATATGATTGATGAACCATCTAGAATTAATAATTCATGATTATATATATACATATACGTATATATATACATATACGTATATATATACATATACATATACATATATATATATATTAGAGTTATTTTCGAAAAAGCTTCGAGATTCAAACATGATACATATATTTTGTTTTCTTAAAACAAGTTCATCGATGATTAAAATACTAAAAATTTCAAAAAACATACATTTTGTTTTTTATTTTAATCATACAATATATATATATATATATATATATATATATACACACACACACAATGATAAAGAACAAGAAGTGTTTTTCTCATGCATAATGCATGGACTAAATACCTGAAAAATGTAAAAACACATGCCAAGTAACTCTAAGGAGAAGAGAGAGAATACAATACAATGATGTTGCTCAAGTCCCTTCCAACCAAATCCTCTTGTAGCCGATAGAGACATGATAAAACACCCTTTTGGCAAGTGATGAAACACACCTAGCCAAGTAAGGAAACACTCCTTGCAAGAACAAGGTGATAACACACATTTGCAAATGAAGCATGGAAATCGAGGCGGAAGCTTTTCAAAATCTAAAAAATTCCGTGGCTCTGATACCATGTAAGAAGATGCAACCCATAATTCGAATCCTCAAATGATTCTCACAAAAGATCTTCCACAAGAACGACAAAGGTTCATAAGCAAAGCTCACTCACAAGAATCAGTAAGATTCGTAAAAACACCACCCAAGAAAGAATGCAAATATAATTTCATTCAAGTGGGATATAACCCACACAAAAAGATACAATTACAATGGGGTGAGATCCCACATTTATACAAGTAATAAAGAAGAGGGAGAGGGAGTCGTTGGGCTCCCAACGGCTCTATTTAGAGCTATTGGGAGTCCAACGACTCTCTTAGTGCTTTATGCTTTTTGACTAAGTCAAAAAAGGCATAAAGCCTATTATATGTCCAAAAAGCAAGAAATGATGCTTTATGCTTTTTGACTTAGTCAAAAAGGCATAAAGCCTATTACATGTCCAAAACTGAAAAAAAGAAAAGCTAACTAAACTAAAAAAGAAAAGATAACTAAACTAAAAAGATAAACTAAACTAAACAAAGGAGATTACATATGATAGTGGTATATTACATATGAGATTAGCTATGAGATTACAATTTTAACATGTGTGAACGAGTACATGTATTTTAACATGTGTTTGTGCACTTGGTATTTTATTATGTAGTATCACAACTTTCGGTGCTCTTGGGTGAAAGCTTGTACGTGAAAACGAGGATTGTGGGATTGGTGGAACATTGGCTAGTTGCCTCGAGAAGTGTGCCATCAAACTTCTGCAACACTTTTTTCTTGCTATCTTCTCCTATTCTTTCATTTCTTTCTTATCGCTTTTCTTTCCTCCACTATGGTCGATAAAAAATTTGTAACGGTTGTTTTCATCAAATTTGATGAAAAAACTACATGTGGGCTGCGACGGTGAAAAGAATCCTCATTGGTAAAGATTTGTGGTATTTTGTTGATTGATCTGCATTGGAACCACAATCAATTATTATAAAATTGGTTGTTAGAACTGATGGTGAATCCAAAGAAGAGAGCCTTAAGGGGATTGAAAGAGAAAAGACTATGTTTGAATACAAAAATGCTTATAAAGAGTGGGAAGTAGGCCATGCCAAGCTTCTTTCCCTCTTTATGGGTAGTATACATGAGGAGTCTTGCTCCGATATCCTTGAATTTGAAAGAACCGATAAGGCTTGGGAATATGTTAGACAAATATAAACCCAAAAAGATGTGGCACACAAATGAGATCTCAAAGACAAAATACATAGTTGCAAACAAGGTGATAAAACTGTGAGGGAATACTATAGTACCATAAAGGCTTTGGGATCAATTAGGTAAACTTGAACCTATATGGGAGACTCTTAATGATACTCAAGAATGAAAGAAATACAAGCATGAGTAACAATTTTTCCAATTTTTTAGAGGTCTTAGACCTGAATTTCAACAAGTTTGGGTCAATATTATTCATAGGGAAAAACCTCTTCCTTTACGTGAAGTCTTGGCTCAAATATGCATGGAGGAGACAAGATTAAGATCTATGTTCAAATCTAAGGAGATAAAGGACAATGTGTTGGTCGTCTCAAGATCGGGTGCCAATACAAATGTTTATAAACCACCATATTTTTCAAAACCTTACTATGAGAAGTCTAAATACGATGACAACAAAAAAAGAACTATATTGACTTATCATAATTGTAGAGAACCGGGTCATATTAAGCCATTTTTCCCTAAGTTCAAAGGAAGAAAAGACAAAAATGTGACATCTGTGGGAGCGTCTCACGAAGAAAGAAGTGAAATCAAGGAAAATTCAAAATTTATTGGAACCATGTTCTCTCAAATCATGGAGGTCCTTCATCCACTAATCAAAAACTCCTCTATTTTTGGTGCTACAGCCTCTACATTATCACCTCTTGGTAAGGCTTCATGGCTTTTGGATTTTGGAGCCTCATTTCACATGACTTCACATTCCTCTTTACTTTTCGAGTGTTACACTAATTCAATACAAAATAATGTTTTTGCCGTCAATGGATCCTCTCTTAGCATAAAAAGTACTGAAATTTTTTAAAGTACTTTAAAATTCTCTATTCCAAAAGTTAGGCTTGTCCTACAACTAAATTTAAATTTCTTTTCTTTTTCACAAATTACCGAGCATGGGTGTAATGTCTCCTTCTCATCCAAAAAGTATTTTGTGTAGGTTCTCCAGTCAGAGAAGCATATTGGGAAAGGACATAGAGAAGGAGACCTTTACTACATGAATCGTTTTCTTCTTCTAAAAAGCATTTTTTGTTATAATGTTCAAAATGTAAATTTAGCTTTATGGTATCAAATATTTGGACATCCTACTTTATCAAAATTATCTCATGTACCCCGTTTAAACCAGAGTTACCGGAAGCGCCTAGGTAAAAGGGGAAGCGCGCTTCCCCGAAGCGTGAGGGGAAGCGTCCCCTTTTTTGGGAAGCGCGCTTCCCTTTTATGGGAAACACGCTTCCCATTTATGGGAAGCACGCTTCCCCCACGCTTCCCTCGCGCTTCCCCATTTTTTCCATTTTTTTCGCTTCCCCCTCGCTTCCGGTTCGCTTCCTGGGTCGCTTCCGAGACGGTTCGGAATTTTCTTCTAGGTAGTCCCATGCTTCCCCGCTTCCTAAATTTTTGAAAGTGCCTCGCTTCCCGCTTCCCGCTTCCGCTTCCTGGACTGGTAACTCTGGTTCAAAAAAATGTTGTAATAAAAAATTCTATTGTGACGATTGTGTTTTTGGCAAAATGAAGGTTCTTTCCTTTCCCAAAAAACCCTTCTCCTCCTCTAAACCAGTTGAATTAGTGCACTCAGATCTATGAGGACCTTCTCTTATTTTATCTAATTGTGGTTTCTCTTATTATGTAATATTTGTTGATGATTATGCAAGATACTCATGGATATATTTTCTTAGGCACAAAAATGAGTTTTTTGAGAACTTTAAAAAATATCATAACTTTATTAAAAACCAATTTAAGACCAAAATTTTTATCTGGCGCTCGGACTCTTGGGGAGAATTTATGTCAATTGATTTCAAAACTTATTTTGAAAATAATAGAATTATTCATCAAAGATCATGTGCCTATACTCTCCAACAAAACAATTTATTTGAGAGAAAACATAGACACAATTGAAACTACTAGAACTCTTTTAATTGCAAAAGATGTCCCAAATTTTTTTGGGCCGAAGCATGCTTGATGGATGTGTATCTCTTAAATTGACTTGTCTTTTAAGCTTTAAAACATTTCTCTTTATGAAAAAGTTTTTAAAATCTCTCCCGATTATCTTAAACTAAGACCTTTTGGATGTAAATGTTTTGTTCTCACTGACAAAAATGATAAACTCTCTTCTAAATCTATACTATGTGCTTTCTTTAGATATAGAGAGACTCAAAAAGGATTTAGATGTTTTAAATTCAACAAGGACAAACTATATATATCCAAGAATGTTTGTTTTCTGGAAGATGAAAGTTTTTTTCAAAATGTGCTTAAGAAAGACTCTGAGTATTCTTTTTTGCTTGAATTACTGCCTCAAAATAAGGATGATTCTTTATTTAAGATTGATAGAGATGAAGAGTCTCAATCAAATCAGGACGATGAAAACATTGAAATTGAAGGACTTAGCATAATTCAATATAGAAAACGAGAAAATGATAGTCAACCAAATGCCTTAGAAAGATACTTCACCTTAGAAAATCAACAATCTGAAGGAGTCAGATCATATAGGACTTCTAGATCCCCTGATAGATTTGTCTCATATAAGTCATTTTCATTATAATGTAGGGCTTGTCTAGCTAAAATTTTGTTTTATTTTGAACCTACCACATATAAACAAGCAAAAGAATATCTCGAATGGATAAAAGTTATGAGTGAAAAATTAGGGGCACTAAAAAAATCTCTGACTTGGGAAATATCTAATTTACCTAAAGGTAACAAAAACAAAACTATAGGTTGTAGATGGGTGTATAAAGTCAAAACTAAGAGTGATGGGACCCTAGAAAGAAACAAGGTCAGGCTAGTTGCCAAAGGGTATGCACAAGAATACAGATAGACTATAATGAGACATTTGCACTAGTAGCTAGGATGACTTTAGTTGAAACCCTTATTGTTGTTGTTGTTATTAAATGTTGGTTTATCTATCAAATGGATGTAAAAGATGCATTTTTAAATGGAGACTTAAAAGAAGAAGTTTATACGGATTCACCTCTTGGATATGAAGTCTCCTCTGGTACGGTACTTCGATTGAGAAATGTTCTTTATGGTTTGAAACAGGCACCCAAAGCCTAGTATATTGCTTTAGTTCTGTTATGTTAAAGCCTGGTTTTAAATCTTCTTATATTGATTTTGTCGTGTTTTCTAAGAAATCTGATGCAGGGATTGTTATACTTCTCCTTTATGTTGATGATATGATCATTACAAGTGAAGACAGATAGGGAGTAAAGTATATTAAATGTACTCTTAAAAAATATTTTGAAATGACTTCTTGGATTTCTTAGATTTTTCCTTAGAATTGAGGTTGCTTACTCTCTTAGAGGATACTTGCTTTCTCAAACCAAGTTTGCTAATGATATCATTGACAGGTCAGGCATTACTGATTAAAAAATAGTACACACCTGAAGTTATTAATGCCAAGATGAAGATTGACGATGGGATACCTCTGGATGATCATACTCCATATCGTCAAATGATTGACGCCCTAACTTATTTAACTATTAATAGGCCTGATATTGTGCATTCGGTTCATACTGCTAGCCAATTTCAATATTCTCCCACCACAGTTCACACGAGTGTTGTGATGAGAATTGTTAGATATTTACGAACCTCTACCTCTAAAGGTCTTTTATTATTCACTTCTTTCTCTCTTGAGTTGATTGCTTATTCTGACTCATATTGGAGAGGCGATCCAAATGATCGATGCTCAATTTTTGTTTTTTGTGTTTTTTTAAGTGATTCTCTAGTGTCGTGGAAGTGCAAAAAACATCAGAAAGTATCTTTATCATCCACTGAGGCCAAGTATCGAGCAATGACTACAATAACATCAAACACCTTCCATGCGGTGTTGTGATAATAAGAGTGCAATATGCATAGCTGACAACTATACATTTCATGAAAGAACTAAGCATATAGAAATAGATTGCCACTATGTGCGTGAAGAATTTCTGAGACAGGCCATCACCCTACCTTATGTTATATCTGAGTATCAACTAACAAACTTCTTCACCAAGGTGCTTTCGTTACCTCGATTTTATTTTCTTCTTGGCAAACTTTCGGTGATCACACTATAAGTTTGCGGGGAGTGTTGAAATATATATATATATATATATATATATATATATATATATATATATATATATATATATATTCTGTGTATGTAAACTAAAATGCCTATCATGGGTATTTCTGTCATTTCATCATTGTAATAGGTTTCAGTCCACTAGGGACACTGACAACTTTTTATTTCTTTATTTTTCCTATTTTTTGACTGTTGTAAAAGTAGCTGTTGGGAGCTGGTTCAACTAGCTGTTGAACTAGTCCAGCACCTTGTGTATTGGAGTGCCTATTTAAAGGCACTCCTCCCTTACATTTGTTTAATGCTTGCTGCAAGCAAATTTGAACAAGTGATTATTTTTTACTTGTGTTCTTGCTCTCTTTTAACAGATTTATGTGTTAGCCCTTAGTGGCTCATTGTAATTGGCTCATAAGTGGCTTGTGTATTTGTGGATGTGCACATTTGTAGCCCTTTTGTGGCATTGTGTTTGTGCACTTGGTATTTCATTACACTATCATACTTGACCTATCCATAAGGATGTTTTAGACTTTTTCTACATATCAAATGAAAATATTCATTTATCTGTTTTTTCCCACGACATTCACTCAAAATTTGCCTCATTCTATCTTCTTATTACATTTGTGTTGCCCAAGTCTCTACACCATACGTCATTGCAGGTCTTCTTCTTGTTATACAAACTCAAAATATACCCATTGTATAGGAAACCTAGACCTTCTATTCAATTGTCTCTGATAAAATACTATTGACTTTAGAGCCTTTAACTCAATGGCCTTTGTTCTATAGGTTTAGTGTCTTGTTTACCCTTTCTCTAGCTGATCTATGACCTCAGCTATCCTTCTTTATAATAACTAAAGCAAGGAGGGATTAAGTAAGATCGTCAAAGCAACCCTCTTATAAAGGGAATGTGTTTGTCTCTTGATATATAGTTCTTATATTCACATGGGATGAACATGTTCCTTTTACCTATTTGAGGTTCCTTTTTTTTTTGCATTAGCCATGGTCGTATCAGGAGCTTACAGAAATACTCTTTAGGTAGGTAAACGAACATGCAAATTATTCCTTATCTCTTGAAACTTGTTCAAAAAGTTGCCTTAGCAAGAAATGACCTTTGGCAAAAACCATTGGTTTTCCTCTCTATAGCTGTGTTTCTTGGGCATTGTTCCACTATTCTTTCTCATCCATAGTTCAATACCTTGTAGTTGATAGTTCTTGATTATCTTTTTATTCTTAGAAGCAGATATCAGTATGATCCTTTTGGCTTTGAACCAGTTTCCCAGTTGTCAAGATATTATTAAATAATGTAGTTTGGGTGGTCATCATCCTAGCATATGCATGTGTGCGTGTGTGTGTGCACGCGCGCGCGCACGTACTCATGCATGCACACATACATGTTTTAGTGTGTGTAATTCTACCTGGCTTTCTTGGTTTCATATGGCATTTAATTCCCATAGTAGTGCCTTTCTGGATTAAAGCCCTATTTTTAAGAATAAAAAAAAGACTAATAGAAAAAAGCAAGGTAAAACAAAAAAAAGGAAAAAGAAAAAAGGAGAGAGAGAAATGTCCAGCCCATAGTTGTCGGAAACAGGTACAAGTACACGAAGGCCAAAGTTGTTAAAAACACACCTCAAGGCTCAAATGGAACGCCTCACTACAAGGTAAGGCCCCTTATGCCTTGAGGCGGTGTAAAATAGCGCAAATTTCATGAGGCATGAGGCGTGCCTCATACTGAGGTGCACTCAAAACATTTTTCAGGTCAAATGGGGCTCAAGTTAAGAGAGGAAGGGCGAGGGAGACCTAATCTCCCTCTCTCGTCTCTCGACCTCCCTCTTTCTCTACTGCTCCCTCTCGTGACCTCTCTCGTCTCTTGACCTCCCTCTCTCTCTACTTCTCCCTCTCGCTGCCTCTCCCTCTTTCTCTGCCTCTTCCTCTCACTGTCACTCGACTTCCCTCTCTCTCTCTCCCTCTCTACCTCTCTCTCTCGCAGTCTCTCTCTGCCTCTCTCATCTCTCTACCTCGCTCTCTCTGCCTCTCCTTCTCGCAATCACTCGACCTCCCTCTCTCTCTCTACCCCTCCCTCTCGCAGTCTCTCTTTGTCCCTCCCTCTCTCTCTCTGCTTCTCCCTCTCGCAATCTCTCTGCCTCTCTCATCTCTCGCCCTCCCTCTCATAGTAACTCGACCTCGTTCTCTCACTCTACCTTTCCTTCTCACAATCTCTGACTGCCTCTCCCTCTCTTGTCTCTTGACCTCCCTCTTTCTCGGTCTCTCCTTCTCAGAGTCTCTCTCTGCCTCTCCCTCTCTCGTGTCTCGACCTTCCTCAACCTCTCTCTCTGCCTTTCCCTCTCTCTCTTGGCTATTTTTTGGGATTATGTGTGTGTTTAAATATTAAGTGGCTGTGGCTGTAATATCTGGGAATAGTTAGAAATTTGATCTTTAGTTTTTCGATTTTTCCTTTAGTTATTACTGATCTTTAGTACCAAACATATGTTTATATTTGAATAATTTGATATCAGTAGGATCCTTTCAGTTATGTTGTTTTTATTGTGGTATTTCTACTTCTCTATTCTCTTCTTCCTATACCCTCACATAGGAGGGTGGTATTTGTTTAATGGGGTTTCAATATTTTCCATGGAAAGAAAAAACACTTTGAACTTGAAAAGAAGTCCTGAAACTAAAGTAAGATATAAAAAAGGATCTATTCATAATATGAACATATCTTTTCACATTGGTTGTTGCTTCATCAATAAAGCATTTCTTTTATATATTTGTAATTTTAGATATTTTTTAAAGTTTTTTTAAGGTAAAGAAAAAAGGCTTACGCTTTATGCTTCGCTTCAGTTTTTTGAGTGCTTCGCTATGCCTCTGCTTTTCACAACATTGGTGAGGGCTTAAAAAGTTTCAAGTATGTTTTTATTTGAAACACATATTGATACAATTTCAAAAAATATCGATGAGTTTCTTATAAACATTGATACGTTTTCTAAGAGAATTAAAACGAGTTTATGAAAAGTTGATACGAAATATATATACTTATAAATTTAAATTGTTAAATATACATATATAATCAATCATTGTTGTATGATAAATTTTCAATAAATTATAATATTGAAAAATCTTAATAAAAACAATGACTTTGTAAAATGAAATTGTTGTTGATATGCAAAAAAATCAATAGAAACTAGCTTGATACTCATTTATAATATGACAGAAACGTGTTTCTATGTAAGATGGTACACATTTCTCAAATAATAGGAATGAGTTGCTTAAACATTTGATACTTCTGTTTATGGTTTTCGAAACGAGTTTCGTATCGGTATCTAGTACTGGTACGCTTGATACGTGATACGAGTGCCAATGCAACTATGGTCCAGCCAATCCACTTTGCCTTCACTAGAATCTCTCTCTCTCTCTCTCTCTCTCTCTCTCCACATTTCTCCATTGGGAAACCCATCCCATTCTTAAGTCCCATCAACTCTCCTGTTAAAAGAAAAGCATTTTTATGAAATTACCAACCACTTACTAATGAAAATTGTTGACTACTAGCCACTGAAAGCATCCCTTATGTTCAAAAGGAAAGAACAGTAAGTTGAGATTGTGTAGTTTCTACTTTTATATCACTATTTTCCCCTTGCTGTCCCTTTGCTGCAAAGCCATGGAAGAGTTCTGATGTATATTATCCTCTTATGGCCTGGTTGGGTTTCTTAGAAAAAAAAAAGATAGAGATCTTGTCAAAATAGGAGGCTATGTCACCCAGACATCATTTAACATGTGTATCCCATATTGATGTCAACTTGACAGTCTGACACACTAGGAGACTTCATAGACACAGTCAACATTGTATCGTTAACTTTATCTATCTCTTTTCATGATTTTCATCTTTATTTTGTGTTTTTCTTTTTTAATCTGTTGTCAGTTACATTGCATTTCAGTTTCAACTTAGTTTTGTTATTTGATGTTTTTAATTATAGTGATATTGTTGTTCAAAAGTTTGCACTTGAGATGAGATTCATGTTTTATAACTTCAAGAATTATGTGTGTCTGTATGTGAGTACAATTGTATCCCCATTTCCTAATTTTTTTGAACTTCATGTCGTACCAAATGTGTCCACATCGTGTCCCGTCTTGCATATGTATCCATGTGTTATAGCACAAAGGTGATAAGTTTGGTTTAAAAGCACACGTAAAAAAATGGAAGATAATTGTTATCCATGTTTGTTCATCTTGATTAGGAAAGAAGGTGATAAGTTAGAGTAAACAATGAAAAGGATAACCATTATCCATCTTTATTTGTTTTCATCAGGAAATCAAACCCTTGAAAGACCTCCTAAAACCTCTTTTGAGACATCTTCAGGAGCAGTTAGGTGAAGCAAGCACCAGGTGGTGGCAGTCTTTGGTCAGAAAATATCATTTGCTACTCCTTGTTGGGGTTTGCAGTAACTTACCAGAAAATGTATGGTTGAAGCTAATAAGACATCTTCAGGAGCAGTTTAGGTGAAGGAAGCACCAGATGGTGGCAGACTTTGGTCAGACATCATTTTTTACTCCTTGTTGGGGTTTTCAGTAACTTACCCATGGGGTTTGGCATAGTGGGAGGGGGCTTGGCTGCTAGATGGGTGGTCAGGGTTCCTTTACCATGGGCGTCAGCCCTTTGCATGTAAGAAAGGGCAAGGGAATTATGCCCCTTACTCATTACTGAAGCAAGGTGACTCCTTGGGGCAAGGGGTGTGCCACAGGTTTACACCGTTGGGAAAGTGACCATAAGTATGACAAGCTGAGCCAGCGCAACTAGGCCTCTGATCCTGGGGTGGTTTCCCTGATCCTCATGGCAAAAAAAAACTTACCAGATAATGTATGGTTGAAGTACCTTATCATTTTTACTATTTCTGATGACATGAATCTTTCCCCAACAGGTTATGTTCTTGCAGTCTAGTTGAATAGATGTTCCCATTTTAGATTGCCAACTTGTATGGAGCTTCTGGGCTTTGTTACATGGATACTCCATTTTTGGTCCAGTGACATATCCCTTTGTATGCTAGTCATATAGGATAGCTCATAAAAATAGCCATATCCCTGTATGCACCTGTGTCCATGTGACATAGGCTCTGTGAACTTTCTGTTAAGTTATAACAAAGCACAGGGTTTAAGAGAAGAAGAGAAAAGCTTTATGCTTACTTGACTAGTACTCAACTGCTATGATGTTCATGGTAGTGCCTTCCATGTTTAAGGTTGTAGCAGTTAGAATAAGATGAAAATGATGTATTCATTTCTTGAGCCACAATATGATTCAAAGTCTTAGCTGTGATGAGACGTCTATGCTGCATCTTTCTTTCAGTAGGCTTGTATAATTGGAATATAACTCTTACTGGTTCCCACAAACCAAGTGTCAGTTTATCTCTATCAATTAGAATCTCTAAACCATTTTCTGTTGACAATAAATATTTCTGTTGCACAGGAAAGGGGAGATTTTAAGATCAGTTGGAAAAGAGTGGCTATTACTAGCATGTTTGGCTTTGCATTTGTTGGACCAATTGGCAATTACTGGTAACTGTTCATTTCTCTTCAAAAGCATGTATGACTGAATAAGCACGAGCTGTCGTTTTAAGGATCATTAGACAGCATTTAACGTGACCTGGCAACTTGGATAATTCAATTCAACTGCAGCAGTCTCTTGGATCAATTGGGACTCATGATTTTAGCTAAGTTGGTTAAGGACTTGTGTTGGATCTTACATGATTGCTGTTTTGGCATCAAGTGGTGCATGTAACTTGACTTAATAAATCAGCTTAACTGAGTTCTGAGTCTACTTGCTGCTTGTTAAGTGAGCCATGTAAGTTCTTATCAAAGTTGTTTGATTGACTAGCATGCCATGGGTTTGTTTCCCATTTGAACTCAAGAAGCTGCTCAACTCAAGATAGTCGAGCCCATATGTTGAACTGTTGCCCTTTAGAAACCTTTTTGCAATTGATTGTGTGGAAGAGGCTGTTGCTACATTGACTGATCCGGGGTCCTTACTAGCTAACTAATTGTCAATAGCTCTTCTCTTCAAAATATAAACTTTCATGTTCTTAAAATTGCCCCCAAGATGTTCTTAAAATTGAATGGGGAATCCTAGTTTCAAGTTGATATCTCAAGTTACAATTTAAAGTAGGTTACCTTTTCAAGTTCAACTGCATTAGGACACCAAAATTGAGTGGGCTTTTATCTGAAGGTGGTGTTCTTTTTCCTTTTCTTTCTTGGCTAGGCCAAGGGGAAAAAACACCGTCATGACCGACTGCACATTGGCAGCATGCTGGTGGTTGGTAAAGCCATTGAGGGTCCCCCCACCCACCAGAGAGTACTCCCAGCTTCAAATTTTCCTTTTTCTTCTTTATTTGGAAACTGATTGTTTTTAAAGTTTCTGGGCTTGATTCTTTTCGCCACTTGTTGGAGTTTCGGTAGTTTTCATTCTGCTATCCGCTGTAGTTTTGTAAATAGAAACACTATTTGATTTCCTGTGAACTAAATGGGGAAAAGTTCACCTGAAAATCTATGAGGGATATTATAGTCAGGTTAATTTGGCTTTGTATTTCTCCTTTGGAGATTGGCAATCCATGAATATATTCAGTTTCTGGTACTGCTCCAACGAAACTAAACTCATGTAATTTATAGGTGTTTTTAGAAATAGGGGTAAAATCTTTTATTCTCTTTGTTAGTCTTATATTTGTCACATTATGCATGCAGGTATGAAGGCTTGGACCGATTCATAAAACATCGACTTCGATTGACACCTAACTCACTGCGTTTTGTTACTGCAAAAGTGGCTGCTGATGGACTTCTCTTTGGACCATTAGATTTATTATTTTTTTTCACATATATGGGTGTCTCCTTGGGGAAGAGCGTTGACCAGGTAAAGGAAGATGTAAAAAGAGATTTTTTGCCGGCATTCGTTCTAGAAGGTGCTGTGTGGCCGCTTGCACAGACAGCAAACTTCCGTTACATTCCGGTTAGATACCAACTCCTGTATGTCAATGTATTTTGCTTGATGGACAGTGCTTTCTTGTCATGGGTTGAGCAGCAAGAGGATGCACCATGGAAACAGTGGATTACTTCTTTCATATCTACGAAAGAAGAGGAAGGGCGTAGCTAATAGCAGCTTATGCTTTTATCTTATCCTCTGCTTTCTCGAAATGTCTGATCCCCACATTATTCATGAACGTGTGAAAACATTAACTGTGTAATTGCTTAAAAGTTGTTTACCCGGTGTTATTTGCTTAGTGTTCCAATTAATTTATCAACCAGGCTATGGATTTCATCTGGTTTGAAGTTATTTTTGTTTAAAAATCTGTCCGAAAATGCCATTGCCACAACTTTTTTTTTTCGACAGAGAAAGCTGGGGTTAGTCCGACCCCTAGCAGTTATACAACCATACCATTGGGATTGGAACTTGCAACGTCCCAACACAAGGTGACTTGCACTTACTGCTCCTGCCAGACAAGCGGAGCCCCCGTTGGTGCCATTGCTACAACTTGCTGAGATGAAAACGCTGAATCATTTTCATGTGCGCCTTTAACTCGTTTACTTTCCAAAGTGATTCCAGTGCACCTGGAAAGTGGGCATGAAATAACCATGTCTTATAACAAAAGAGCTTTATTGAATTGAAATAGGAAGGTTCTCCCATTTGGATGGTGCAGCAGCCGTTCATGTCTAGCAAATGCAGATAAGAGGATTGAACGAGGACCACTAAAGCCTTGAACTGAAGGTTGCTGCTTTCAAAGCAGGGGCCTACAAATATGAACGTTTAGGTTAAACATTTTGTGAAGTAACTATGCCATGCTTGCAAGCATAAAATGCAGTATATTAAACCTTCAGGGCCTGTTTAGATGACACTCAAAACGAGGGATCCTAGTTTTGGATGAAAACCTGTTTTTAAAACTCAAAAATATGCTCTGCTTGTATGAGAGACGCAAAACCTGGTTCTCTCGTAAACCAGTATCATCCAGGTTTATTATTGAAAAAACCTGGTTTATTGAGAGTCTTTCACCCCTTGCGCATCTCTCCACCTCCTGCCTCCTCTCACCTTTCACGCACCACTATATTGGCCAGCCATTTTTTTTGGCAAGTGTTTTTTTTTTATAAGATGTTTGTTATCTAGCCATTTTTTTAGGCAATCATCAGTTGGAAATAGCTGGGCTGGTACATACAAGTTGAACCTCTAAAATCTAGGCAAGACATACGTCTTCCAGGGCAAAGCACAGACATTGAAGTAAACTGAAAACAAAAAGCTTAACGTTTTGATGCATCTATCATCTGGGTTGGATGCATATATTCAACCCAGCTTAAACGAATCAAGAAATCATCCAAGTCCAGCTTATCTTTTGGTTGTTGGCAAGAGCGGTCAGTACACGTCTCGATGTGGTGGGACGTTGCAGGTTCAAACCCGTGGTACGTTAATAATAATTGGTGGGGATCGGACTAACCCCAGCTTGCCTTTCAAAGAAAAAAAACATCATAGTTATTATTTGTTTCTTATCTAATCCACTGCGTGGTAAAAGACTTAAGTTGCCAGACAAATTACCTAATTTTTTGGCTTCTGAAACCCACCAATGGGTTTGCTTAAGCTGCTATTACATTAAGGCTCTGATTGGGAACCTTGAATCCTCCAAGCCCTCATATGCTCTCTGCTGTTTGGAAGCAGTGATTGCTAAAACATGGCATTGAGGACAGAGTTGGCAGCACCAACACCACAATTCAACACCATTCACAAGAGGATGTTCTTGGCAACTCCATCATCAACACCACATTTTTAGCAAAACAATATTTTGGCAACACATGAAAATGATGTTTCCATCTCAATGCAAGGGCTCCCAAAAAGAGCCTAAATGTGTTTCACCAGCTGCAATATATATATATATATATATATATATATATATATATATATATATATATATATATATATATATATATATATATATATTTCTGGAGTTACATCATAGATAAAGCCTTTTGAATCCTTCCTGTTGAATAGACATGAATATCTAAAAGTTGCAACTTCTTTAAGCTTTAGCAAGAACACAATTCACTAATCAAGTTGAAGGCAAAAAAGAAGGAAAAAAAGAAAAAGGCAAATTTCAGAGAGTAACAGATCCGGATCTCAAACAGAAGTAGGGAATTTAAGTTTACTAAAAAGAAAGTCTGGAGAAGATCAAGGACTAAAACTGAATGAAAACAAACAGTAGGCAGGAACTATTCAGTTTTTAGAAGACATAATATACACCATACCCAGTTTTATATCCCACATACATAAATCCCATCACAATATTCCACACGTTATTACTCCAATAAATAAAATAACAATGCAATTGCACTTCTATCCCCTCATTTGATTTAACATTCGCATCCAGATGATCTTTGCTGCCTCCCTCCAGCAACATCAATAGTGTCCGGAAGATATCTTCATGATTGCAGAAACCAAAAGGAAAATGAGTATGAAAAAATTCAGTGACGCATCAGAGAAGAAATGAACAAGGGCTCAAGCAACTCAGTAACATAGTCATCAGTACCACAAAGAAAAAATCAAGAAAACCCTTTGAAACTTCAAATCCCATGGATGATAACCCATCATTGCTAGTCTCATTAGAAAAGGGTTTTCACAACACAATGACAACTAGCAGCAGAAAACATGTTGCATTGCAGGTCCAAAAACTTAGCAGTGAAAAACATGTTAAAGTCGAAAATGTTTTAAGAAACAAGCTGAAGCCAACAGGAAAACGATAATCGTAGTGGGGATTTGATCAATTCTATGTAAAACTTAATACCAATAACTAGAAGCACAAAACATAAAGTCCGAATATCCTAGCAAGTATGTTGAACTCAGCTGGAAAACATGAAAGTGGTGTCTTCAACAAAACGTGATCCAATCATAATTCTGGTGGATTCAAGAGAAATAAAATAATAAATTATGATACATTACTCACATTTCTTCTTCCGGCTCATTTTTCAGTGCATTCTTTGCTATACACTGGAAAGCAGCCTCTACATTGAAACCTTCCTTTGCAGAGGTTTCAAAATAGGGGATGTTTCCCTTGGAAGCACACCATGCTTTTGCCTTTTTCTCAGATACCTAAGACAGACACGTGTGAGTGTACAAGCTTGATATATTGAAAACCCAGATGTTAAATACATGCAAAACACAAGGATGGTAAAAATCATTGCTCAGACACCAAAATAGTTACCACTCGGCTGTTCCCACCATCCACATCTATCTTGTTCCCCAATACCACAAAGGGAAAATTTTCTGGGTCTGATGGACTGGCCTGCAAGCAGTTAAGTGCAACGATTGATTCATCCAAGCCTCAGCCCTAGAATAATGGAGAGTATCTAATACTACCTGAATAAGAAACTCTTCGCGCCAATTATTCAGATTATCAAATGACTTCATCACATTTACATCATAGACAAGAACACAACAATCTGCTCCCCGGTAGAAAGCCACACCAAGACTCTGAAATCGTTCTTGACCTGCCGTATCCCATATCTATAAATATTCCACGCATCAATAGAGTAAGTTAATGAATATATGGTGGCAGGGGAAACTCTTCCTTACTATACCAATCCATGTTCAATGCAAAGCAGTATATATTATAAAACAGAAAAATGAACAAGTAAAGCGATGACTTGTGGAAAAAAATGCCTACAGACTCATATATATATATATATATATATATATATATATATATATATATATATATATATATATATATATATATATATATATATATATATATATATATATATATTGTTGTTCCAAACTTCTAGTTCCGGAAAATAGGCATCCTCTTGAATAAATACTATAGCAAACTCTAAAATAGTTGGAAAAACTCAATGATTGAGGAAAACCATTCAAGTTCAAAATACTAAAGAGATGTGTTTCGGTGGGCCGGCGTTAGATTTAATGGTTTAGGTAGGCTAGGTTAGGTTCATGGTCAAGTCAAAAAGTCAATTCGGGTGACAAGATAGGCTGGTTCTGATATGGTTCTGTAAAAAAATATGGTATGCCCAAATGGTGTGACAGAAAATCCCAAAATTAGGGAATGATTCTATATACCTTAAGGAATGAACGTGCCAAATTTCTAGGTCAGGGGATTATTATTTTAGGAATTAAAAAACTGACAAGTTGCACGTCGAGATTGGATTTTCTGCAGGCTGGACTGGGTTTGGGTAAAACAAACCTGGATTATAAAATCAATATCTCCGTACAGAGATACGATAAAATCCTGATTTTTTGAGGGTCTGATATAGGTATCCTAAGGGTGTTTGGGTCAAAGTTTCAGACCCAAATGACTAACGGTTTAGGTCGAGCAACTTCTGGAAGTCTGACAAAGATTCAGCTTCGTCAGCAAACTTATTTTGGACAGGTTGGGATTTAGGAGAGATTAAAGCTTGAGAGAGGCTTAGGGAAGGGGTTTCAATGACTTACACGCTTTAGGGTGAGTGTCCTAAGGCTGAGGAAGGGTCTAGTCCATCTAGGGTTGGCCAAGGTTCTTCATACAAGGCTGGGTTGGGTCGGTTCCTCCACATTGTTGATGTGGTGCACATGAACACCAAGTAGAAGCAGTCATAATTGGTACTTAGGCAATTCCAGACCCAAGTAGGGTCTGAAGCACCTTAAGCCATAGTTGGGAAACTCATGACTCGGGCTCGAATCGGACCCCTACTGGGTCACCGAGTCAGCAGGTTGACTCCATGACTCGGACGAGTCAAGACTCTATTTTATAGTGTAAGCACATGTCTAAGACATGGAAATAACTAAACTTCAAGCTAATATGTCAATAGATAAGTTACAAAGTCATATAATTATACATGATTATTAACTTTTTTCATTGAACAATATTAGATTCTTTGTAACAAGTGACTTTATATAAGAATTATGCATTAAAATAATAAAATACATGATAAAAAATATATATTTAATGGGTTGGATCGGCAGTCCTGAATCGTGACTCAGTTGGGGTCCGATTCGGGACGACTCGAGCGATTCCCGAGTCAACTCGCCGGGTTTGCCAATTATGCCTTAAGCTGATGAAGAGATGAGCTCTTAGAGAAGGGTGAACAAGACAAGGGGTAGGGACTCGCCGGGATAAAGAAAAGGAGAGAGAAAGAGACATCCACAAGAGAGAAGGACGTTAACTAGAGAGAAAGAGAGTTAGATGTTTTTAAGATAAAGGATTTCTAATTTCATTTCATATTTTCAACATCCAAAATGAGCGCCATTTATAGGCCAAGGGAGCTCTCATAAAAGCATTACAATTATCCAAGCACAATAAAAACAATAACATCTACTTGCGTACTATCTCCCCCAAGTCACTTAACGAGGGCCAAACTCATAAAGGTCACTTGGGCTTCCAAGGCTCAATAAGGAGGGAGCCCAAGGATCAAAATGACTTTCATAAGGGGTCTCGATGGCCTTTGCATGGCGCCAACCGGGTGGGGCACACACACCTTCCATGGAGGCTTCTAGAGGAGACACCCCCATGTAGGTCCCACTTGCATGCTTTAAATGAGAGGGCACCCAAAGGCGGGTCCCACATGATTGATGTGGTTGATTAGCTGATGTGGCGTCTTCTTCGCATGGGTCCCATGTGGCTGAGGTGGCTTGCATCATATGGAGCTCCGGTAACGATTTCGGATTGGCAATGCTTGGACCCATTTGCATGATTTGGACCTTTGGAGCTGGATCGAACTTACCCGAGACTTGGTCTGCATCATCCCCTCCCCCTTGAGATCTGCCTAGTTGCTTAGGCAAAAATCTTTCTCTTGTTTTCGGTTTTGACTCCATTCACCAAGATAGAGCATCGACAACTCAATTTTCAAGCCCCTTCTTATATTGGATCTCGAAATCATACATCATCTCAACGACCCACTTATGCTGGAGTGGAATCGTGATGTGTTTCTCTATGAGGTATTTCAAGCTTTTTTTGTTGGTGCAAACCAAAACATGCCAACCAAGGAGATAAGACCTCCATTTTTCGAGGGATAGGATGATCGCAAGCATCTCTTTCTCATATGTTGATAGCGCCTTGGCTCTATTGGCGAGACTATTGCTAAGGAAAGCCAAGGGTTGGCCTTCTTGCATTAACACCGGTTCAATACCGATGTCACACACATCGGTTTCCACAACAAATTCCTTCAAGAAGTCGGGGCAAGAACCGGGGCTTCGCAATGACTTGCTTGAGCTTCTCGAAGGCAAGCTCGGCTCCGTTTGACCATGAAAAGGCATTCTTCAACATTTTCATTAATAGGGAAGCAATGATTTTGTATCTCCGCCTCCTATAGTATCCAATGAGAACGAAGAACCCTCTGAAGGCTTTGATGGAAGTTGATTTAGGCTAAGAGATCACGGTTTCAACCTTCTTAGGGTACTCGCTAACGTCGTTATCATCTATGATGTGGCCAAGGTAGGACACACGGGGTTGTCCAAAGTTACACTTGGTTCGTTTAGCCACAAATTGATGCTCCTTTAGGGTTCATAGGATGACCCTAACATGCTCCCGATGTTCCTCCCAAGTGTGGTTATAGACAAGTATGTCTTCAAAGAATATAAGGACCAACTTTCTAAGCATTGGCCAGAAGACATCGTCCATCACCCTTTGAAAGGTGGTTAAGGCATTTGTCAATCCGAAAGGCATTACTAGGAACTCAAATTGGTCGTCATGAGTCCTAAACACCGTATTTGGTATACCCTCTTTTGCCATCCGGATTTGGTGATATTGAGCTCTTAGATGAATCTTTGTGAACACCCGCACCCCCATGCAATTCGTCCAATAACTCATCAATGACCGGTATGAGGTGTTTGTCTTTCGAGGTCACCGCATTGAGAGCATGGTAATCGACACAAAACCGCCAAGTATGATCATTCTTTCTCACCAACAAGACTGGTGAGTATGGGCTAAAACTTGGTTGAATTACCCCACTATCGAGCATTTCTCGAATCATTTTTTTTGTTCCATCCGTTTGTGAATGACCATACCGATAGGGTCTAATGCTCACAGGTCCCTCACCCAGAATTAAGGTGATATGATGATCTTGGGACCGTTCCAAAGGTAGGGACGTCGGTTTCGCGAATACGTCAGAGGGACCTCTTCATCTTCTTTGTTTTTCGCTTGCTCGGTTATTTTCACCATACACAATAAGGCTACACGAGTTGCTCTGAAAATTTTAAAAGCCTCCTCCGAGCCTATCTTGTCACTTCCCTTCCCTTATGCCTATGAGCCTTGAGGTGCACACTTCTTTCGCCCTTCTCGAAACTCATTTTCATCTTGCTGCAGTTTCAATGGACCTCTCCTAGGGATCAGAGCCAACTCATCCCTAGGACTACGTCAACTCCCTTTATGGGAAGCATGTATAGATCAACATTGAACTTAGATCTTTGCATCTTGAGATCCGTGTTGGGGCATACACTCACGCATTAGAGGCGGTTGTCAGCTCCTACTACAACCTTGAACATAGGTTGTTCCTTCATGTCACATCCAATACTTGATATGAGATTGTCCCTCATGAAGTTGTGGGTAGATCTGATGTCAACCAACACCTCCACTTGTAGTTGGGATCACACGCATGGAGTTGGGAATAGGAACTCCAAAGAGGGTATGGAAGGCTTGGATCAATTTCCTCGGATTCACCCAAAGTGTGGACGGGTTTGTCCTCACTTGTCTCATCTTCACTTTTACAAACAACATATATTTTAAGGGCCTTGAATATATGCCCTAGGCTCCACATCTTAACATATTTATAGCACAGTCCCTTGTTGTGTCAACACGCCATTTGGGATCTACTAACAAACTCGGCCTTAACGAGGGGGGGGGGTCCGAATTTGTTTTTAGTACCAATATCCTTGACTTAGGTGAGTGATTCTAGCCTATCGGGGGGTCAAGTAGGCCTCCTTATGTGGCTGGACTTCTTTCACCTTTTTTCTATTGTTTGTGCTTTTACAAAGCACTTCCAATGATTGGGGGTCCAGAGTCATAAGGTCGATTCGGATTTCATCATTGAGACCTCCCATAAATGTGCATATCAAGGCGGGTTCGGACCAATCACTACATATCGTGCTTAGGTCCTTAAACTCAGCTTGATATTCTTGGATAGACCCTTTTTATCTCAAATTCTTCATATTCACATTATGATTGTTATATAGAGAGGGTCCAAACCTTTTCAAGAGTTCTCTTTCGAACTCTATTCAACTTTGTGTTTCGTAGCATTGGTTGCGCCAACGGTACCATTGAATTGCTTCACCTTCCAAGTGATCAATGGTGCATCATAATCTACTTTCGTGGGAGATTCCTTAGTTTACATAGTATTGCTTCAACTTATACAACCAATCATAGGGGTCTTTCCTCAAAAAAATAAGAATTAGAATCTTCATGTAGCGTGGAAGAGAGACTCCAAGGTTAGAAGTCCTCGAACCGAATCCATGATCTCCCGAGCACCAACTGAGGATGGAATTGTGCACATCTTCATCACGATCATCTTGCTCTTCGTGATTTTTGTTGCCTCTGCCTTCGATGTTGATATGCTGGAGCTAGATGGCATCATGAACAGTGGTGTGGAGTTGTTGCACCATCTGGGGTAAGGTTGGCTACTCTAGTTTCTAAGGTGGTCATTCAGGTTTTGACACCTCCAAGTTTCGAGTTGGTGTCTTACGAGAATTGGTTGAAGGTTTCAAGGGTCAATTCAAAGATTTTGTCTTGGGGCTTTCTGGAGCCATAAGAATGTTGCTCTGATACCAATGGTTTAAGTATTCAAAGTTAGGTTCAGGATTAAGTCAAAAAGTCCATTCAGGTAAAAAACGCAAATGGTGTAGGAAAAATCTTAAAAAGTAGAGGATGATGACACCTTAAGGAATTAACGTGCCAAATTTTAGGGTCAAGGAATTTGTATTTTAGGAATTAAAATTCTGACAAGTTGCAGGTCGAGATAGGATTTTCTGCAGAGCGAACTAGACTGGGTTACGATAAACCAAACCTGGATTATAAAATCAATATCTTTGCACCAAGATACGATAAAATCCTGATTTTTTGAAGGTTTGATATAGGTATCTTAAGGGTGTTTGGATCAAAGTTTCAGACCCCAAATGACTAACGGTTTGGGTTGGGTGACTTTTGCAAGTCTTACAAAAATTCAGCTTTGTCAGCAAACATATTTTGGACAAGTTGGGATTTAAGATAAGTTAAGGCTTGAGAGGGGCTTAGGGAAGGGGTTTCAATGACTTACACGATTTAGAGTGAGTGTTCTAAGGTTGAGGAAGGGTCTAGTCCATCCGGGGTTGGCCAAGGTTCTTCGTACAAGGCTAAGTTGGGTCAGTTCCTCCACGTTGTTGATGCAGTGCACACGAATACCAAGTAGAAGTGGTCATAATTGGTACTTAGGCAATTCTAAACCCAAGCAAGGTCTAAAGCACCTTAAGTTGATGAAGAGATGAGCCCTTAGAGAAGGGTGAACGAGTCAGGGAGTAGGGACTCGTCGGGATAAGGAAGGAGAGAGAAACACGTCCACAAGAGAGGACGTTAACTAGAGAGAGATAATTAGACATTTTTGAGTTAAAGGAGTTCTAATTTCATTTCATATCTTCAACGTCCAAAATGAGCCCCTTTATAGGCCAAGGGAGCTCTCATAAAAGCATTACAATTATCCAAGCACAATAAAAACAATAACATCTACTTAGGTACTACCTCCCCTAAGCCACTTAACGAGGGTCAAACTCATAAAGGTCACTTGGGCTTCCAAGGCTCAATAAGGAGGGAGCCCAAGGGTCTACATGACTTCCATAAAGGGGGCTTGATGGCCTTTGCATGGCGCCAACTAGGTGGGGCCCACACGCCTTCCATGGAGGCTTCTAGAGGGGATGCCCCCATGTAGGTCTCACTTGCATGTTTTAAATGAGGGAACACCCAAAGGCGGATCTCACATGACTAATGTGGTTGTTAGCTGAGGTGGTTGCTGGATGGGGTGGCATCTCCTTGGCATGGGTCCGATGTGGTTGAGGTGGCTTGCACCATATGGAGCTCGGATAACGATTCCGGATCGGCAATGCTTGGACACGTTTGCATCATTTGGAGCTTTGGAGCTGGATTGAGCTTACCCGAGACTTAGTCTGTATCACTAAATCATGTCTAACAACTTTTTACAAAAATGACAAGCATAAGTACAAGCTTTGACATACTACAAATCCTTTTTCCTCCCTTCTAATGGTTCTTCGCCTTCTTGTTTCCCTCTTCTAGCGTTTATCTTCTCTCTCTCTGTCTTTCAACTTCCTTGTGTTTGTTTACTTCTAGCTTCGAAAGATTCTAAAGATTCATTATCTCAACAAATTCAAAACAAAGTGCACCATGATGAGACATAAAACTCTTACAGTAATTGAGAATGCCACTAGCACCTACCTTATTAACTAGCTCCTAGATTGAAACATGAGCAACCATCTTATGTCTTTGCTCCACCATAAGCTCGCATATTCATGTTTTCAACAACTAAAGGAAGTGAAGAAATATGTATAGACTTTTCTCATTTATCAACAAGAAAAATCCAGCTACTTAAAGTCAAGTGGAATGCTAGAGACACTACTGATCCCACACTGACCATAAACGTGCATTTCTAATGGGTTCAAACTTTAGAGTTTTATTATAATGGTAGTGAACAAGTTCTCAAAGTATGCAATACTCACAATAGCACCAACTACAGGCATGTAACTTGTGGCCCAACTGCTCATTAAAATTGTGGTGAAGAATTGGGGCATCCCAAAGACAAGTAATGTGATCACAACCAAGGTTCACAGGATGTTTGTGGATCAAAGTATTTTTATCATTGTGATAGAAGCTACCCTTCGCCTGTAGATTCCATCCCCAAACAGATGAACAAGTTCAATGGTTGAATGTCATACTCAAAGGATATCCAATGGCACGTTGTCGGTGCCAATCAACACAACTAGATCTACTTGTTTGACATCATCCAATTTCGCTACAATTTGCAGAGGATGAAGCGTCAAACAACAGCAAGATCAAGTGGTCATGGGATAGTAGCCACTTGTACAACACATGGTAGTAGCAAATTACTACTGAAGAGCCCTGCAAAACATTAGTTTGCTAGAGGTTGGCAAAAGAAGATTGCATGGCAAAGGAATACCTCACCAAGAATGTCAAGAAAATGAGAAATAGGCCAACTAAGAGTACCAAATGGATGACTTGGTTATATCAAGTAATAGTAGCAAAAATATAGAGCATTATGCAGTTTACTGAAGGGCTCATCAAGAGACACCAAAGGCCATTCCTTTCATGAAAAATATAGAAGAAGTTGCTAACATGCTGGAAGTCCTCACAATCTTCAAGATACACCCAATCAAAGATAGAAGAATACTACAAGTACAGCATAGTCAAAGACTAACAAATTACACAGAAGAGGAATAGTGATGGCCTGCCATACTTGTGGTCAACAATGTTGTTGTGTATGTTGTGAATGGCCTAGATGACTTGTATACATGTACATACCCCATGTACATACCCCTCTCTTATAGCACATAGCTCTATGCAGCACACATGCATCATTTCTCTTAGCAATGCACCTTGAGGCCCATTTTGAAGATCAGAGCTCATCAAGCATTCTTTTGGTTTCCTCATGTAAATAATGTGGTTTCAGCCATTGTGTGTGAGCATGGACATCCATAAAATGAACGATTGATTGTATTTGCTCATATTGCTTGTCTAGCTTGCCTTGTCCATCATTTTCTAACAAGTGCCTAAGAACACCACATATTACTAACTATTGAACTTCTGTGACAGTCCTGCTAATGATGCTAAGTGCTAACACAGCTAAAAGTCAAAGTTAAACTAGATGTCACACAAGATTAGGTTGGCATGCATTAACAAGTGTGTGTGCTGTTAGAAATGAGTGCAATGACAACTAGTACCAGATCACATGTCAGTCAATCATCAATAAGCTACATTGGATATCATTGCACTACTTTTTTATTCTAAGATTAAGTAACTCTGAATTCATGCAAATCAAGCATAGAGCCTTTATTGCTTGTTGACCATTATAAATTTTATTCTCTGAGATTTAGTTCACCAGGGTGGCAAACTTTATGCTTCAACGAAGATCATATTCATGAAACTTGTTTTTTGTATTGTAATATAACAAGTAACATATGTTACATATGATGCATATGGTGAATAGTGTAATGCAATTTTCAGCATGCAGTATGTGTAACTTTTGGCAATGTAAAATTTGCAAACATCTGAAAGTTCTTTTCTCTAGGAGAAAACACTTCCTCTCCTAATCAAACACTTGTATCGCTTAAGTACGTACATGGTACTTATCCTAAGGGGGCGTAAACTGGGCTTTTCCGTAGAAACACATCAACGGTGTGTGTTTCAGTGGGCCCCACCATGACCAAAAAAACTGAGCTTTCCTTTTCCTCACGGAAAAGGAAACCAAAATCCACAAGAACCCCCCACTTTCAGCAGAAAGGGTTCCCGTGGGGGGTGGCCCCAATTCCGCTTCCCCAGAAAGGAAAGGGCGGAAGAGGGTGACACGGACACGCAAACGCCCCCTAAAAGTCGTGAACTTTTATAACTGTTCTAGCTGTTATCTGTTCCCAGCCATATGTAATCTACAGGATCAGCTTCCATAAAGAATGTCACCTGAACTGTGACATGGGCCCATATTTCCCATCTCATGCTAGTAAGAGCAGAACTCATCATTGACATCTAAGAGCATCCAACAGAAATCCCAAACCAGTACACCTAATATTCTGCACTGTTGTCAAAAATCAAGTTTCCGCGAGAATGAAGAAAAGTATACAGATGCCTACCTGGATCGTGTGGGCAGAAACAGAACTGATCAAGGATTTTAAGTCATTCACAAATTTTAAAAGAAGAAGAAGAAGAAAAGAGTGATGCACCGCTATTAAGAAAGATGCAGCAAAGTAATTGGGGATAGGTAAAAGATGTCCACAGCATATATAAGCCCCCCAAAAAAACTCAACGTTGAAAGGCGGGTCACCTGCAAGGTGAAAAGCCTATCTTCAAATTGAACTTCTTTCGTCAAGAAATCCGCCCCGATGGTTGCTTTGTACTGGTTGCTGAATTTGCGATTCACATATCTGAAGAAGCAATCTCAAGGAGAAAAACTAAAAAACTCATCATACCCCAAACCCCTTTCTCCATGAGAAAACAGAGCAACCCTAATTCTTCAAAATCCAATACCAGATCATGTGATCAGATCCATCAAACAAACGGGAAAAAAAAACTGCTATAACGATTTCATCACACAAAGCCACATCAAAAATCATCAGTTCAAGGATACTGGTTCATCAGAGACGTCTTCCCGACCCTGCCACAGATCACAAAAAAACAAAATCAGGGCTTTATTCTTCAAGGAGATCAAAACCAACAAAAGCAACGCGATCCAAAGATTGTCTCAGAAAGATCACGACGAAAACGAAAGGAACCGGATAAGGGACCTAAACTAAGGAACAAGAGGACGAGAGATCGGAGAGAAGAAAAGGTAAGAGAGAGAGGAACGCACCCACTGTCGCCGAGGATGATGACCTTGAGGAGCATGCGCCTTCGGGCAGCCATTGTTCACCGGAAGAGGGTGAGGGGCAGAGGGCGACGATAGATAGATGGTCCAACCGAGGGTCGAGCCAGAGACCTCGCCCGCTCTGTCTCTCTACCTCTCTCCGCTCCTTTACGTCAAAACGAACAAACAAGAAAAGGTTTAATTTATAATGGAAGCGAGAAAGACTGCCAGTTATTTTCCCTTCTTTTTTACGGACGTCAAAAATTATGAAAAATAAGAGGAAGCCAACCTCCAGTATTAGTGTAGGAACTACCAATCCAAATCCAACTGATGAATGAATTTTTTTTTATTTCCCGTGAAAGTTTTTTCGTATGAGAGGTATGAAAAGAACTATACATGAAAAGGGACCTTGATGGGAAAATTGAAGTCGGCCAACTCAGCTTTCCCGTGAAAGTTTTTTCGCATGAGAGGTATGAAAAGAACTATACATGAAAAGGGACATTGATGGGAAAATTGAAGTATTGAAGTCCACTAGTGCCAACACAGTACTTTGTCATCGTGATGCTTGTTTTCTTTTTTTAAACCACGTAAGAAACTAGAGACAGTGTCTCTCTCTTTCAATTTAAAAAAAAAAATGAAAATCTCATGGTTTTAAAACCCGGTGACTCATCACTCTGCTCATACTTGAGTGACTTGACTCGGCTGGTCAACTAGATCAGGTCATGTTAAGTTTATATATATTCATCATATGATATTTTTTATAATACTATTAATGCATGTATAAACTATATATATACATATGACCCGGCTGAGTCATGGGCGCACTCGGCCAAGTTATGCTAAAACTCGGCCCATGAGTTGGCCTAGTTTTGTACACAAACAATTAGTTATACTGGATTTTGACCCAGTACTTGGATGATATGAGCCAAGTCACTGGGTTGACTCCGCCCGTTTTCAAATACCATGTTTTAAACTTGATTTTCAGTTAAAAACCAGGTTTGGTGCATGTTTGAATGACACCAGACCTGAATTTAGTAAAAACCGAATAAAACCTGGTTTAAACCAGGTTTTGAAAAAGCTGGGGTTACCCAGTATTTCAACAGGCAACAGGTTACCCATCTTGACCTCGTCCTAGCGCCCTATCTCTTCCCAACCCTTCATTTTGCAGTTATTTTCAAAGTATTTTTTTTTTACTCGGAGAAACCTCTCTAGGCGCAGAGACCTAGCCGTGCTGGCTCAACCTGCCATACTTAGGTCTTTATCCATGTTGGCGTAAAACTCTGAGGGCTT
Organism: Nuphar pumila; assembly: GCF_984573655.1. Taxonomy (NCBI): domain Eukaryota; kingdom Viridiplantae; phylum Streptophyta; class Magnoliopsida; order Nymphaeales; family Nymphaeaceae; genus Nuphar; species Nuphar pumila. The sequence goes on from NC_143256.1 coordinate 111,322,277, forward strand.
ACCCCTCGACCCCAGGGAATCGCCAAACTTCAGCTTACAAGGCGCGCGGGGGGGGGGGGGTTGATGCCCATGGGCCATGGGGATTTGAACCTAGACTGTCGGTCAAACGTGCTAGACCCCATCCCACTATGTCAAACCCCTTGGGTATCAGTTTTGAAGTATTTTAGGCCAGCCATTTTCAGCTGGTCACTGGCTGGAAAATGACTAGGTCGATACTGCCCAGTTAGGGTGGTACTAGCTAGCCAGCCATTTTCTTTTTTTCTAATAAATTTTTATATTTTTTCTTTTAGCCTTTACGGCTATTTTTCAGCTGGCCAATAGCCAAAAAATGGCTGCACTGATGCCTTTTCGCCGGGTGGCACCAGCCTGGCCTTTTTTCAATCAGTGGCTAGTCAGAAAATGGTTGGACCATTTTTGTATTTTTTAATGATTTTTAATTTTATTTTTTGGTTTTAGGCTTTTCGGTCATTTTTTTGCCAGCCACTGGCTGACTGATGCCTCTCTTGTCAGGTGGCAGTAAACCGGCCATTTTCTCCTGCTGGCTGGCTAGAAAATGGTCCAGCCATTTTTTCTTGTTTGAATGATTTTTTAAAGTTTTTTTTTAAGACTCTAGCCATCCACCAGCTAGACTGGTGCCTCCCTTGCCGAGTGGCACCAGTCCAATCATTTCTCAGGCGGTAGTTGGCCGGAAAATAGCCCAAACCTTTTTTTATGATTTTTGACATTTTCAAAGTGTTTTTTTTTAAGCTTTCAGGCCATTTTCTAGCCAGTCACCAGCTCGATTGGTGCCTCTTGCTGAGTGGCACTAGCCTGGCCATTTTTTTTTTGTTATTTTACATCATTTTATCTTTTGACTAGAAAATAGACCAATCAAAATTTTTATTTCTCTATGTTTCTTAACATTTTTTATGTTCTTTTGTTTGAAAATGGACCACAATTATTTTTTAATCTTTTTTTTTTATTTTAGAAACTCAAAACCTACTTTTTTAAGTTTTGGGTCATCCAAACACCAATAAAACCTGGTTTTGGCAAAACCATAAGCCAGGTTGGAAAAGCAAAACCTGATTTTGTCTATTGTTATCCAAACGGGGTCTTAATTAATTAGGTAGAGATAGGAGTAGTGTTTGAGAGGACGATATCAACCTTTTTAAAGTTCACGTATGAGGTTTATAAACAGAACTTGGATAGGCTAGAGATATAAGTACCGCTAGGTGTTCAGCAGTCTCGTACGTTATGCTTGGATTTGTTTTTATTTATTGCTTACAAAAATAAATTAAGGCACATTTTATAAAGAATATACTTGAATTATTTTAATTAAATGAATGTTTGGATCAGTAACTATTTAAATTTTACTCAAAAATTTACCAAAATTTCCAGCAAATTTTTTTTTTTAAATAAGCACAACGAAAATATCTAAACTAAACAGGTTAAAATCTTGGGCAAGTTACTGGTGTAGCATCCAACATGAGCATTAATTTATGAAAATTAAATGTCACTCAATATGCAAATTTAAATTCATCATTACACGAAGTTTATCAAATTGAATTTAAAAATTGTTTAAATGATAATTAAGCAGTGTCCCAACATCTGAAGAAAATGTAGACCCCATGGTACCAAAAGTAGCATCCTGCAATTGCTACTGCTTAATCATTCTTGACCTGTAAAATTTGTGGTTCAGACTTCACTCGTCTCAATAAAAAACATTTTTCAAAGCATGCAAAAAATGTGCCAACACATAAGAGTACGCAACATTTGGAATTATAATTTTTCAAGACATTATATTTATTTCATAAATGAATTCATGCAATATTACAAAACTATATATTGAGCATTCGTCAATATTTAAAAATTGAATACACAACATGTCTCAAAGTATATCCGAATTAGCAGTAGTGCGTCATAAACAATCAGGTAAGATTTATGTTTCACTTGATTAAGCCCTAGCGAGCACGCACAGTTCGATTACGGCGAAACAGATGAGACCACTCGGAAGTTTATTATACTTAAGTGTTTTAATATCCTGAATGACTATCTGAATCAGATTCATAAAAGGGTGGTATAATGACTGAGAGAAAACCCCTAAAAGCTGAGTTAAAAAGAATGCATCTGGCAAAATTTCATAGTCCGAGTCTCCTAACTCTATGGGCGGGAGACAATCTAGCCATTGTCGATTGTAGTACAAAAACATAACAGCCCAACAAAGTTTTTATTATCTACTCTCTTTAAGGTAGCCCAAGACTGGATGATAAGCCATCCTTTCATGTTATTTCATAAATTTTTATGTGAAATCTCACTTGCACTTACCTTATTGGGCATCCAGGGCTCCGAGAGCCCAAATACCTCCTCAAGATACACAATATGTTTGCCTCTATGGTAAGAGCAACAAACTACTCGAGTGTGGTAGTCAAATCATTTATTTTTATTATTATTATTATTTTAGTACATTACAATAACCCATCCAGTGAAACTCATGGTACATTTAAACCAATAGAGTACCGAAAGAAATCTTCGGTACTTTTTAACAGACGGGCATTAATTTAGGTTATGCATGCATAAAATTATTCAATTTTATAAGTTTGAGTATATGCATCATACCCCATTGATCTTTTTCAATCACATGCCCAATACCGGGCAAACAAACAAGTGTACGCATTACAACGTAGCATCATAATTCATTCATGGTATGTCACACCTACAAAATTTCACAAGTGCTCGTGTGGCACCAAAAAAGTTTATATGGAACCATGCTCAATTTTGAGCTTTTGTATAGTCATGACCTTGCAAATTCAAGACATTCGTATGTGAATCACATACCAAATTTACATATGAAACAACTAGCGTTGTTGATATCTTTTTTTTTTGCAAAGCTCATGGCACAATATTCTTTTCATGTACATACAATAAAATTTGCATTTTTGCAAAAACATATACATGCACACTCATTACAATAACATGAGGAACACAACAATAAAATAAACATTCTTTTATCATTTTACCTAATTTTCAAAAAGCACAATCACTTGATTGAGTGCACGTTAGCACTTTTGAGGATCTAATCGTGAAACCAAACCATACCATAATGAGCATTCCATTATATATATATATATATATATATATATATATATATATATATATATATATATATATATATATATATATATATATATATATATATATATATATATATATATATATATATTGAACTACAGCTGGTATCTTCTCATGATTGTGGGACACTAGCAAGGTAGCACACCCTCTTGGTTGCCTGGTGAAAGAAAGGCAAGCTAGGGTTGGGCTGACCCCAACCTGTTGCACCCATATGGGTGCAGCAACAGCTGTGCACCACCAAAACACAGCAGGCTGGGGCTAGTCAAACCCCGGCCTGCTACGCTTAGCAGGGCACAACACCGTGCAGTGCACATTGGAGATCTGCAGCCTGGGGGTCGGGCAGACCCCAACCTGTTGTTCTCATCCTGGTGCAAAGAGAAGCAGCAGCGCCCAACAGGGTGCGGTGCACCCTGTTGTGCCCAGATTGGGGTTGGGCAGACCCTAGTTATGTCAGTTCAGGCCGACCAGATAGGTCTGGTCTGACTGACAACACCCCAAAGTCACACGGGGTAGAGGCCTGGGATTGGACAGACCCCTGTCTGCTCACACCCGCACACATCACAAGTACATTTTTTTTCTAACAGAATATAAATGGGCTATGGCAGTACATGCATATCTATTTTTTTTAACAATTAATACAAGCAAAATCATGTAAAGTGTGAATAAGGGATCATATAATCAAAATGACGTAAGAACTTCAAAGACATGAGATCATGTATGCATGTTTATTATTTTTTTGATGCTACATAAAAAAGGACAACATTAAAACATGCATGATCTAATGAATGAACTTGTTACTCATGCATGAAATTCTATTTCATGATTTAAAGTCCATAGATTTTTTAATCTCATCCACACATATATCTTCAACTTATTATATATATATATATATATATATATATATATATATATATATATATATATATATATATATATATATATATATATATATATATATATATTGAATCTCATCCACACACAATGAATCATGCAATAAGTGTATGCATCTAATATGTTAACACATACATATATGTAGGTATATATTTTTTTTCTCTTTTATTCAACCCAAATCACACACACATTAGTGTGATCCAACCACATGTGATATGCTATCGATCTTACAATTTAAAGTAGATCGATACACATATCGACATGCATCCCAGCATGATCTTATATGTTGGCTCATTATTCATGTATGATGGTCGATGGCCCTACCTCATAAACGAATCGATTAATTTGTAACACCGAGTATGATTGGTCAGCCCTCAGACGTGTGTAAATTTCTCTAGCCTATCTGAACCCCGTTATTGGAGTCCTTTCACTCGTATTGTGCGGAGGTATGTGAGAGAGAGATAATCGATAGAGGGGGAGAGAGATTGAGATAGGAAGAGGGATAGAGAGAGGGAGTGATGTGTGAGGATCACTACTAAGTAGGGCCTCACACGAATTTGGAAGGGATAGAAGGGCACACCTCCTTTCTCTTTCAGTGCCCCTTCTCTCACAAGGTAAGTCTTCAAAACTCCTTTTTCTTATCTTATCTTTTTTTTTTCATTTCTATGGACAGAAGGGGGGTCGGTCCTCCCTTCTTCGTTTATCTTTTTTTGCTTTCTAAAATTTAGAAATCTCCTAATTAAGTAGGAGGGGGTTCCTCACTTGCCCATTTTGTTTGATTCTAATTTCTTTAATGCTAGGTTTTGTGTTTAGGTAAGTTATTAAAACTATTTTTTTAGTTTTAGGAAATATAGTAAATAGATATTTAATTTAATTTGATTTTTTATCAATTTTATCATGGTAGGAGAGCCCGGGGGGAGCCACCCTTGGGATCCTGCCTACTATTTTATTTATCATTATATTTATGCATTAAGTAATTTGTTAATGCATATTTACCTTCACAGAGTTTACCAAAACACCATCTTTTGAGATCATGTGGCCCAAAAATATGACTTGCTCGAGTCAGAACTCACACTTGAAAAACTTAGCATATATATGATGTTCCCAAAGTGTTTTCAACATAGTCCTCAGGTGATCTCAATATTGTTCTCTTCTCTTAGAATATATCAGGATGTCGTTAATGAACAATATCATGAAAGAGTCCAGATATGGACTAAACACCCGATTCATTAAATCCATGAATGCAGTTAAAGCATTCGTGAGTCTGAATGACATTACAACGAACTCATAGTGTCCACTCATCCTGAAGGCCATCTTCTGGATATCATCATCTTTAACCCGGAGCTGATAATAACCTGACCTGAAGTTGATCTTTGAGAATACCTTCGCTTTTTGCAGTTGATCGAACGGGTCCTCGATATGTAACAATGAATACTTGTTCTTGATGGTGGCTTGATTAAGCATCATATAGTTGATGCATAACCTCATTGACCCATCATTTTTATTCACGAACAGTACCAGCATACCCTAGGGTGATACACATGGCCATATAAAACTCTTTCATCAACTCTTGCAGTTGCTTCTTTAGCTTCTCGAGCTTCGCTGGTGCCATGCGATAAGGTGCTTTGAAGATAGGTGTTGTTTTCGGTACCAACTTAATATTGAACTCTATCTCATGAGATGGAGGAAGTTTAGGTTGTTCTTCTAGGAAGTCAGATACAATCTTCAATCCTTAAATTGGTGTAGACTTGAGATCCACCACTGTCACATTGACTAAGAAAGTGGTACACCCTTTCTTTACATACTTCTAGGCCTTTAATGTAAAGATGACTCAACTCTTTTGAACATGTCTAGAGAGTATGAACTCTACCTTCGGATCATCAGGTCGGGACAACACGACCTTCCTCTCTCAGCACATGACACACGTATAGTGCTTGTACAACTAGTCCATATCCAAGATTATATTATATTCGGTCATATCGAGCATAATCAAATCGATAGGTAAACTATGCCCTTCTAATTCTATAATTACATCAATTACATATGTTATGCACATAAAATTAAATCATATTGAGTTGTATACATCCAATGCATGATTCAATGGTTTTATATGACACTTAGTTGTTTGGCAAAATTAAATGTAATAAAGGAATGTGTTGCACTGCAATCAAATAAAGCAAAGGTCATTTGACCAACAACATATATTGTACCTTGCTCCAGGTCACCCTTTTTCAACTGCTCTATCGTGGAGGCATAAACTCATCCCTACACTTTCTTATGGGCGATATGTTGCTACTTTTGTTGCTATTATTGTTGTAGTTGTTGTTGCATCCCTCCATTCATCTGCCCTTGCATGTCCACTATCCTTTTCTGACAGTCTCCAGTATAGTGACCCACTTTCTGCAATAGTAGTAGGTGCCCATATTATGAGGGCATGGTTATCTGTTGTGGAAGCAATTGCACTTCAAACATGGTTGGTTCTACTTCAGTTGTGGGCAGTTGGTTCCGCTTCAGTTATGGTTGGTTGGTTCCCTCCCAATTGTTTTTTCTTCTTGAAGGGAGGTTGCCCCTTTCCACCAGTGAACTGTGGTCTGTGGACCCCACTTTTGCCATTAGTCTTGTTAATGTCCTTATTGTATTTCTCTCACTTTTCACTCAGAGTGGTGATCACTTCAATAACATCATTAAATGTGGAAGGTCGGCTAGTCATTACCTAGTATCTTAAGTCATCTTTGAGCTCTCTGACAAACTTTGTAGTCCTACCCTTGTTATTTGCGAACAGATTCAGGCAATAACACTTTAGGCTCCAAATTTTGGTGGTATATAGTCCACCAAGCTCACGTTTCCTGTGTGAATTCCACGAACTTATGTTGCTTCTATTCTCAAGCATGTTGAGAGAAGTATGCCTCCAAGAAGACTTTCCTAAACTCTCCTTATAGAATTTGTTTTACTCCTTCAAATTGGACCTTTCAGATCATGTCCTACCACTTTCGAGCATCTTCCTTCAAGTGATAGGTGCTGAAGTCAGTCTGCCGATCCTCTAGCACTGGCAGAACATGAAAAGCTCTCTTGATCTTCTTGAGCTAATTCTCAGCCACCTCAGGATCAACCTTTCACGAGTACGTATATGGGTCCAACTTCAAGAACTTCTCGTGTGTCACTTCACCATGATTAGGGTTTTCCTGGGCTGGTGTAGTCTATCCAACCTAGTTTTGTATATGTGTGTTCATGGTCTGAGCCAAATTGTTGAGAGCCTGCATGACAAAGCCTCTTTATGGTTGCCAGTCATTGGTAGTGTTCATGTTCACGTACGTGTTTTTTTATGACACATTTGTCATATTAATTAGGGTTTCGTAATGAGTAAAAGATTAAATCATAAGTAATTGAAACATCATGATCATCATAAAGTTCAAAGGCTTTTATTAATCATATTAGTAGCTATTTTTTTAAATTTCTAGGACAATATTTCTTCCAGGCTCTCAAAATTTGCTACTATGAAAAGAGAATATTATTATTAAGAGTATTTATTCGACGACTCATATCAAAACACATAGTAATTATTACTCCCTATGGGTGTTGCAAGTATAACTTGAGATACTCTCCCGTATTGCCCATGTGACTTTGCTTCCACAGAGACTTATCTGTCTCCCTTGTCGAGTTGTCCAAAAAGGGTTGTTCCACTGAGTGACTTGAAGCATCATCGGCGAGCGCTTGTATCGCGGTACTCTTCCTATCTACAACCCTCTTCATTTGACAATCCTGGATGGTATGGTTTGTCTCACCATAATATAGACAACCCTCCACATTATGAGGGTATCTTTGTCCCTCAAGACGGTGGTAGCACCACCAACAGTCAGGTCTTGCATGTATCTAGGACTCAACTATAGATCTGGGGTTGGTACTTTCCCATACGGTCATTTGCAAGTCTTGTATAGCAGTTGCTTGATGTTGTATTGCCCCGGTGAGATCGCGCAGGGTCGTAATGATTCACTATATTTATCTTCCAACACTAACTAACAACAATAAGAAAAAAAATCTATGTTATCATGAAAATTAAATAAACAAGAATTTCTACTTAGAGAGCATTCTCGTGTTGTTTTAATGGACCATGATTCACATTTTCTAGGACTTGGCTCTAATAACAAAATTGTAATGCCCTAAAATTTTACCTAAACTTTTAACATTTTTTAAAAAATAAGCACAACAGAAATATATAAACTAAATAGGTTAAAATCTTGAGTGAGTTAGGTGTTAGCATCCAACATAAACATTAATTTATGGAAATTAAATGTCACTCAATATATGAATTTAAATTAATCATTACACTGAGTTTATCAAATTGAATTTAAAAGTTGTTTAAATAATAATTAAGTAGTGCCCCAAAATCTCAAGAAAATGTAAACCCCATGGCACCAAGAGTAAGATCCCATAACTGCTCCTGCTTGATCATTTCTTACCTATAAAATTTATAGTAACTATGGGTCAGACTTCACTCGTCTTAATAGGAAACATTTTTCAAGGCATGCAAACAATATGCCAACACACAAGTTTTGTGATGTTGCATAAATTCATTTATGAAATAAATATCAATATTTGGAAATTGAATACGAAACTTGTCTCAAAGCATATTTGAATTAGTAGTAGTGCCACTTTATGCTTAATCAAGCATAAACAACCAATTACAGTAAAGTAAAGTTGTATACGTAAGATTTATGTTTCACTTGATTAACCCCCAGCGGGTACGCACAATTCGATTACATCAAGACAAATGAGACCATTTAGGAGTTTATCATACTTAAGTGTTTTAATACCCTAAATGATTATCTTAATCAGATTCCTAAAAGGGTAGCATAATGACCGAGAGAAAATCCTTGAAGGTTGAGCTAAACAAGAAGCATATGACTTTTATAGAACGCATGAGACATACCCACCTAGGACAAAATTTTGTAGTTCGGCTCCCCTAACTATGTGGGTTGGGGACCATCGAGACATTGTCGCTTATAGCACAAAAACATAATAGCCCAATAGAGTTTATACTATTTACCCTCTCTAAGGTAGCCCAAGACTAGATGAGTATCTATCTTTTTAAGTTATTTCATAAATTTTATGTGAAATCTCACTTGTACCTGCCTCATTGGGCATCTAGGGCTTCAAGAGTCCAAGTACCTCCTTAAGGTACACAACATGTCTGCCTCCATGGCAGGAGCAACATACTACTCGAGTGTGGTAGTCAAATTATTTATTATTATTTTTTAGTACATTATGATAACCCAGTGAAACAAATGGTGCATTTAAACCAGTTGAGCGCCAAAAGAAATCTCTTATACCTTTAAATCAAATGGGCATTAATTTAGGTTATGTGTGCATGCAATTATTTTAATTTTATAAGTTTGGGTGTATGCATTGTGCCACATTGGTCTTTTTCAACCACATGCTCAATTTTGAGCAAACAAGAAAGTGTACGCATCACACCGTAGCATCATAATACATTCATGGCATGTCATAAATACAAATTTCATAAGTGCTCGCACCACAAAGGTTTTGCTAAACCAAATGCTAAGTTTCAAGCTTTTGCATAATCATGACCCTGTAAATTCTATTATTATGCACAATTATCAAGTACATGCATCTATCAACCGGTAGTCCATACACTGGACATGGTCAAGACATTCATATCCGAATCACATACCAAATTTACATGCAAAATAAATAGCATTATTGATATCTTTTTTTTTTACAAAGCTCAATAATAGCACAACATTTTTTTCACATGCATAAGATAAAATTTGCATTTTTGCAAAAACATATACATGCACACACATTCCAATAACATGATGGACACAATAATAAAATAAATATTCTTTTATTATTTTACCGGATTTCCAAGATGAACAACCACCTGACTGAGTGCACGATAACACTTTTGATGATCTAATCGTGCAACCAAACCATATGTGTAATGAACATTTTATTTAAAATATATTATTTATTTATTTTTAAACTGCAGTAGGGCTGCGACAGACCTCTGACAGACCCACAACTCAGTCACTTTCCATGATTGTGGCACACTAGAAGGGTGACACACCCTTCTGGTTGCCTAGTCAGAGAAAAGCAAGTTGGTTGGCGCAACAGGCTGGGGTCAGTCAGACCCCAGTCTGCTTTGTTCAGCCGAGGGCAACGCCCTGCAGTGCACACCGGAGAGTTGCAGGCTAGGGGTCGAGCAGACCCCAGCTTACCGTTCTCAACTTGGTGCAAAGAGCAGCAACAATGCTCAGCAGGGTGTGGCACGCCCTACTGTGCCCATATCAGGGTCAGGCAGACCCTGGTCATGTCGGGTCAGGCAGACCTGGTCTAACTGACAGCAACCCAAAGTCACATGGGGGAGTGGGCTGGGATCGAACAGACCCCCCTGTCTGCTCACACCAATACACGTCACAAGTACACTTTTTCTAACAGAAAATAAATGGGCTATGGCAGTACATGCATATCTATTTTTTTTAATAAGTAATACAAGCAAAACCTTATCGGATCATGTAAAGTGTGAATAAGTGATCGTATAAACAAAACGACATAGGAACTTTGAAGACATAAGATCATATATGCATGTTTATTTATTTTTTGATGCTACATACGAAAGGACAACATTAAAACATGCATGATCTAATGAATGAACTTATTACTCATGCATGGAATTCTATTTCATGTTTTAAAGTGGGTAGATCTAACATTTCAACTTATAATATATATACATATATTTTTTAATCTGATCTACACACAACGAATCATGCGATAAGTGTATGCATCTAATATGTTAACACACATATATGTAGGTATATTTTTTCTCTTTTATTCAAACCAAATCACACACACATTAGCATGATCCAGCCACATGTGATATGCTATCGATCTTACCACTTAAAGTAGATCGATACACATATCAATATGTGTTCCACCATGATCTTATATGGTCGATGACCCTACCTCATAAACAGATCGATTGATTTGCAACATTGAGCATAGTTGGTCAGCCCTCAAATGCATGTATGTTTCTTTACCCTATTCAAACTCCATTAATGGAGTTCTTTCACTCCTATCTTGTGGAGGTATGTGTGAGAGAGAGAAGAGAAGTGAGAGAAAGAAGGAATCAATAGACAAAGATTGATATAGGAAGAGGGATAGAGAGCTGGAGTGGGGGGCTCACACAAATTGGGGAGAGAGGGGCACACCTCATTTTCTTTTCAGTGCCCCTTCTCTCACAAGGTATTCAAAACTCTTTTTTCTTATCTTATCTTCTTTTCCCTTTTTATTTTATTTTATTTCATTTCTATAGAGAGAAGGGGGGTCGACCCTCCCTTCTTCATTTATATTTCTTTGCTTTCCACAATTTTGAATTCTCCTAATTAAGTAGGAGCGTTCCACTTGAGAGGGGTACACCTCACTTGCCCATTTTGTTTTATTCTAATTTCTTTAATGCTAGGTTTTGTGTTTAGGTAAGTTATTAAAACTACTTTTTTAATTTTAAAAAATTTAGTAAATAGATATTTTATTTATTTTTTTTTTGATAAGTTTTGTCATAGTAGGAGGGCCTACATGGGGAGTGAGCCACCCTTGGGATCCTACCTACTATATTTAAGTTAGTTATTATTTAATTTTAAAATTCTAATTAAAACCCTAAACTAGATTTCCTTTCGCATCCTGGATCCATATTGGATCCAATTCTATTTGAATTAGATTCAAATCTATATCTAATTCAGATTTCAGATTTATTCAAAATCCAAATTCAAATATTAGTTCCAAACTAATTTAATTGGATCCAACACTAAATTGAATTAAATTCTAAATTATCTTCGAATTCTAATTTCTCATGGAATTAAATGTCAAGTTAAATTAATTAGAACCTTTAAATTCATTCAATTTTATATTTTGAATTCTCATTTGCTTCTAATTATATTTAAGAAAAGTTTAAAAACTGAAAATTACAACAAAATTCTCCTTTGTTGATTTAAATAATTATCAAAAATTTATGTCCTACAATGGTGGTGGTGATGACATAGTGATGGTGGTAGTGGTAACATTGATAGTAATAGTGATGGTGGTGGTTGCAACCGTGATGAATGTAATGTTGGTGGTGGTGGTGGTGGTGATAGTTGGTAATGGCAGTAGAAGTGGTTGGTAATGGTGGTAGTGATGGTGGTGATGGAGTAGAATAGAAGAAACAAATCCTTAAAAAAAAGTAGGTATCTTCTTATTTTTAAAAAGGTGAAATTTATAAAATATTATTAAAAAATAAAATTAAATTATTTAAACACTAAAAGTTATTATTTAAAATAAGTATAAATGACAAAGAACAATGTAACACATTTCATTGAGATCAAGTATAAGTCCACCATGAATGAGGTATTTTGGAAAATAAGTGGTGCGCCTTGACACACTTCTAAACATTGTAAGCTACTACCCCCCACCCATAAACACCTCAAATACTTAGTGGCCTTTGATTCTTTAACTGGTTTTGTGAGCCACGTTAGTTTGTATGAAATTGTGTGTCGAATATGTGTTTATCAATATACCAACTTTGTGTCTTCTTAATTGATCCTCTAGCCTTATTGAGTGGGTAAATCACCTTTATATGCTCACCAACATCATCATTTGAATCTTGGGACCCTAGAGAGAGAGGCTATAATTTTTTTTTGCATTAAAAATACTTGAAAATATAAAATTCTGTGTTCAGCATTCTTTTTTGAATGAAGGGTGAGGCTGAAATTTTAGTCAAACATGTGCACCAATTTATGGGACAGACAACTTTTTTTTCTTTGAAAGGCAACAACCATCCAACGATCTACCATTCCATCCATCTCCAACACATAAGTACCCATCATCATCATAGAAATGGTAAAAGGCCATGTCTTCCTCGATTCACCATTACATTTTAGCAACATTTGGAAGCAAGAAAAAAAAAAGAAAAATAACTGTACTTTATAACTAATTTGATACGTTTTTCTTAAAAACTCTACAATTTCTGCTATTATCTCGATGTCTAAAATAGTAAATACCCAATTTTGTTAGGACTTTTTTAACCTTTGCAATCAGAAATTGATGAAATATTATGATAAAATTATACCTCGGCTAGTGCAAGGTCCTACTTAAATTCAAAATTGCACGAACCTCACGATCTTGCATAAATTTATTTATGAATATTCGGTGAAATTGAAACCACTAAAATAGCAAATATTCTATGTATTTGCATATACTTTGTTGAGAAACTCTGTTTTGATGTCACATAATATGATACACTGTCTTATTTGAGTTCATATGATATGATAATATGTCTTCTTGAAAAATGTTATATAATGACTGGATATGTTTTGCCATATATCTAACGAGTATTTGATGCAAGGATATCTCACTCAAAAAGGATGGAGACCTCTTGTTCAAGTACAACTATGATGCAATCATACTCCTTGAAGAAAAAGCTTGTTGAACCATGCACTCCTAAAGACCATCTAAAGAGATCGGCTTTCTCAAGTTGAAGATTTTTTCTTCTTTAGAGTCATTTGTAACAGGATCTTCAGAAGGATGCATATTGCATATTGCATATTACATACTCACTCATAAAAGTTATTTCATAAAAGTATACGATAGTTTCAAAAAGCTCCTTTTTGAAAATAAATGATTGTACCTTCTTACAACCCTTTATGAAAAAGGTATTTTGACATGATTTCAAAATGTAATAATTGTACCTTATATCATATACAAGACAACATGAAAAGAAATATAGGAAAAAGACAAAACATGAAATCGGCTACACAAAGAAAACAAATATAATATGTTTTGAAAAGACTCTAGTTACCTTCTTTAAAGAAATGATTTCAAATATAGGAAAAAGACAAAACATGAAATCGGCTACACAAAGAAAACAAATATAATATTGGTTTTGAAAAGACTCTAGTTACCTTCTTTAAGAAAGGATTTCAAAGATAGGAAAAAGACAAAACATGAAATCGGCTACACAAAGAAAACAAATATAATATTGGTTTTGAAAAGACTCTAGTTACCTTTTTACAAACTCATAGAATGTCGACTTACTTAAAGTCATCATTCTCTTTGTATAGCATTAAATACCTTCTGTAAAGAATCCTTGTTAAATATCCTTCTCAAGAATGTCGACTTACTTGTAGTCTTCATTCTCTTTGTAGACTTTGAAAAACACAACATAAAGAAAACACTTGACATGACTATGCACAAATAAATATCTCAAAGCACTCATCGTACTTACATTCATTTAAAGTAAAGAAGTACTTATGTATCTCAAATCATTAATTAGAATAAAGACAAAACTACATAATAGCCTACAATCCAACGTTCAATATACTATTGTAAGAAATAGAGTTTTTTCATAAAATATGTATTACCTAAAATATTACAACGACTAGTGTACCCTATATTTTACTTTTATGGAAAGAAGACTTTCTCGAATTTCTCTAAAGATGTTTTTTGAAATGACATGACATTTCACATCTCAAAAAGGCTACGATTTCAAAAAGCCAACGACTATTTTTTAAGCTATAAAAATACACTCAAATGAACTATTCAAAACAGAAGGGAATGGAATAGACAAGTGAGCTTACAACGAGAAAAATACCTATTCGATAATTGAAAGAGAGCCTAGAAAAAGAAAGAGAAAAAGAAAGAGAAAAAGAAAGAGAAAAAGAAAGAGAAAAAGTCAAAAATAACTCTTTGACAAAGAGTATCTTCTGAGTGACAAACAGAACATTCTGAGAATCCTTCATTCGTGCATTCATATCATCCTGAAGGTTATATAGGAAGTATTGTAACTTTCTGTTATTCACTGTAATCCTTCTTTGTTGAAAGAAGTAGACCTCTGTGAAAGAGGGTGTGCCCCTTCTCTGTTGAGAGAAGAAGACCTCTGTGAAAGAGGGTGTTGTCCTTCTCTGTTGAGAGAAGAAGACCTCTGTGTAAGAGGGTGTGCCCCTTCTCTGTTGAGAGAAGAAGACCTCTGAGGAAGAGGGTGTTGTACTATTTATCTGGTGACTCGGATGTTATAGTGGAAAGCTCAAGTGGTTTGCTTGGGGACTGGATGTAGGTCAGGGTTTTGACTGAACCAGTATAAATCCTGTGTTTATTGTGTTGTGCCTTATTGCTTTATTTTTTATTATATCAACTTGCATCGTATTTCACTATTCACCCCCCCCTCTAGTGGAATTTCATACTTTACAAATTTGAATAAATATATTTGTGCACATCCAGTTCCACTAAAACCACTAAAATCACAAATATCCTACTTATTCGCATATACTTCATGAATTTATATAAATATTTTTGAGAAAATTAAACTCGAAACATTGCAAATATCTTACTTGTTCACATATAGTCCATGAATTCGCATAAACATATGCGTGAAACTCTACTTAAATTTAAACTAAATATCGCAACATCGCAAATATCCTACTTATATGTGTGTGTTTTTATTTTTTGTGAAGTCGTGAATTCTATATAAACTCATTGTCTACACCCAGGGCTACTTTTGCTTAAACTAAGGTTCTTTGTGGTCCTCAACCAGTGGTGCTCAACTTGCTTCCCTTTGGGGCTATTTTCGGCAATTATTCATAGGTGGCACTTCATCATGGTTGAACTATCGATGACTTTTTTTTCTGAAAAGCATATCATTAACGATGCTTCCCGACCAGTGGTCCTCAACCTACTTACCTTCGGTTCTTCATTTGTTTATATGTTGTATAGCTTGTATTAAAAGACCACTATTTTATTAGGAGATTTACTCATCCTCACAATTAGTTTATTTATTTTTTGCAATTCTTTTCATTATTCTCTTTCTTGTTATTGTAGAAAATTTTAAATTTATTTAATACAATATGATCATTAAGAAGACTGTGATGAAGGGTCCACACCCACATCATCTTCTAGTGTTGGAGCACAATATCAAAATCCAAGAAGAATTACGAATTGAGTCATCCCGATCATTTGTAGGCACGACTTATTGTTCACAAGTGGACAGAGAGGGAGCCACATCTAAAGCCAAAAATGTAGGTGTCTGACGTTTTCACAAAAAAATGCATGCTCGATAAACACAGAAAGTTGCACTTAAACGAGCAAGAAAAAACTTCAATATCATACAAACAATAGTTACAAATTTCAAAGTGACCCACATCTAAGGCAACATGTTTATAAAAGGTTGATCAATTTGTGTGCACATTCTTATCACCCATCTCGAAAGCATCTAAGGAGGGAGAAGGCGACCCATTGGCTTGCACTAAGGTTATTACTAACCTTAATGCTCAGATAGATGAAGCTGCATATGCGGCCATCTGCAGTGGTAGTGGCGAGATGAAGATGAAGATGGTAAAGGAGGTACCACACTAAGGTAGGGATGACAGTGGACCAGGGCGGGGGACAAAGTCTCCACCCCCACCCCATTTCAAAACTCTGGCCTCTATCCCTGCACGAGTTTTTATTTTAACCTCCATCCCCATTTCAAGTCCTTCATCCCTGGTCCAAACGGGGCAAGGTAGGCCCTGTTTTTCCTCGGTCCGCTGTCATCCCTAAAAAGTATTTTAGCATTTTACTAATGGGGATCAGGGACAGGGTGGGGCAGAGCAAGGCAGGGTGGGAGAAAGCGTAAGTCCATCACTGCACAAGTTTTAATTTTAACCTTCATCCCCACCTCCATCCCCATTTCATGTCCTCCATCCCCGATCCAAACAGGGTGAGGCAGGGTAGGGCCCCATTTTTCCTCGGTCCACTGTCATCCCTAAAGAGTATTTTAGCATTTTTACTAACGGGGATCGGGGACGGGAGGGATGAGGCAAGGTGGGATAGGGGAAAATGTAAGTCCATCCCCACCTCCATCCCCACATGAGTTTCGATTTTAACCTCCATCCCTGTTTCATGTCCTCCATCCCCGGTCCAAATGGGGTGAGACAAGGCGAGGGCTCGTTTTCCTCCAGTCCACTGCCATCTCTATAACAAGGGATTGAGGTTAATGTGGTCCCTTCTCAGAAAGTGGATGTGAGTGAGGGTCATGTGGCTGAATCAGATGTGAACCTTAAGACTAAGGTTAATATAGACCTTCTTCAAGAATTTGAGGTCGATGTCGTGGAAGAGAAAGTATAAGTCATGAATAAGTACTTTGTTCATTTATTATTTTATAATCATTGTTAATTTTATATTCAATCATTTATTAAATTATCATATATATATATATATACACATTCAATCATTGATTAGTTTAATGTTGCGATTATAAATAGATGCAATTGATTTTTTTTCATGTATGTGTGAAACATGTAAAAATATATATTTGTATGTATATGCAATTCAATGATTAATTTGATTGATTCTAGTAAAATTAATTTTAATTGCAGGTTTCGCCACTAATTGATTCAGAAGAGCCAACATCCTGCATGTATTAGTTCTACTGGAACCAAGCACACTAATGGTTCATAACACTAACAGAAGAAGTGAAAGAGTTGTTGGATTAGATGCATTTTGGAAAATTCTTAGAGATCACACTATGAAACATCAGTTGCCCCCCTCTTAGAGGCCATTGTTTAGTTTTAGAATCTGAAAACCAACACATTCTAGTTTAGAGATCTTGAGATGACCATCAAGTTGGAAGACATGGCATGAATCAATGGACTGGAGTGCTATGAGAAGCCAGTGAGTTGACAACGATGTAGAGATTTCAAGCACTTGTGTGATATTTACTCGCAAGCAAATGATGATGTGTTCAAAGGCAAAAAGATCACGTACTCATGGCTTAGGAGCTACAATGACCCCAGTAGGGAGAGAAAAATAAAGGAAAAACTACCATATGTTAGAGGGAAGGGAAGTAGTAGGGTGAACAAGGTGGTGAAAGCATTCTTGTTATACTTCTTTGGTTCATGCTTATTCATCGACACTAGTAGAAAGTCAGTCCATGCATCGTATATCGAACTGTTGGTGGACCTAGATCGCGTTGGTCAATATGCATGGGAAGCAACCTCACTTGCACACCTATATGCAAGTTTGAGTAACGCGATGAGTGAAAAAAAATATTTTGGGGATGTTGGTGTTGTTGGAAGTATTTATTTTTTTATTGTACAATTTTTTTTTATTTATACTCATATATTATTTAACATTGTACTTGCATATTATGTATTAATCTTAAAGTTTTGTTAATCATTGTATTAGTCCTTGCAGGTTTGAATATGGGAGTACATATCCATTAAAAGATTTCAAATGCATGACTTTGTCTATGAATTTCTATGTGTTACAGTGTTGAGTCGGTCATGCAGCGAAGAGGGCCATGATAAAAGATTGGTAGGTCCTCACATGTCATGTGTCAAATACTTCATTGCACAGAAAAGTGATTATTAGCCTAATGTTTTGGTTTTATGTTACTAGTAGTATAATTGTATACATCTTTGTTTTGTTCATCAATTTTTTGAATAAAATAAGTGCATTGTTCTTTCCTAGCTGCTCAAGCTACTCTCCACCAAAGTGCACTGAGTGGTGAACCAATTTCTTTCAAAAAGTTTTCTATCAAATGCATCATGCAAAATCCAACATGATATGTAGACTATGTGTGACAGACAATATATCTTAAACATTTATGCTTATATGAGATAACTATTAATACTTCTCTCTAAACTCATCAAAGTGTATCAATTCGTGCTTTAGACTCTCTAAAAATCATGTCAATAACTCATTGAGCTCCTTATAAACAACTTCAAATGCTACCAAAAACATCTCACCACAAGGATCAATAAAACTATGGGCCGAAAATAATATATCTGCATATCTTTATTTTAGAAACATGCCATCTACCATAAAAACTATAAAGCATTCTTTCAAATACTCATCGGTTAGCCTTCATCAGATGATCTAAAACTATAAGGCATTTTTTTCACCTGCCATTATGTATCCCATGTCATCATTGTCTTCGTCCTCTCCTATCGACATGGTATATTCATCATCATCGATATCATTTAATTCTTCATTGTCAACATGATCATTGCTACAACTAATTAACTGTTTGGTTGTATACTAAATCAAAATTCATTGTATATATTGCTTCATTTGCTTTCATGCATGCAACATTCATGTATTTTCACCATTCAAGATTAACCATCATGATTACACATATATCTCAACTATAAATTACATAAAATTTATAACTTGTACCTAGCTTTGTTGTATGCTAAAAAAGGTTGCATGTCATCCAAATTGTTGCCATAAAGATCACTAGCATTGGTTTGCCCATGTGGTTTCAAATCCCTCGCAGTCAACCTTTGATCATGTACAATATCAATAGCATTCACTGTTTGAGACAACTGGATGATCAACAAATGACTCAACTCGATAGATGGAGACACATTCTTCATTTCTTCTTTATCTTTGTGAGCAACTAAGTAAACATCATCAGAAAATATCAATTTCACATCATTATCGTCCAACACAACCATCCATATATGTTGGATATCTAGGTTCAAAGAAAAACCATATCGAAGGATCACTGACTCTTCCATATATTCAATTTTATGAGTCATCAAATCCATAAATTTCATATAACTACTACTTTTTAAGATGATAGATCACTAAGTAGGATAATCAATGCTACGATAATGTACTCTAATCATTTAAAAGTTCATCATTAGTTGCCTACACCAAGCACAAAATATATCATTTATTTAATTAAAATAATATGTGAGAAAAGATCATTCATATACACTTCATATATTCAATTAATATAACTACACAACCACTCTACTATCAACAATAAACTCTTGTGTACATTAAACCCTATCTCTATTACACCAACACACAAACATCGAATATTAACTCAAGGACAAAAAACTAAATATAAATCTTCTATAACAAACACACACACACACACACACACACACACACATATATATATATAACTTAAACATAGTAAACCCTAAATGGTAAATCCGGTGGTTAGGAAAGTCGATGATAATACATGAAAACATACAAAAAATATCTATAACAACAACCAAACAAAAATACATGTAGGGCTATTAAATGATTATATCTATAAAAGAAAGTTCAAAGTAAAAAACAGGAAAGTCGATGACAAGGATGATACCGCAACCTCCTCGGAATGTATTGCTAAATTACACAAGAATTATTGAAAGGAGAAAGAAACAATGCAAAGGGTTCTATAGGAAAGATCTTTACAAACACAAACAAAAATAAGGAACCCTAGGTAAAAAAAAATATTTTATATATGATTCACGAACTCCATAAATAATAAGAAAACTCACGTATATGTAATAAATTTGTAAATATTTATTATGGATATTTACAATGTTGTGACGTTCAGTTTAAGTGGAAGTTCACAAAAATATTTATGTGAATTCATGAAGTATATAGAAATAAGTAAGATATTTATGATTTTAGTAGTTTCAGTATAATTAGATGTGCGTAGATATTACACAAATATATTGATGTGAATTCATGAAGAATATGTGAATACGTAAAATATTTGTGATTTTAATGGGTTTTAATTTCACAGAATGTTCACATATAAATTTATGTGAGTTCGTGAGGTCCACATAAAAAAAATGTGTGATTCTGAATTTAAGTGGGACTTTGCACTAATCGACGGGCGATACAATTTTATTGCAATATCCCATCAATTCACAAGTGTGAAGGATAAAAAGGTCCTAACGAGGTTGGGTATTTACGATTTTGAACATCAGAAGAATAACAAAAATTATAAATTTTTTAGAAAAAAATATCAAATTAGTCTTATAGTATTATCGTTTTTCGTAAAAAAAAACTCATTAAGAAAAAAAATGCTTATAAGAAGTTTTAATGTGAAAACTTTTTTAGACAATTTTTTTTTGTTTGTTGTGTGTAAAAAAATTTAAAATTAAAGACTATTCGTTTAATTGGAAGATAAGGAGAAGAGAATCCATCAGACCCCCTTCACACACACGTGTGTGTGTGTGTGTGTATATATATATATATATATATATATATATTTTACAGTTAGATTTTTATAAAATTTAAAATTTTATATTTTATAATTTTAAAAATATTTAATGCTTATTTTTTTTATCGAAACAACATGATCAAAGTGTCATTTCTTAGTAAATCAAACACATCTACAAGATCAGATTTGTAAAAAAAATAACCAGAAAACACCTATTCACACTGGTAGAGAGAGAAAGAAAGTGCACTGAAAGAAGATGAAGAAAGAAGGCAGCAAAGTGACAATAGAATCTAGTTGATCTAATGCAAAAAAAAAAAACTTTTGATGTAGAAAATTCTTCAGATCTTTTGGGTAATTTGAAAGTAGGAAAGATGTAAAAGTGATACAAAATGAAAAAAAAAATAAGACAATTTTTTCAACTCTTCCAAACGAGATACTTTCTATATGAGAGAGTTTTTCTAAAAAGTACATTTTTTATAGAAAATATGTGGGTAGTTTGAAAGCAGGAAAGATGTCAAATTGATACAAAATGAAAAAATCCGTACAATTTTTTCAACTCTTCCAAACGAGATACTTTTTCTCTGAGAGAGTTTTTCTAAAAAATATATTTTTTATAGAAAATATGTGGGCCCTCTCTCCATCTCACCACCACCCACCATCACACATCCCCAAAAAAATGCCCTCCCCACAATTTTTCACCATCCATCTCACCACCACCGCTACCTCACACCATCACCCACCTCCCCAAAAAATGCACTAGAGAAGCTCCTCCACCACCACCACCCCATGATTTTTCAGCACCATCCATCTCACCTCCACCTTGACCACCCACCTCCTGAAAAAACACCCCTTTTATCATCCATCACCACCATCTAAACCCCACCATCACCCCACGATGATTTTCCAACACTACCATCCATCTCACCACCTCTCAAAAAATTATGCCGCAAAAACTCCACCCAACCGCAAAAATCATTTTTTTGAGATTTTTCATTTTTTTTCTCATGCTACCCAAACAAGTGAAAAAAATTTATTTTACAAAATATATCATATCAATACGTCTCATAGGCAAAATTTTCTTCCCCAACGAGAGTTTTTCTTGCCTCCAAACATGCCATTTAGACGAAGAAATTATTCTTATAAAAATCTAAGATTTAAAAAAAAAATCCTTTCAAAATTGTTCTCTTGCATGGAACGAATGGAAAACTTGCTTTTCTTTTCTACTAGAATTTTTCTTACTATTTCCTAGTTTCCAAACGTGTCTTTTGAAAAGACGGACATTAGATGAAGTACGAGCCAATGGGATTGTGAAAATCGGATTGTGAAAATCATCATGGGCAACCAAGAGAACTCGCTTGTTTGGATACCGTAAAGAAAATTACTGTTCGTTCATAACGGGGACTAAGTTTTGCCCAAAACCAACATGCCCGTTCGTTCCCCACTTCACTAAAAAAAAACACAAAAAAAGAAAAAAACAAAGGCAGGCTAGCATAGCTGCATAATCTAAACGGACAGCTGCTCCACGTCAAATTATCACCAAACACCTTCTTGGTACAGCTTTTTCCACTTGGCTTTTCAAATAAAGAACATGCATTCATAAACTTTCATCCCCTGCAGAACTTAAAAAAAAAAAAGAATATGCTTCAACCATTTAGACTTCGGAGAATTACACGCCATTCATTCTTCATGCGCAGCTTCCCACTTCCAAGTGACAAAAGGAACGTATGAAAGAGAATTCAATTCCTAAAAACATGTCACTGCACTTGTAAGAAGCCAATTTAAAGAATGCATGAAGACGAGTTCAGACCATTAAATGAATAATGTGCAGGCTATCAGAAGCAGCACAGCACAATAATACATGTCAGTGATGTCCCTTATTCCGTCAAAACGAATTCATAACTTGATATACATAAAATCAACAAGGAAATCAAAACCAAGGAATATATATTGTTTCTGTTCCCACCAACCATTGTCATCTACTCAGCTCAAAATACCACAGGGATGAAAAGAGAAAAAAAAGGAAAAGAAGGAATTTTACACGGCATAGTGCATACCCATCAGAATCATGTGCTTTCACCCTAACCACGATGTTCTCTCTTCATCGACTCCGCCTCCAATTCTCGAGTTTGTTGACCTTCACTGCTCGACACTGATGCATTGAGCCCGTACTCACTGGTTGGCATGCTCTGTCCGCTGTTACCATACTCCTGGGTTCCAAGTGCCATCTTCCTGAATCTCTGCATATCTTCATTATACTGGTTGGAGTCGTAATCGGAGCTTCCGTACGAGCTATACACCGTGCTGTGTCCAGGTCTGACTCCTTCATTCAGATCCTCAAGAGAGACTTCACCTTCTAAGGCTCGAACAATCTGCAACAATTTCATTTTGAATTCAGACCCAGACCAACATCATGCAGCAAACACATGCAGTACAAGTACATGTACAAGGAAATACACGGCCAATTGCAATGTACCTGACTCATACGAGGTCTTCTCCTTGCAGAATGCCGCACAGCAGCGGCTCCACAGGAAATCATGCGTGCCATCTCATTGTTATTATAATTGTTCTCCAACCTTGGATCCACCAGCACTTCAAAGTCACCTTTGTCAAGCGCACGTGTAAGTAAAGGCCTCGCCTGCAAGAGCGAAGAAGTCTGTCAGTTTTCTATCACGCTTGCACAAACAAGAATTAGCAGTTGCAAGAAGCTGACCCAGTCCACCAAGCTATCATCCGTGAAAGCCTGAGAGGCATCAAAAGGTCGGCGCCCAGTAATCAGCTCCAAAAGCATGACACCGAAAGAAAATACGTCAGATTTTTCAGTAAGTTTCCCACTGGAAGCATATTCTGGAGCAAGATACCTGTCAAATAGTAAGGTCAAATAACAGGAATTTTTAGGATCATTATGGCTGCCCTCGAGCTCAAACAAGAGTACTATGCTGGTTACATCAAGAAAAATCGAGAATACAAACCTTGGAGAAGCAAAATTCATTTTTAGAAACAAAACCCAAAAATGCCATATCAGTACTTTAATCTTCTTTTGCAAAAGAGGGATTTCTTGTTTTTGCTTGCTTGATATTTTTGAATGTAAGTTTATAAGTAGAAAATGGTGAAGATCATCAAGACATGCTTGTCAATCAATCTTTATAACAATATCTTTTTCTGATGGCAACACCTGATTCCATTTTTCTTAAGTGAATTGTTAGGGTTTCACTAGGAGAAGCACGTAACCATAGGCAAGTATTAGATAAAATTCTAGAATTTGGAAGGTCACTTTAAGCACAAAAATGATAACAAGGAACAATTTCTTATTTACTTCTTGAGGATATAGGAAAATCAGTTAGGCCACAATTTATAAATGTTACACATGCAAGAAAAATAACATAATCATGAAATTGTGTTGAGATTGACAATATCTTACCCAAAAGTTCCCATGACTCGAGTGGAAACGTGAGTGTTATTATCAGCAGAAAGCTTTGCAAGCCCAAAGTCAGCAACCTTAAGAACACGAAGAGCAGGAAAGAGAGACAGTTAAGTCATGGCATTGCAGTCATCAAGTTGCAAATCTACAGCAATTTTTTTTTTGTCTGTTCTTGAACATAAAGAATAGAATATTAGTTCTTTATTTTTTGAGCACATCCTGTAGGCCAGAAAAATTCTTGTTTTCTCTTTTTTTGTCTTCCTTTTCCTCATACATGTTGCAGGTGCCAAAAAATAACATGTAACAGAGATATACCAGAAAATCCAACCATCATCAAGAGGTTGCTAAACTAAAATAAGATATTAGAAATAACATTTATAGATAAATATCAACTCACTGACCTTGGCTTCAAATTTGAAATCAAGGAGTATGTTTGATGCCTTAATATCACGGTGAATTATGCGAGGATGGCCTGCAGGTAGAAATTTTTACTAAACAAGAACTTTTTCCAGCTTCATTATAAAAAATAATAATAAATATGTTCTTGCTGTTTCATTTCACTCAAAGGAACAAAGAACTTACAATCTTCATGAAGATAAGCAAGTCCTTTGGCCGATCCTAGTGCAATTTTTAGCCGTGTTGGCCAATCCATAGTTGGCCGTCCCTTTCCTGCAGGAACCACAGCAACAAGCATCAAACATTAACAAAGTTAGTTTAAAAGATCATTTTCACGCTGCAACAAAATGCTGTGTATAGTAATCAAATTTATGCCTTAGTTATAAGAAAAACATAACTACTACAACTTCATGAGAAAGGAAAGAAAATATTTATTAAAGACAACCAAAGACGGAAAAATTTTACACGATCATGCATGTTTTCATTATTTCACGTTCTTGAATTCAAGAGAGAACCCAATTACAAGTGACAATGAATAGTGGCCATTATGTATAAAATATATATATAGAAGAGGCATGAGTCAGGGAAAAAGTTACCATGCAAATGGAACTCAAGTGTGTTGTTGGGGACAAACTCATAAACAAGCATCCTTTGGTCCCCACTAATACAGTATCCAACCAAAGAGACTAGATGCTTATGATGTACACGGCTAATTATCTCCACCTCTGCCTGGAATTCTCGCTCGCCCTGCCCACTGCCAGCCTTCAGCTGTTTAACAGCAACATCCTTACCATTGGGAAGGATTCCCTTGTGGACGTATCCAAAACCACCTTGTCCAATAAGGTTAGATGATGAGAACCCATTCGTTGCAATTGCTAGCTCTTCATATGTAAAGGTGCTCTTTGAAAAACCCAGTGAAAGGCCAGGTGAAGGAGCCAGTGCTTCTGATCCTGAGTAAGCAGAACTAGAGCCTCCACTACTGCTGATCATAGGTGGTGGTGGTGGTGGCGGTGGAGGTGGAGATTGCGGTGGTCGTGAAGCAAATGCTGGAGGGGGTGAAGGAGGATGGGAAATCTTGACCACGTTGTCTGATGGAGGTGGAGCTGTGCTCTGCCAACTCTGAGGACGTCCACCATAAGGATCTCCTGCACCAGCTGCACAAATGGGTAACAAAATAAACATGCATTTCCAGGAGAAGAAATACCCATAACCAATTAGAAAGAATCTCTTCTTAACCTGACTAGTAAAAGAAAATAAAAGTGATAAACACCCTTGTCTACGCAGTGCACATAATGAAAACCATCAAAATTCATGAGAGCATGAAACAGTTCAAGTAGACAAGAAAAATGCAGAATTAGATCCTTTAATTTGAGAAACCAAGTTATATGATGTGATTAGCAATTAGAAGCAAAATCTGCCAATGAAACAGTTCAACTGCAGGATATAATAAATGGCACCTAAACATTTTGATGTGGTCCTCAGCTACATTATAATTCCTTGTGTTTCGTCAAGAGATTTGGTAATAGGTAGTAACTTTAAGTAGAAAACATTTGTTCTGCGTCAGGACAACAAGTGCGTCATCGCAACCAAAAGTTGAACAGGCTTCAATTTTTTATCACCTTCAACCAGCATACTTATTTACAGTCCTATAGCATTGAATTTTCAAAAAAACGAAAAGAAAAGAGATTTCATTCGAAGTCTTCGACAAGAGCAATGTCACTGGGAATTTCCCCAATACACTGTAATTTAAATTTGGCAGCTCCATATCCAAGTTTTTCACCATATTTGACCACCCTCAAGCCCCCCCTTTTCTTGAAGCAGAATAAGCTAAGTTCGAGGATCTTAAAAGAGATCGAAATATTGTATGAAATCAAACTCTCTGTACACGTAAAATAGTGTGACCACAACAAACAGAAAAGGCAAAGTGCTGTTATCATTCTCATTCCACCTAAAAAGTGGTAAGTTTCGCCATCAGTCTTGTTTGTGCCTGTATTTGGACATCACAGTAGTCCACATCAAATGCACAATAAGGGAAACCCAGTTCATGAACATCAACTCTAACCACCCTAAATTTCATAAATATACAAGAATACCATGAGAACAAACACAAGTTCCATGGGCCAGTTCGGCTCAGGAAAAAAAAAAGGAAAATAAGAATTCTGTTTTGGAGTTCAAATTGGTTCTCATGGTAGTCCCAACGGTATCCTTAAAACGAGAGAGAATTCTGCAGCTTGTGCTTTGTGGTATCGGAATGCGGGTGGGATTGAATGTTTTCCTGCCAGAAACCAGGGAACTCGGCTCAGACCCATTTGCTTTCACCCACATCATTGCGTTTCTTGCCAATCGTCCAAGTGAGAAACCCTAAAATGGTGACCAAAACCCAAAATCTAGCCTTCCTCTCTAAGATTCTAGGCCGGTGAGCAGTTAAATCACGATCAAATATGATAGAAATTTAGGGGCTTGGATGATCAAAATCAAAACCACCCAAAAAAAAAGAAAAAACTGAAGCCTGGAGTCTTAATACTATCTTTGAATGCAATTTTTTTCTGGAAAAAAGAAAGATGAAGTGTGCGGGACAAAAACCTTTAGGTGGATAGGAAGGAGGAGGAGGAGGCGGTGGCGGGCCTCCGTAGTGATCCCACCGCCTACTCCGTCTCCTCTTCCTCCTACAGCAGATGAACAAAACGCTCAGGAACAGCAGAACGACGCCAGCAGCGATTGCAACGCCAACAATCATGCCGGTCGACACAGATCCGGAAGAAGGCGGCGAAGGGGACGTCGAGGTAGAAGGAGGCGGAGGAGGAGATTTGGTTGCTGGCGTAGACGGTGGAGATGATTTAGCGGGGGTAGTACCGCTAGGAGGCGGAGGCGAAGGCGGAGACGGAGTAGATGGAGGGGAATCAGCAGGCGGCGGAGATGGAGTAGATGGAGGAGAATCAGCAGGCGGCGGAGGCGACGATGGCGTCCTCGGAGTGGCCGGAGGAGGGGAGATGGATGCCGGTGGCGGAGATGTAGAGTTGGCAGGCGGAGGAGCGGAGGACGCAGGGACCGGCGGAGGAGGGGCAGAAGCAGGGGCCATGGAAGCAGGAGGAGGAGGAGGCGACGAAGCAGGCGAAGGTAGGGGTGGAGCGGTCATGTTGGTCGACATCCCTACGATGGTTCCTCCAAAAGACCGGCCTGATGTGCTGCGTTTCTTTCCGGCCAATAATTAAAGTGAGTGAGAGAGAGAGAGAGAGAGTGGTTCAGGGGGCTAGCAATCACTGTGGGCAGGAGGAGGAGGAAGAAGAGATGTGGGCTTCCAACCCCACACCCCTTACTACTTGCTCTCCTTGGGTTATTGCTGTTATTAGCTTTGCTGTAATCCAAAGCCTCCAACTCCTCTCTTTCTTTCTCTGTTCCTTCCCTCCTTCCCCCCTACGTCCACGGCGACGAGGTGCGGGACCCACCCCCCCCCCCCCCCCCCCCCCCAACTCGCTAGCAGGTTGGCCCCGCGGTCATGCCTACTGGCACCAATTTCGGCTGGCAGATTTCCTGAAAATACGCCATTGTTACGTTGGTTTTCCTTTTCGTTTTTTCACTTTCGCTTTTTGAAGGGGAATCTTTGAACCGAGGGAGAGTCTAGGGTTGTCAACGGGTCAGGTTTACCCGGACTCGACCCGTACCAAACTCTATAGGGTAGGGTAGGGGTATAGTGATAAGCAAGAAGACCCGATTAAGACTCAGCTCCGGACTCCAAGGTCTGATTAATACATGGTATAGTCTATGAAATTTTATACCAGACTCGGGCCCTACCTGAGTTTCGATTAAGACCCGCAAATTTTCAATGTAAAACTGATAACAAATAGTATTTTATCGGGTATGGTCTCAGTCTCGTTCATGTAGTTCTTACCGGGTGTAGATATAGTTTGTCTTATGGTGGGTCTGATTAAATCTGGGTTACCATACCAGAAAATATTAATAAAAATTATTTAAAAATAAAAATACATGTTTTTTCACAATAAATAGCCATTTAGAACATAAAATATTAGCATTTAAATAGCGGTATTTATGTTTTTTTCATAAATCTTGAGATATTTTGAAAATCTCATGAGAAATTACCGTTTTAAATGTTCTGGCAATTTCTCATGATATTATCGCCAGATTTTTTCATGTCTCCCAATATTTGTCACTATGCTCATAATACAACAAATCTGGTCAATTGATTTTTTTTAACGGCTCATCCTTTTATTTCTTGAAAAATTAAGCACTATAGTCAAACTGTCTCAGTTGTCAAAAAAAAATCAGGCGCTAAGTAAGCTGCCGCTGATACTCGACAAAAGTGGCCGCTAAAGGTCCAAATCTCTCTCTCTCTCTCTCTCTCTCTCTTTTGTATGTATTTTTTTATGACAATCCGAGTCACGACGAGCGCCCTGTGAAATCGGAAACGTCAACCAAAGCCCCAAATAACAAAAGCCATCGTTGTGTTGGAAAGTGGTTGCCTCCCATCCTCTTTCTCATGCATCCGATGGTCTTCCTTCCTTCTTCCCATAGCGACTTTGGCCTCATGGGAGCGCTCTTTCCCTCGTTCCTGCGTCACCCACATCGTTTCTTCTGCCAAACTCGAGAAAACCATCAAACCCACTTCCATTCTACCGCAAAATAGAGGCTCCCCACAGTTTTTCTTCCCATATTTTCCGAGGGAAAAATCCCGGTTGCTGGGAAAAGTGCATACTAAGGGTAGTTTAGTTTATTTTAACTAGGTAAGTAAGCCCAATTGAGTTTTACGCTCAGTGATGGTAAGTAGGTACAAAAGGCAGAGCCAACGCGGCTAAGTCTATGGTCTCAGGGCAGTTTCTCTGTGCAAATATTAAAAAAAAAAAAAATTAAGGTCAGCTTCTTGAATGTAGGACCAACAATGTGTTTACTGCAAAAAAAAAAAAAAAAACAGAATCTCAAACTGTTGAATGTGATCAGTCAAAACTCAAGGCAGTTGTTACTTAAGAGAACGTTTGAAGGAGGGTCATCCATGACGTTGGATGCGGTGGATGTGCAGAATACCGTTGACCGCATTCATCGAAGGTGAGGGGGCGGCGGAGTAGAGAGGCAGGTGGAGGCGAGGGGCGGCGAAAGACTGAAGAAGAGGGGCAGAGAGGCGGAGGGGCAGCTGGGTGGCGGAAGACTGAAGAAGAGGGGCAGAGAGGCGGAGGGGCAGCTGGGTGGCGGAAGACTGAAGAAGAGGGGCAGAGAGGCAGAGGGGCAGCTGGGTGGCGGAAGACTGAAGAAGAGGAGCAGAGGGGCAGCAAACTCAAGGTTATCTCAGATCCGAGCTGCTTAAACATATTAGGACGAATGAAGAAATTCAACACACATAGCTATCTTCCGTATTTGTTAACAAATCCGAGTTTTTTGAGGTGATTGAATAGGGTGGTTGATCTCTAATCATGGCTTTTGTAGGAAAGAAAGTGTTTGTATTCGGGAATTCGATGATCTTTTATCGGAATAACTGTTTGGATCGATTTAGAGAGGATAGTTTGGGAAAACGGATTCCAAGGAATAGAGAGAAAGTATAATAATAAGAAAAGGAAGACATTGATTATTTGATAAATTTTTGAACTAAAAAAAAATATCAACTTTTTTTTTCACAAATTAACCAAATTTTAAACATTTCTTAGTTTTTAAATCCAATCCGAGACCTATATCCAAAGTTAAAATCTATAATAAACATGTTAAAACACTCAACTGGCCTAGTTTATCCATGATCCAAACCAAAGTAATTAATTCGGTTGCCAGCTTAGAAAACGGGATGTAGCTGTGATTTGGTTGCCCATAATGCATTCCCACTGCTTCACCAACACGAAGTCTGAGTGGACCCACCACCTGCCTCTCAACAGGTCCATGCCACGGCCACGGCCTCAGCTAGGGATGTAAACCGTCTGGATTCGGGTTGGATGTAGCCAAATACCATATCCGCCTAATAGGATGTTGGCTAGATGAATTTAAATTCGGATTCGGATTCGGATTCAAATGATGGAATGCTCATCCGGTTTTTTACATGGAAATGGATTTGAACATCCATCAAATCCGAATATCTGTCAGCTGCAGTAGCAAAAATATCAAAATCAAAACCGCATCCGATTATAGACCGATATGGTTTTTTGACTTGTCAAATCCGAATAAATAAACGGTGTTGATCGGTAAACTATCAGACAAAATCCGATCCATTCACCTTAGGGGCTGGGCTTATTATGTATGTACCTTTTCAGTAGGGGTAGAGAAATCAGATTTTATCCAATATATGGCTGAATTTAATTAAGTTTAGTTGCATTTGGTAATCTAAAACCATATCATATTATAATCGGATGCGGATATGATTTTTTTTTTTTACTTAAGTTGACATATATTCGGTTCTGTTTGCGTGTAAAAAAACGGATTTACTATGAGCTTTTCACCATCCGAGTCCAAATCCGAATCTGTTTAAACGACATCCGATTAGTCAAATATGATATTGTTCACATCCGATCCGAATCTGAATAGTTTACATCCCCTAGTAGGGCTGAAAATCAGTGCTTTACGTTGTAGAGGGTTTGAATGATTTTTAACAAACACCACTTAATTGTTTTTCACAGGGGTGTCAACGGGTTGGGTTTGGTTTGGATCTATATGGTACCAGACTTGGACTCAGTTTTTGGGTATGATATCCGGTTCAGACCCAAGCCTAACCGGGTCCACTATAAGAAAAACCATACCCGGATCCGGTAAGAACTACATGAACCATACCCGGTAAAACCATATTTTTTTATCATTTTTACATTGAAAAATTGCGGATCATAATCATAACTCGGGTCCGATCCAGGTCTGGTATAAAATTTCACAAACTATACCTGGGTCCATGTATTAATTGGACCTCCAGGTCGGGACTTGGGTCTTAATCGAGTCGTATTATTTATCACCATACCTGGACCCATTAGGGTTTAGTTCAGGTCGAGTCCGGGTAAACGAAGCCCGTTGACATCCCTAGTTTTCTCCCTCATTTCACAGGAAAAAAGATTAAAAAACAAAAAGAACCAGGAAAGGAAAAAGGATTCCAGGCCTAGGAAGAACCCGACAAACGAGAGAAGTTGGACCCAATGCATGTGAGGTGGGAGCACCTTATGTGCTGTTTTGTGCACCTTAAGGCGTAGGACTATTCCCTTCAATCATGAAACTCCAGAACTTAGTTCATGAACTATTAATTATTAAAAGAATATATAAAAATAGTTTCTATATATGTTCCATTACTTTGTTGTATTATATAATAATTTGAGCATTATACATACATAAACTTAACCACAAGGACGTTTAGCATTATATTTTTTTGATATTTACACGAAGAAACCATCCACAACATCAGAGACCTAACCGCGCTGGCTCTGCCTGCCATACTTACGGTTGTTGTCCTGGTGCCAAGCAGCGCTGGCTCTGCCTGCCATACTTGTGGTCGCCGTCCTGTCTGGCGAAGATATGTCATTATATATTTAAATGTACCAATTATTAGAAATAAATTTAGTATTAGATTTAGCTCAATTTATACTCAGCTTTGACCATGAATTTCTTTTCAGCAAGGATGCTCCAACCTATACCTGATTGGATGTTGGACCAAGCTTTTCATTGCAAAAAAAACTAAAAATATAATAAAGAAATAATGCCAAGTTTTCAGTCCAAGGGTCGACCGTGTGGCCGGCAAGGAGGTCGACCGTGTGGCCAGCAAGGTGGATATAAAAGCGTTGAGATGAAGGTGTCGGATGAAACCACGGGCAGGTTATATGTTTCCCCCAGGAACACGCACTGTAGTTATAGTGCGTGTTCCGGGGTCCCCACTGAGCGCCGCATGGCGCTTAGTGGGGTGTACGGGGGAGCTGTACATCCTGCAGGCTGGTGTATGGCTTCTCCGTACACCCCACTGAATACCACGCGGCGCTCAGTGGGGACCCCAGAACATGCACTGTAGCTACAATGTGTGTTCCGGGGGTGCACACGTAACACCCTCTCGATGAAACCCTACTGGTGAACAGGTGTGCCTGTAGCTTTCGATGGTGGGCCACACAAGGCAAGATGGTGGTAGGTCCCACCAGGAGTTTGCCTCACTGGGGAAGGGTCCATTAATTGGACCTGTGAGGGTTCCTCGTCATAAAAGGTAACAAAGAATGCCACGGGTGGCCTCCCTTGCCGCAAAGTCGAAGTTGAGTATACTCTCCGGTGGGCAGGGGAACCTTAAGGGTTTTACCAACCGGAGGCCAGCCAAGGTGCGGTCGGTGATGGGGTTGGGGTTCCATTGGATTATCCAAAAAAAAAAAATCAGAATGCCAAATTCGTTTATATGAGTGCAGATGGGTCTGATCAAGGTGGATTGCTGCTCTAGTTAAGCTTTGGATGGTTAGGCTATGGATCCAGTAGGACAGTGATGAACAAAAATATGAACCCAGTTTGCATGAACAAAATAATATAACACCCTTAGTGCAAGGTCATTAAGCTCAATAGTCATTTTGACTACATCATGCATATTGGCAAAAGCTTAAAACAACAAATAGGAGGCTGGCAATTTATAGTGAGAACTTCAAGTCTTCTATTGTCTAGTATAAATAGGAGACGGAAAATGACTGTACTGTACATAAAAAATAATTCATTTAAAAAAAATGCCTCACAACTTATTAAATCCATCAAATGGACAATTACGCAAGTTCTTGATTTTTTTTTTAGATGCTTTTACCCATCGCAACTGCAAAATTCTGATTTTTGCATGTCATAACGTTGAAAGTTGATGAACCCACGAAACTCGTTAACAAAATCGCATATGAGGTTGCAATATTACAAAAGGATTACAAAATTCCAAAACACTAGTGAAACACGTGATGAGTATCACAAGGCATGTTGCAAAAATCTTTCAAGTGTTGCAGAAGTCCTTACCTTACGAAATTCTGAAAGAGCAGCGCATAAAGTATTGTGCAATTCAGTTCTCTTGCAAAATTTCATCCCATATAAATAATACTTCGTTTCTCAGCCCCTTTTTTGCATCATGATGCCCTTTTTTATTACCTTAGATTTATTGTGGTCCCCAATCTTTCCAACGATCTTCCTATGACATTCCAACGAATATTTCAGCAACTGATGAATTTATGAAATTCCCTCATATTTGGTGTTTCATTAGCAACGGTTCACCGATAATAGAAAACCTCAAATTTTGGCCCCCCTCTGGTGAATATTCCAGCAAATATTCTGGTAAAAACTACTGGCAACGACTTCATCGATGTTCCTCAACCAAGTTTTTTTTGGTAAAGTTATTGACAACTAGGTTTTCTGGTGAATAGCTTTACATTGTTATTTTTCTGGTAAAAACCTTTTTTTTAAATTGGTTGTATATATCAGTTACGTCCCTCAACTAGCTTTTTTTGCATGTATATTATATAATTTAATGGATTTATTTAAGTTTTTTTGTGTTTACAACAATGCATGTGAGTTTTCTCATTTTTTTTGTTTTTGCATGTATATTATCCAGTTTACTATTGTTATCGTAGGAATTTTTATTATAAGATGACACCAAATTAAAAGAGAAAAAACACATATTTTATACCTGCCATTACAAATAAGAAAATAAAAAAGCAGAATTAGTAGATCAGGCTCCAAGGATTTGATGGTTACGTAGTATTTCATGAGACTTATCTTAACACGTACAATAGGATTGCACTACAAGAAAATAGGTGATTAGCGACGGAAATATTATGTTGCTAGTTAGCAATAGATTAACGAGAGAAATACATCTGTCGCTATAATCAATGAAATTTACGAAAATAGCGACGGAATATATCCCCTCGCAAAATCTGTCGCTAATTAGCGACAAATTTTGCGAGGTAATATTTTGTCGTAATGGATGCACCATTTAGCGACGTCTTTTGCGACGAAAAATATTCCGTTGCGATTTAGCGATGGAATTGGGGACGAAATATATTCTGTCGCCATTTTTGTGTTTTGATTTACGGCGGCTTAGCGACGGAATTAATTTGTCGCTAAGCCGTCGCTAAATGTCGCATAACCCCTAATCTCAACCCTCTTTTTCTTTTCTTCTTTCGCTGCTCCCGCTCTCACCCGCCGCCCTCTCCCTCCCACCGCCCTCTCCCTCTCGCCACCCTATCCGTCCCGTCGACCTCTCTTCGGGCCCCACCGTCCACCGTTCACCGGCTGTCGATCCCCGTCAGCCTTCCATCGCCGCCCGGAGATGCTCAGGTAATTTCTGTTTTTCGGCAAGGGGTCGACCCCCTGCGGTTTCCGACAGGAGGTCGACCCCATGCGTTCCAGCAGGGGGTCGACCCCCTGCGTTTTCCAGCAGAGGGTCGACCCCATGCGTTTAGGTAGGTCATTGGGTGTTGGGCTTCTCAAGGCCTATGCAAGATGTTTTCATTTGCCTCGGGTTTTTTTTTCGGCAGGTGGTGACTTCATTTTAAAACAGTGTTTTTTGCAGATTTCTCAATGGAACTCGCTTGTGCTTAGTCAACCGTGGTAAGTAAGTGACAAAAACAATGCAAATCGGGTAAATACCCGTGGTGAGTAAGTGATGCAAGTGCATCACATGTTATTTAATTTATTGGATGTAACACTTTATTGTTCACACACTCACTTAGTTGTTGATATCTAGGGCTGCTTTGTTGGAGTTTGGAGATCATGCTGAGCATGATTTTAATGTATGAGAATAGAAGTGTTCTTATTTTTTGAGTACGGATTCAATGTTAGGCATGGTAGTAGTTAATGGAATATTGGAGTGTGTTTGTTGCAGGTACATGTTTGATATGAATGATTTTGATGTATTGCAATGTTTGATGTAATTGTATTCATGCTTGCATGTAGTTACTTTCAATTTGATTATGGCTTTCATGTCAAATTGTATAATAAAAGCATGCTTCAAATGAATGTATCCTGTCATTAATAGTTTGCACATGAAAATATTAAGTTATCAATGCATGCATCATAATTCTTTTTATTGTATGACATCATATATTGCATGATAAATTAAATATTTTCTTCATCATAGCATTCTAATGGTTCTCTTTTAACTGGTTAGGTTATTATTCGTAACATCATACGATAAAATGACTGTAAACCGTGAATGAATGTACCGTAGGATAGTGGACAATGAGTTATCGCATGAATATATAGATGGTGTTGAAAGTTTTATTGAATTTGCAACAACAAGTGTCAGTATAGTGGATCCCACAGGTCAGATTAGGTGTCCCTGCAAGATTTGTAAGAATAATCGATTTGTAGAACCTTATGGCATTAGACATCACCTTTACAAGAAGGGTTTTGTGAGTGATTATCAGAATTGGATGTTTCATGGAGAAGAATTTAGAAACAATTTTGATGCACGGGTGACTGTGGTGCACGATAATCCATATATGGATTTGATATTTGATGCCGCAGGAACAGAACTGGGTTCTGCTATGAGTTCTAGTGATGTAAGAACTGCAGTAGATTAAGAATCACCAAACGATGCAACTAGTAGATTTTATGATTTACTTAGAAATGTTGATGAGACACTTTGGAACGGTTGCGAGAGTCACACTATCTTGTCTGCAGTTCTTCAACTAATGAATTTGAAGTTCGAGTATAATTTGAGTCAATCATGTTTTGACCATTTGTGCATGATTGTGAAGAGTATGTTGCCCAAAGATGAGAAATTGCCACAAAATTTCTATCGTGCGAAAGTTATGGTCAACGCTCTAGGTATGGGGTATAAAAAGATTGATGCTTGTCCAAATCATTGCATGTTGTATTTCAAGGATCAGGAAAAAAACATATCATGCCCGTCATGTGGGCATCCTCGGTTCAAGCCAAAGACAATAGGCAATGGTAGCACAAGATCAAAGAAAGTTTCATACAAGTCGCTCCGCTACTTTTCTATCACTCCTAGATTGCAACGATTGTATATGTCTTCAAGGACAACTAAACACATGAGATGACATGCAAATAAAGTTTGACACGATGAAAACAAGATCACGCATCCTATTGACGTTGAAGTTTGGAAGCACTTTGATTGTACTCATCAGAACTTCGCAATAGAAGTGCGAAATATTAGACTCGATCTATGTAAAGATGGATTTAATTCATTTGAGGGTAGATCAACTCCATACTCATGTTGGCCAGTATTTGTAACTCCATACAACCTTCCATCAAGCTTGTGTATGAAACGTCCAAATCTTTTCTTGTCTCTATTGATCCCTGGTCCGACCTCACCTGGCCAAATTTGAAATATATATCTGTGCAATATCGATGGATGCACCCATTTGAAAGGTATATGTTTTTTTATATTTGTCTCTTTAATGATAGATATTTCAAATTTGAAATATATATTTTTGACAGATGCATGTTTGACCTCAAAAAAAAGGTTCGTAATAAAGCAAGAGTAGAAGGCTCTATTTGTGAGGCATACACTTTAGAAGAGATTTCAAATTTCTCATCTATGTACTTTGAACCTCACATTCCAACACCTTACACATGCCCGCCTTGTAACGATGATGGAGAACAAGTAATTGTAGCTGACAAGCTGTCGATATTTCAACCACTTGGGCATGCATTTGGAAGTTGCCGATCAAGGCTCTTGACAGATCGAGAGCAAGACGCATCACACATCTATATTCTTTTTGAATTGCTCAGCGATCGACCCATACATCGAGTAAGTATATGTAGACGCAACACAATTATAAATCCTTTTATGTTCTATACGTGCATACATGGTTCGGTAATATAAGTATTTATGGTTTGCAGAGAATTTGATCTGGAGTTACGAAGAGAAGTTTCACATCTCACTGATGCAGAAGTACAAAAAGAACGTGAAACTAAGTTTGTGGAGTGGTTGAAACAGTTGGTAAGGACGCTAACATAAATTTTGTACTTGTAAACAACACTAAGTTACTTAATTGGTCGTGATCACAATCATTGTTTATGTCTGTGCGTAGGTCCGCCATGGTGATGTTAAAGATCAAGGAATATGTGATTTAGAAAATTGTCCGACCAAAGTTGTGAAATGCTACAATGGGTACATCGTAAATGGTTATCGATTCCATACAAATGATTACGGTATAAACAAATCAACGATGAATAGTGGCGTGTGTGTCAAGGGTAGAAGCTACGGTGAAAATGAACATGATTACTACGGTGTTATAGAGGAAATAATGGAGTTGACTTACTTAGGCATAAATAATAGGGTAACTTTATTCAAGTGTCATTGGTTTGATCCAACTGCAACAAGACTCGACAAAGCCTCAAGCATTGTGGAGGTGAATCATAAATCAAGGTTTGGAACATATGAACCATTCATGTTAGCCTCGCAAGCTCAACAGGTTTATTATACTTCATATCCAAGTATAAAAAAGTCATATAGAAATGAATGGTGGGTAGTTTGCAAGGTGAAGTCCAAACTATACCCTGAGTATGATCAGTTATAGGAAGACAAGTTAGCTGAAGACAGTGATTACTATCAATCAAATGATATCTATGACTTCTCTCATGGTCACGATGTTGCGCATGATATGCATGTCATATCTCAATTGGCCGATGAAACATTCATAAAAGAATGTGATCCAAATGATATACTAAGTGGATGGGTAAACAATGAAGAAGAAGAAGAAAAAGAAGAAAAAAAAAGAAGAATATGAAAGTCAAACAAGTGACGAGGAAGAATTCTCAAGCTAGTGAGCAAAATCTTGTAATACAAACCTCTATTTGAATGCATTGCAATACTTGATGTGAATGATTTGAATTATTTGAATGTATTGTAATACTTGATGTGAATGAATGGGTTATATTGCAATACTTGATGTGAATGATTTGAATTATTTGAATGTATTGTAATATTTGATACGAATGATTTGAATGCACTGCAATACTTGATGTGAATGATTTGAATGTATTGTAATACTTGATGTGAATGAATGGGTTGTATTGCAATACTTGATGTGAATGATTTGAATTATTTGAATGTATTATAATACTTGATGAGAATGATTTAAATGCATTGCAATACTTGATGTGAATGATTTGAATGCATTGCAATACTTGATGTGAATGACTTGAATGTATTGTAATAATTGATGCAAATGAATGGGTTGTATTGTACTTGATGTGAATGATTTGAATTATTTGAATGTATTGTAATACTTGTTGCGAATCATTTGAATGTTTTGCAATACTTGATGCAAATGATTTGAATGTATTGTAATACTTGATGCGAATTATTTGAATGTATTGTATGACATTTGTTATTTGTTAGAATATGGTTCGCGGAGGTTACAGTGGTCGTTCATCCAGTAGTAGTCAGGCTCAACCTTCATCTTCACGGGCTCCTGTGATAGGTATATCATTTAACTAATTGGATGCTTGATTAGTTGAAATGCGCATTCTGAGAATTTCTAACATATTTTTTTACAGATGATGTTTCGCCTGTACACGACCCACCTACACCAGTTGATCACACAAGTCAGGAGCCAACACAGGATGCAAGGTCTTCTCAGTCTGGCACAAGAAGACTCATTCGAATAGTGTATATCGATAATCGACCGTAAATATTTCGTTTTCAATTATTGCATATCTTATAAATATTTTATATTGATATTTACTGTGTACCAATTCATATACAACATGAGGTTTGATCCACAAGAAGTAGTACGCGAGATTAAGAATTCACTTCTTCAACATCTACTAGGACCAGTCGCTCAATGAAAAGAGTATCCAAAAGAGGTGATAGACAGATTGTGGTCCTCATTCACGGTATACAGTTGTTTGTCATAGTTAATGTGTTTCATATTTAATTTTTTTTTATAATCATGTCTACTAACTTTTTGAAAATATATATAGGCTTCGAATCGCTTCGTGACTACGGTGGAGGAACATGATGTAAGGAAGGTGTGGCAGAGGGTGGCTGTCAATTGATTTGCAAACATGTTGCACAATACGAAGACTGCAGCAAAAAAAGCATCTGGCGGAATAGATGATCCACTACAGTGGAAGGGCCATAGCCCTATTACTATAAGGAGAGATTATTGGGAGGGAATGTGCGACAAGTAGGCGGGGGATGCATTTCAAAATCGCTCTGCGAAGGTTGCACAAAGTCGAGCGAAAATGCCCGAAGGCCATCTACACACAGGTGGATCTAAGACTTTTGGGAGCCACCTGAAGAAAATGGTAACTCATCAATATATAATATCAATTTTATAAGTATTATTGCAAACTTGTTAACTAAATCTTTTATCATTTAACTTAGCAGGAAGCAGAAAAATGAGACATTGTACCATATAAGGATGTGTTTGTTGAAACACATAAACGGAAGACCACAGGAGACTTCGTATCAGAGAAGGCGAGAACGACAACGATATGTATTTATTCTATTAATAATCATTGCAATATGCAAGTTATCATAATGTTATCATTAATTATTAATGCATACTGTAAACATTATTTTGTAGGAGCCATATGAGCAACAGATGGTAGAGCGATATGGCAATGACGCTACTCAACATTCATCATTTGATCTTGCAGCATGGGTGAGTGCAGCAGGTGAACCCAAAAAGGGTCGTGTGTTCGGGTTTGGGAGTAATATGAACACTTCACCTGTTATTGCTTCTTCCAATTATAGCTCACAGATTTCTTCCGTCGACAAAAGCTCCAAGTAGCATCATATTCTTTTCGGTAATGATGCACGCCAGATCCTTAAGGACACAATGCGTGACTACTTCCATGAAATCGTCGCTGACATTCTCCGAGCTGAGTTCAACAGTTTTTTGTTGAACAGGGGAACTTCGATTGCAGGTCCCTCTCAAGTATGAAAGTTTCATGCAATATATTTCATGTCGTTAGATTTCATGTAACTTTGATTGCCTTAACATATTCAGTTTTTTTGACTGCCTTAAAACACATATGAGCATGCTATAATCACATATTCAGTGTTTTTATTACCGTAAAACATATATGAGCATGCTAGAATCACATATACAACGTTTTGTCTGCCTTAGAGCACATATGAGCATAGTAGAATCACATATAGAGTTTTTCTGACTGCCTTAGAACACATATGAGCATGCTATAATCACATATTTAGTTTTTTGGCTGCCTTAGAAGACATATGAGCATGATTGAATCACATATATAGCTTTTTGCCTGCCTTAGAGCACATATGAGCATAGTAGAATCACATATAGAGTTTTTTGCCTGCCTTAGAGCACATATGAGCATGCTATAATCACATACAAAGTTTTTTGCCTGCTTTAGAGCATATATGAGCATGATCGAATCACATATAAAGTTTTTTTGACTGCCTTAGAACACATGTGAGCATGCTATAATCACATATTCAGTTTTTTGACTGCCTTAGAACACATATGAGCATGCTATAATCACATATTCAGTTTTTTGACTGTTTTAAAACACATATGAGCATGCTAGAATCACATATAGAGTTTTTTTACTGCCTTAGAACACATATCATTCATGATAAAATCACATATAAAGTTTTGCGACGGTCACCGTTTAGTACCGACGGATTTGCGATGGAATCTGTCATTCGTTATTCCGTCGCAATTAGCGACAGATTTATGACATCGCCAGTTAGCGTCGAAAAATTTGCGACGTAAGATATCCGTCGCTAAGCCGGTTAGCGACAGAATGAGGTCATCGCTAATCCACTGCTTTGTTGTAGTGTTGCCACTCTGATAGAGAGGGATCCTACTCCAGCACCAAAAATCTGGTTGTCAAATCTTGTCCACCAAAAATACAGCCTCAACGATATGCAACATAGGAATTTGTGCTCACCCAAGTAGTTGTATGCACTTTCAACAAATCAGTTGTAATACTCGTAAATTTTTTGAGATTTTAGCAGGAATCATTCAGGCATTTTTTAGATAATTATTTGGCAACTAATTATCGATAATATCTTGGTATTTAATTAAGATTGTTTGACCATTGATTTTATGAAAATTGATGAATTTTAGATATTTGATGATTTTGTTTATTTAAATATTTAATTAAGAAAATTGACAAGGTGTTGAATGAAGTATCAAGATCTGGATCTCAAAAAAATCCAGATTAATCAACCCATGTGTTCAAGATTAGATATAGTTGGTGGACCCAATCCAAAGTTGAATTTTTGAGTTCGGACCAAGCAGGAGATGTGAACTCAAATGAGTTTGTATTGGTTTACGTGACTTCAAATTTGCTCTATATGAACCTTTGTATGATTCAGATCAAACCAAATGAGTTTGGGTAAGGTTTAGACCCATATAAAGGATCAAACAAGATATTGAAGGGATTTGGATCTATTTAAAACCCAAATGAACCCCACGGAGCATAATAAGATTTGAAGAAGAGAGAGGGTGGCCGCGAACCTTGCTACCACCATTAGAACAGGTGAGCCCAGTTGTCTTAGGATTTGTTCACCCGCTGTTTCAGGAATCAGGCACTGCCTCAGGATTCATGCACTATCTTAAGACATGTTCATTATCTCAAGAGTTGCACCACCTTTGCTTTACACGTGTGTTGCCCCACCAGATCTATCATCACCTTCTGTCACAACTTAATCTGTCACCTCTATCGCTGTAGACCTGAATCACGGTGAAACCTTGCATGCATTTTCGTACTCTTGACACAAAGTACAAGTAGGGCAACATACACTAACTTTGGTATTTGTGTAATTCTAATGTATGTTTGTTAGTGTAAGTTTATGCTAATTTTAACTACATTAAAATGTGTGTTTGTATTTAAATTATAATGAGTATATATATATATATGTCCAAAATATGTATTGCCTAAATAAAAGTTGTATGGTTTGTTTAATACATATATTGCATAAGTATGGTCATTCTTACTTTAGAAAATGCCTAATTATGTATGTATGAACTACATAGGAAATATGTATACGTTGAGGTTTAGATGGAATTACATGCCATATTGGTGCATGCTTCAAGGTTTAGTTTATAAACATATGAATTGTAAAAATGATATTTCATGTGGCCGTGATGTAATGTCGAACACATTTCTTTCTTCCTTCTTTCTTTCTTTCTTTCTTTTTTTTTTTATTTTTTTTATTTTTTTCTTCCGCTTTTTTGCACGACAGGGGCAAGGAAGGGCGACACCCGAGTGGTACCATTGCTCCAGTAAGGTGGCAACACTGGGGTGGTGCCGCTACTCCATCTGAGAGAGAGGGGGGGGGAGGGGGGAGACTCCCCCTCCCTTTTGACTGAAAGGATTAGAGAGGGGGAGACTCGCATGTAGGTGGCGAGGGACGTGACCTCTGCCCTTACGCCATCCCGTGAAAGATGTAGGTGGTGGGGGAGTGAACCATCCTATTTTCGTGAAAGAGGGAGACGGCAGGGGAGGTGCCCCCCCCCCCCCCCCCCTCTATTTCCATGAAAGAGGGAGGCGGCGGGGGAGTGACCCCTACCCCCCCCCCCCTTCGATCGTGCGTGGTGTCGGGCCACCTAGCTGGGTCAGGCCAATGGTGGCCATTAGGCCACTATGACGGTCCTAGGTTCAGGCCACCGTGCCGGTGGCCGGCGATGACCCCTCCGAAATGGCGTCGGGTGGGAGTTTCTTTAAAAAAATGCAAACCTTAGGTTTGATCAAACTTTTATAAGGCTTGAAATAAAGTGCAGAGGTTGGGTTTGGATTTGGACCCAAACCAAATGTGCTTTTGATTTGGATTAGTTTTTTTTTTGTGAGACCCATTTGCGTCTCATCAAATCCAATGCTAATTGTAATTGTACATGCTTGTAGCCGAATAGTGGCCTTTAACCTTGTGAGTGGTCTACTATGTTTATGCATGTACAACACCATAATTCACTTGATGAAGATCAGGTAACCAGTTGAAAAAAGAGTTTTCAAAGAACGGCCTCTGTGAGGATAAGTCCAAGACCAGATGATGCAGTCAGTCCAATTTCTGTGAGAATGTACATATCCAAGACCAGAGGATGTAGACAGTATGGCCTTTGTGAGGGTGTACATATCCAAAACTAGGTAATTTGATAGGAGACTTGTTTCGAGATACAGTAAAATCCTTTGAGGATGAACATATTAAATAAAATGGTTCTGATGGATTGTATGAATTATATGAGCTTCTTGTAATAGCTCATTTGGGAAAACTATGGATTTGACTTTCCTTCTATTATTGTAGCATGATTATATGTTGAACTCAGGTGTGAAAATCACATTATTATCGATTTCAAATTATGGGATGAGGTTACGATTGAAACTCTTATAATAGCATATAGGTGAATAAAACACCACACTTATAAACGAATATGTTGATTTATTAGGTGAATGACACATCACGATTAAACTATGTCGCAGACATTTGATTGAATAAATTATGTTATCATTAATGTATTACATGTATTAGCTTTATACACTTGCCATGTGTTCTGCTGTAGACCTACCAGGCTTTCACTAGTCTGACCAATTTTATGGGCATACAAGTGACTATAGGATTAGTTGCGGATGCAGGATGCTGCAATGG
This sequence comes from Nuphar pumila, assembly GCF_984573655.1. Lineage (NCBI taxonomy): Eukaryota > Viridiplantae > Streptophyta > Magnoliopsida > Nymphaeales > Nymphaeaceae > Nuphar > Nuphar pumila. The sequence goes on from NC_143256.1 coordinate 111,366,572, forward strand.
CGTCGATGAGCCAATCATTTTTCTTTCTTAAGTACTAAATTCATATACATGTTACTATTGTTTTGATTTTTGTAATACTTGTCTTTTTGGAATTGAAATACCTTAAATGAGTCATGTTATCCACATTTGAATTTAATATAATCGTTTTTGTGTAAAATGTAACCCGTCTGAGATTTTGAAACCAAAGCAAAGAGTATTTTCGCTGACAATTATTCAATAAAATAAAAAGTTTTAATTTTTATATATTTTTCAACTGGTTAAAAATCTCGAGGCATTACATCAACAATTAAAATTTTTAGACTGACCCATAAGTTCTGTTGATTATGCAAAATAGCTGATGATATTATGGCCAAATATTTGTCTTTCATCTCGGAGGCATCGAACGAGGGAGATGGGAAGTCATTGTTGAAGAAGTGTAAGCTATTGGATCATGGTGAGGTTATTGCCAACCTCGATACTCGGCTTGAACAAGATGAAGACAAGGCCACTTGTAGTGGTAGTAGCGAAGTGGCGATGAAGGCAATTTTTCAGGTTGTCTCTGAATTGAAGGAGAGTAGTCACCTAGTTGTAGAGGAGAGTGAGGTTGGGGTTGGGGCAATTGTAGAGGGTCCTCAAGCAAAAGATGTGATTATGGAAGGTCCTCAAGAAATTATAAAGTGTCCTCTGGCAAAAGAGGAGAGCAATGTTGAGTTGCATATTGCACAAGAGGTTCCTCCTTCCCCTCCTTCGATGTGAGTGTATGCTTTGAGTAGGAGGCCGCAACAATAAACAATGTTTGGTGCCAAGGGATAGGTATTTTTCTATATTTATTTTGTATATAACTATTGCTTGATATTAGATCATCCATTAAAAAAAATAATTTTTGATTATACATATACGTAAATCAAGAATATATCACCGCAGTTATAGTTGTTCAGTACCATAATAAATGCAAACACACACACACGCATCAGATATGATATGCATAGTCATATGTTTATTTGTGTGTTTGTGTACTTGAATTTCAATCAGTGAAAATGTTATAACTACTAAATATGTACATGTGAGTGCAACAACCACATCAACTTCCACCACTACTACATCAACCTCCACCACCCCGCATGTATCGATCCTTATGGCACAAAGTACACTCATTGTTTCTAGCACTGAGAGAGTCTCACAAGGATTTTGCTAGATCAAATGTATTTTCAAAAATTCTTGAAGATCACCCCATGCAACATTAGCGATAGTATTGTAGATTCTATTGTGCAGTTTTGGAGTTCATCTTCAAACACATTAATCTTCAGAGGCATTGAGATTACAATTACGTTGGAGAACGTAATATGAACCACTTGATTGAAGTGCCATGGAAAGCCAATGATTGGACATTGCTAGTGAGAATTTAATGATTTGGGTTGTGTCCTCATAGATGCAAATGATGAGGCATGAGATAGTATTGGAGTCAAGTTATTATGGTTGAAGAATCACTATGACTCCACATTTAGTTACAGTGAGAAGTGTGGTAAGAATCTGCAGAACGATGCTAGAGCATTATTGTTATACTTTTTTGGTGTATGCTTATTGATCGACTCAGGTGGAAAGACGATCCATAGATCGTACTTGAAATTGTTGCAACCACTGACTTCCATCGATGAATTTGCATGGAGAGTTATCATTCTTTCACATGTATGCATGTTTGTTTGAGTACAAGATTGACAAAAAATATTGCAGGCATTTTGGTTTTGTTAGAGGTATTCATTCTTTCATGTTTTCTATTTGATATTTTTTTTACATTCGTTATATATAAATTGTTGATATGGTAATTATCCTTGTATTGATCCTTATAGGTTTGGATATAGGAGTACATATTTATTGAAAGGCCCTTGAGACGTAACTCTTTTTCTGAATTTCCATGTGCTGCAATGTAGAGACCAACACGTGACATTGAGGATAGAAATGATTGAAGAGGGTTAGGTCCTAATATCAATAAGGACTGAAGCACATGTAAGTTTGTTCATTATTGTATTGGGTGATTGGTCGTTGACTCCTTTGCTTGCATCACGTTTAGACATCATGGGCTACCTATGATTTAAATAGTAGACATTATACTTTTCAGATAATAAAAAAATAGTGTATCTAATTGAAAAAACATTATGTAAACTACAAAGGTTTTCTAGGGTAACCTAATATCTGAAAATTAAAATTACATATAAGTGTATTCAACATATAAAAAGTTCAACCTTTTTCATGAAGATTTATAAATTGAACAACAAAACAAACTTATATGCAATTAGTTTTATGTAAAAAACAAAAAATAAGTTAATCAAATGCATGTGTTCTAATGGACTTTGTACTCCATTAGGCACAAAAATATCAAGATCATTTTGTCATCTGCTAGACAGAAGCCAATTCACTCATAAACTTTGTATTCCATTATATATCACAATTTGATCAAATGCATGTGTTATAATGGTTAGAAGACTTTCGTGTTCTTTAAAAATGATGCATCAATTGAAGAAAAAAAGTCACAAAATCATGCAGTATTCCATTCATGAGAAAGATTCATGGTCAAATGGCAGTAAAGATTATTCAGATGAGGAATTAACATTGTACCTCTATTTATGTGGCAACATGCTACTTAAAGGCAAACTCCATGATACATATTGGTGCTGACTTTTGCAAGTGATATCAAGCATATAATCTTTGTTTTTATATGCTAAGGTTAACAATACCACTGAATATTGAAAGCAACAAACAAGAATAAGTAACTATATTGAAAAACCTAAAGATTGTAAACCCTAAAAGGTAAATCCGGTGACAAATATTACATGTTTACGTAGTGTAATATCCACAACAACGAAACACACATAATAAGTCTACAACAACAACCAAACAAAAAAAAGCGAAAACTATGTTGTAAAGAAAAAAGAAAAAACAACAAAACAGTAGATATATTATATGAAAGTCACCTTAATGGCTAATCGAAGAAGTGAAGGAGAAGAATACCATAAACTTACATGAGGTGGAGCGAACAACTTTCACGAGAATCACCAAAAGGATTGGGGTTCTAGAGAGAGAAGGAGGATTGGGGTTACCTCTCTTTCCAGATATAAACAAGCAAAAGAAAAACCTAAACATGCATTTATATGTTACTCAATTTCGCAAGAAAAAAGAAATTCACAATACATGTGTGATGCGAATAAGAAATTTCGCAATATCGGACTTTCATAATTTTTTAGAATTTTGCAATACTAAATGCGATACTCATTTGCAATTTCATAATTATCGGCCTTTCACAAAATTTAATATTTTCTCTGATGATCGCGCAATACTCGTCATGAGTTTCTCATTTTTTTTGAAATTTTGTAATCTTTTTGAAAAATTGCAACCTCGGATGCGATTTTGTTGACAAGTTTTGTGAGTGTATTATTTTAGCATCATGACATGCAAAAATAGAAAATTCACACCTGCGAGAAGTAAAAGCATCCAGAAAAAATTGAAAACTTGCATAATTGTTTATTTGACAAATTTGATAAATTGAAGGGCATTTTTTGAAGATGCATCATTTTTGCCATACAATACGATCATTTTTTAAATAGGAAAAAGCCTTTTAGGCTGCAAGCTACAGCAAGATGCTCTGGTTAATGGCTTTGTAAATATCTCTTCAAACCGAAAACAAAATATGTAGAAGCTAATGATATGATCAAACAAATTAGATGAGCATTTATTGGGCTACCTTCTCTTTCACATGATGATGAAGCTATTTACGCTTTGAACGATTATGAAAAATAAGGTTGATTGTCATATTGGGGGATTCTTTAATGTGACCCCCATGGAGAAAAGGTGTTTCAACATAGTCATGACTTTTTATTTTTAAAATAAGAAAAGCAATAAGGAAAGCCAAGTCAAAAACAAAACTCCTCGTCACCAACCGTACATTGCGTGCCTCCAATTTGTAAAACCTTTGAGTTCTCCCCTGCTCACCGTAAAGTACATCAAGATGTCACTAGATTTCGAACTTATGACATCCTGTTGACTTGGTGACATTCACAAGTCGCCCCTACCAGATGAGCTGAGCACTTGCGGGCAAGTCAACTCAACTATTGTTGAAGCCATGACTGCTACTTAGTGAATCATTCAAACAGGAAGTTTTTTTTTTTTTGAAAGGAAAGCTTGGGGTAGGCATACCCCCATCAATTATTAGCCAAACATTGGAATATGAAGGTTTTTTTTTAAGGCAAGCTGGGATAGGCATACCCCACCAATTATTATTCAATTGTACCACTGGGGTTTTGAACCTGCAACATCCTATCACAGGAGACATACACTGACAGTTCCTACCAACTATAAGGAGCCCCATTGGTCAAATAGGAAGCTTTAATTTGTAGCTTTTTTATGATTTATGACAAGGTGGGCATAACTCGTGGGAGATATCAAGGACACCACACACCTAGCAAGTTAGGTGGGTCAACTTAAGGCATCCAAGCTGAAGGACGTCATGAATTCTATATCCAGGGTGCATGTCCTTTGGCACAGGGTCAAAACCAATGAAAAACTATCTCCAATTGCGACCTCACGATTATGATAGTGGAACCATAGTGACAAATATCACGAGATTTATGAAAATCTTGCGATAAATTGCCTGAACGTTTAAACGGCAATTTCTCGTCAGATTTTGAAAATATTGCAAGATTTATGAAAAAACATAAATACCGTGATTTAAACGCGATATTTATGTTTTAAACAGCTATTTATTGCAAAAAAATCATGTATTTTTATTTTTAAATAAATTTTATTAATATTTTCTTATAAAAAATAATTTTTATATTTTTAATTTATTTTTTTATTACCGAGATTTTGCCAAAAATGCTGGATTTATGGATTTTTTTTTATTTCTCATGATTTTTTGAAAAACGAGAAATTGCTGATAAAATCGTTTGTCACTAAGAGTGGAACCAACTATCTCGGTCAAATCCATCATTTAGCATTTCAAGAAATGCAATCACTTCCAAAAAATGTGAAGGAACTGAATGTGGAATGACTAGGGCGTTCAACCCAATCTGCATAAGAAAAGCATAATGGATAGAATCTGTATTTTATAATCTAATGTACTTTTTACATATTTAAAAATGTAAGCCACAACTTGATCATTAGCTATTAGTAGATGCATGCATAACTTTATGTTGGTGTAAACGTCAAGTATTATAAAGCATTACTATAGCTCGGCAGTGAGATGAATCATTGAAACAATCCTTATCATTGATGCGGCTGATTATGTTGCTTTTTGTAACCATTGGAGTAGGAATAGGTTTGAAGGCTTGCACCTTGGCATGTTCAAGATGATCCCAAACATATTTGGCTTGACACAAAATAAGACTGCTAGAATTTTTTTTTTTGGATTTATAACTCAAAGAAACAACACTCGGCATAGAGACCTGGATGTGCAAGGTCAGCTTGCCATACCTATGGTCATCATGCCGATGGCATAAAACTCCAAGGTTAGGACCCCCACCCCCGGAGCTTATGTTGGGCATTGGCTTGCATGGAGAGGAGATGACCATGAGAATCGAACCTTGACCACCTGTCTGGTGGCCAAGCCCCACCTCACAATGCCGACAACCCTTGGTGTGACTTTTAAAAATTTGTTTAACCTCTATTTTTGTCACGGCCCTTTCCTTCAATAGGCCAATGTGGCACGATGATCCTTTCTTACCGCCGCAAGCCTACTTGTCGCTCGCTTGCCAGTCGTGGAAGCATGTAATCAGAGAGTAAAAGAGAATAAAGGGAGAAGAATTGCAAACACAACGAGTGTGAACAAAAGAAAGCTCAATGCATTTTATTCATTCATAATTTTGTTCACAGGCGATTACAGTTCAAGTACACAGGCTGCCCCTTCGGGGTATTGATTCACCTCACCTTACATCAAGCTCAACAAAAGCAAAAAATACTCTAGACGCAACTTTACAATGTAAGTCACAAAGAAACATGCTCCCCCCTTTAAATCATATGTTGTCCTCGGCGCCATTTGTTTCATGGTAAGCCCTGACTTTAGCCGGGTAGCAGCTGTTCATTCGGAATGCAGGCTCCCACATCGGTTCTGTTGTTTTCTCCCACTGCACTAGGTATTTATTCACTTTGCTCAAGTAGTTGACCTTATGGTGAAGGATTTGACTGAGGTGCTTCTCGTCCCGTTGTGTTGTCGGGGTCTTTTGCATAATGAGAGCGCGTTGTGGCACGCTGCGTTTCGGATCTCCATCGTCTGGATGGAACTGCTTGAGGTTGCACACGTGGAACACCAGGTGCACCTTGAAATCTGGGGGCAACTCCAGCTTGTATGTCAGTTTTCTCACCTTCTTTGTGATGGTGAATGATCCTTCATACTTTCTGATCAGTTCGCAGTACTGCCCACGGAAGATGCCTGTGTGATCAGGATAAAGCTTCACCAACACTTTGTCCCCAACTTAGAACCCAGCGGGCCGACAATTTTTGTCCACCCACTTCTTCATTCTCTTTGCCGCCTTGTATAGGAATGCCTTCGCCAGCTTATTCTGCTCGTGTCAGTCTCGAACAAACTGATTGGCGAAGAATGTCCTTCTCTTTTCTTGCGCAGCAAGATTATGCGGGGTCAGTGGCTTCTGCCCCGTGACTTTCTCAAATGGGTTGTGGCCTAAAGACTCGCTCTTCTGCAAATTGTAACAAAATTGTACCATGTTCAGGAGCTTTACCCAATTTTTCTGATTGACACTAACAAAATGCCTAAGGTACTGCTCAAGTATCTCATTGATGCACTTTGTTTGTCCATATGTCTGCGGATGGAAACTTGTTGAAAATAACAAATCAAAGTCAAGTAGCCGAAATACTTCAGGTCAGAACTTTCCCATGAAGCGAGCATCGCAATCACTCACAATACTCTTTGGTATGCCTCAGTGTTTCACTGCATGCCTTACAAACAACTCTGCAGAGCACTCCTTTGAAGCTGAGATGAAGGTGACATACTTTGAGAAATGATCCACCACAACCAGGATAGAACTGAGGCTCTCTACCTTTGACAGACTAACAATGAAGTCCATGGAGATGCTATCTTAAGGACGTTCTAGAATTGGTAGAGGTTCAAGAAGACTGGCAACCTCCTGGTTTATCCCATTATCTTGCTGGCAGATGAGGCATGTTCGCATATAGCTCTCCACGTCGTCTCTCATCTGCGGCCAATAGTATCCATGCTCAAGGAGTGCTAAGGCCCACTCATGACCAGGATGGCTGACCCATCATAGTGTATCATGGCACTCCTTAAGTAGTTCTCGGTGGAGGCTTCCCCACCGCGGCATGAAGATGTGTCTCCCTTTTGTCACGAGGAGACCGTCATGTAGCCAAAACTATCGAGTCTTCTCTGCCTGCGCCAAAGAAACAAGGTGTTGTATTGTCGGATCCTGCTGCATACCTACGTGGATGTGGCTCAACAATGCATCCTCCAAATGCACTTCAAAAGGCTCCGTGCACGCAACTGCCAGTTCAGCCCTACGGCTCAAGGCATCTGCCATAACATTAGTCTTTCCAACCTTGTACTCTAAGGTAAAGTCGAACTCAGCCAAAAACATCTGCAACCGAGCTTGCTTAGGTGTCAACTTCTTCTGTGTCTGAAAATAGCTCGTGGCCACATTGTCCGTCTTGACGATAAATTGGGCACCCAGAAGATAGTGCCGCCAAGTCTTGAGGTAATACATGATGATTGTCATCTCACGTTCATGCACTATGTAATGCCTCTCTGCATCCTTTAGCTTAAAACTCTCATATGCAATCAGATGACCCTCTTACATAATAACTTCATCGATGACAAAGTCTAAGGCGTTCACGTGGACCTCAAAGGGTTTTGAGTGATCAGGCAGTCGCATCACTGACTCCCTCACTAAGGCTTTCTTCAAGCCATCGAAGGCATCTTGGCATGCTCCTGTCTAGAGTCATACTGATTCTTCTTTAAAAAATCTTTGAAGGGCGCAATAATGAGGGAATAACCTTCGATAAAAACACTAATAGTAGTTTTCCAAACAAAGAAATGACCACAACTTTGACATGTTGCTTGACAGAACTCATTCTTGGATGACCCTTATCTTTTGTCCATTCATACGCAGCACACCATGCCCCACAATGTGTCCAAGGAAGCTGATATCCTCCTGCCCGAAAAGACACTTCTCTTGTTTGACACAGAGGTCATTCTCCTTTAGCACCTGAAACACTATTCGCAAGTTCCTGACATGTTCCTCCATATTGTTATTGTAGATCACGATATCATCCAAGTAGACTACCACGAACTTGTCTAAGTAAAGGTAGAAGATTTGGTTCATTAAAGTCATGAACGTGGCTAGAGCATTCGTCAACCTGAATGGCATTACTAAAAATTCGTAAGCACCATAGCGGGTGACACAAGTTGTCTTCGACTCATCACCTTCAGCAATCCTCACCTGCCAGTAACCTGATCGCAGATCTAGCTTGAAAAAGATACGGGCACTGCCTAGCTAATCGAACAAGTCTGCTATCAGTGGCAATGGGTGCTTATTTTTCACCATGACCTTGTTTAAAGCACGGTAATCCACATAGAGCCATCATGCTTCATCTGAAATAGGACTAGGGCGCCAAATGGGGCTTTCGATAGATGAATGATGTCTGCATCCAATATCTCGTCCAACTACTTGCGCAGCTCTTTCAGCTCAACTGGCCCCATGCAATATAGAACTATTATGAGAGGCTTCGCTCCTAGAGTCAACTCAGTCTTATGGTAGACCTCGCATCTTGGAGGAAGATGCTTTGGAAAATCTGGAGGTATCACCCCCCAAAACTCCTCTAATAGTTAGGCTAGGGTCGATGACACTGCTGCTTGCACATTCTCTTCTTCTGTGCGTACGACAACTAAGAATGTCTGCTCCCCACGCTTGACACTCTTTTTTAGCTGCATTGTCGATAACATTGAAGACTTGCCTTTCTACGTAAGGCACTGCACTATGTGGAACGAGTTTGACCCCATGATCATCAATGTGTTAAACTTTGGCAACATCATAACATTCTGGTTCCGCAGAAACTCCATACCCAAAATCATCTTAAAATCGTTCAGGGGCACCACGGAGAAGTTGGCTTTGTGAGCCCAACTCTTCACTGGATAGCCACATCTCTTGCTTCACCAAGGATGGGCTTGGCCTCAGAGTTCACCATTTTGATGGTCCTCTGCTTTGGCCTTGGTTTCAAGCCCAACCGCTCTGTCTCTTTCCGCGAGACGAAGTTGTGTGTGACCTCGGAGTCTACCATTGCTGAAGTAGATTTTTCATTCGTAATGACTTTGAGATACATCAGTTCTTTGCTAACCTGCATGTTATCAACTGCATAATTTCTAGCTGCGTTGATCGACCGCATGTCTCCCATCCTTAGTTGCACGGTCTCAGTATCACTTCATTTTGCCTGCACTGCATTGGCTTGCCCGTCGTCCTTCACGAGGTGCTTTGGGCACTGCCTGGCGATATGCCTATCTCCACAAAACTAGCATGTCACAACCGCACTCTTGTTGTTGTTATTATACTTTGTGCAATTCTGTTTCTTGTCGGATTGGTGGTGTGTTGACGCCTCACCTTTGTTATCGCGTCGCTCATCCTTTTTGCCTTCGTGGTCAGGCTTCTTACCCACTTTGTTTGATGGGGTGAAGGGCTTGCGCTGAGTGTCAGTTAAGCGCTCGGTCGTCACATACGCATCTTCCAAAATACGGGGTTTGCTTTTTTCCACTTCAGACAGTGCCCATGACTGAAGTCTCACAATAAACTAGTTGATCTTGTCCTCTTCTGGCATGTTAGGCACCTCCAGCATAAGCTTCTGGAACGTTCTGACATAGTCTTGTAACAAGTCAGTATGTTTAAGTTCACCCACCATCCTGTATGCCTATCTTTGCGCATTCCTCGACATGAAGTAGTTGTGCAACTCTATTTTAAAGTTGTCAAAGGTGTCTATCGCACATTGACCCCTCTCCATGTCACTACGCTTTCGCCTCCACCAAGCGATAGCATCTCCATCGAGTAGAGTTGTCACAACCTTGATTCTGAAATCCTCAAGCATCACATTCTGAATGTCCAAGTAATCTTCTACTTGGAACACGAAGTTCTCAATGGCCTTGCTGTCGCGAGAACCACTAAACTTTGTTGGTCTTAGCACATAAATCATTGATGGCCACTCACCATTTCTCCCATTTAGAGTCACCGTCCGCTGCAATGTGTGGTTCTTCAACTGAAGCTCTCCTACTTCAGTATGCAAGTTAGTCACTGTCATCGTCAACGAAGTGACCTGGTCCATCAGCAAGATCATCTGCTCTTGCAGGCTCGCCACTACATCATCCAGTCCATGGAATGATTCAACTGCGCGTGAAATCACTTCTTCATGCAAAGTCACATCTTCCACCAGCTTGTTGACAGTTGCAACCATCTGCTCTTGGCCACGAGATGAACCCATCTCCTCAGCTTCGACAACTGTTGTCTTTGGTGTTACGCAAGTTTTGATAAGGCGCCACGATGTCTTGCTCACAAATCACATCCTGTCGGTGTGTATGTCGACACCGACTCTGGAGTCCCTTCCCCAGCACGAGAATGGGCTCTGATACCACTTGTCACATGCCTATCTCCTTCAATAGGCCAGTGTGGCGTGATGATCCTTCCATACCGCTGCAAGCCTACTTGTCGCTCGCTTGCCAATCACGGAAGCTTGTAATCAGAGTGCAAGAGAGCAAGACAGAATAGAGGGAGAAAAATTGCAATCACAATGAGGGTGAACAAAAAAAAGCTCAATGCATTTGATTCATTCACAATTTTGCCTGCAGGCGATTACAGTTCAAGTATACGGGTTGCCCCTTCGGGGTATTGATTCATCTAAACCTAGCAGCTTACATCAGACTCAACAAAAACAAAACAAACTCTAGATGCAACTTTACAATGTAAGTCACAATGAAATAATTTTAATGAAGCAATAAAGCCAACCCAAGTTTTTGAGAGCATTCTCTGTCCAATTTAAGTAAGCAACTACTGAAGAAAATCAAAATTACTTCAAGTTAGAATAATTTCATTGATATATATTAGGAGTAACATAAGATGTAAGCACAATCAGTGGTGTGTGCATTAACATCAAACAAATGTTATGTTGGACCAGAGCGTGATCGGCGACACACACATTATTAAGAGAAAAAACCCTTTAGCATGGTAAAAAATTGCCGCTAAAGGCCCCTTTTTTAATACATGTAGTGCACGATTGCACATCCAAAGTGTGTCTGACACTTTCTCATCTGATGATACTCTCTTACATATTTATATGTATATATATTTATATATATCTATGTCAAAATGACTTTACACACACACACACCAAAACACCAGAATTTAAAGTGGTTCGACCAATGTGGTCTATGTCCATGAATACTCTCTCTATCTCTCTACACACTCAACAGAGATGAGAGGTTCCCTTTAAATAGAGTATTAGTTATAAGGGTTTAGGAGACTGAGTCTCCTTTGGAACCTTCTAGCATGAGCCATCTCATCCTTAAGAGGATCTTCTTCAGGTGAGAGTCTATCCTTTTTTATCTCATTAGGATGACCTTCTTCACGTGGGAGTCTATCCTTCTTGATCTCATTAGGATGAGCTTCTTCATGTAGGAGTTTGTTCACCCTGACCTTGTCTCCATTTGCTATATCATAGAGTCCATTAGTTTTGAGTCTTGTCTTGTTGGTAGTCTTGAGTCATTTAAGTAGTTAGAATTCAAATATGTCACCCTGAGTCTTTGGATATGAGGATTAATATTTACCTTAATAGCTCCCCCCCCCCCTCAAGCTCAACAGCTTAGGGAGGGTGTTGAGCTTGTCGCGAAGCAATGCTAACCTGGAGCTGAAAAGTGGTTTAGTCATGAGGTATGCCAGTTGATCAGCAGAAGAGATATACTTGACATGTAGATGATTCTTGACAATATGATCTCGAATGAAATGAGCATCGATATCAATGTGTTTGGTATGATTATGGAAGACAGGTTTGGCAGACAAGTAGGAGGCACCAATGTTGTCACACCATAGGACATGTGGGGCCATGCAAAACGTTAGTCATAAGACCTCTGTAGCAGTGTTTGATAAAGAATGATATTCAGCCTCTATACTAGAGCAGACCATAGTGAACTGCTTTCGGGTGGACCAAGAGATCAAGGAGTTACCAAGGAAAACAAAAAATTCCCTTGTCGACTTGTGATCATCTATATTGCCAACCCAATCAACATCGAAAAGGCAAAAATTTGTAATTTGGTGCACTTAGGGATAGCAGGCCATAGTCCAAGGAATGCTTGATGTGCCGCAGAATCCATTTAACTATTGTCCAATGAACATTGGTGGGCTGATGCATGTACTGTAGGGGTGGCAATTTCTGACACGACCCGCCAACCCGCCTCTTAGGCGGGTTCGGGTTGGGCTTAAGCCAACCCGTTTAATAAACGGGTCGACCCGTGTAACCCGTTTATTAAACAGGTCGGGTTCGGGTTGGGGGTATGCCAACCCGCCAACCCGGCTGACCCGTTTAATAAACGGGTTAGGTGGGTGGGTCAACCCGCCAACCCGCCAACCCGTCTACCCGACCCGGCAACCCGCCAACCCGACCCGTCAACCCGACCCGCCAACCTGCCTACCTGCCAACCCGCCAACCCGACCCGCCAACCTGACCCGCGAACCTGAAAACCCGTTTACCCGACCCAACCCATTTAATAAATGGGTTGGCGGGTCGTGTCGGGTTACCCGTTTATTAAACGGGTCGGGTTCGTGTTTGCCACAGCCGACCCGTTTAATAAACGGGTCGGGTTCGGGTTGAGGCATGCTGACACGCCAACCCGACCCGATTGCCACCCCTAATGTACTGTATACTTTATTGACCACATATGCAAGATTTGGTCAGAGTCAGGTATTGTAACACACCCACCACCTGACAATATTAGGTCGAATCATCTAGAGGTTTACCATTATCATGAATCAGCTTGGAGGAGGTTGCCATAGGGGTCGTGACTAGCTTGGCCCCAATCATTTTGGTTTTGTCCAACAAATCTATCATGTACTTTTGTTGGGATAAGAACAGGCCAAAGGAGTGAGCAGTGGACTCAGTGCTGAGAAATAAGTGCAAGCCACTTAGGTCCTTGAGAGCAAATTCAGATCCCAATTTTTCATAATGTAAGTCAAATAACTAGAGAAGCTTTCAATAATGATGATGTCATCCACATAAATTAGGACATATACCAAAAGACTGTCCTTCTAAAGAACAAATAACTAAGTGTCTACTCAAGATCAAACAGAACTAATGTTGAGGAGAAATGAACTAAGCCCAAGGCTCCTGTTTGAGTTCATAAAGAGCTTTATGCAATTTACATACATGATCAGGGAGTCCACAAAACCCTATAGTTTGCCATATACACTTCCTCAATCAAAGCACCATGTAAGAATCCATTATCGACATCAAGTTGATGCACCATGTAAGAATCCATTATCGACATCAAGTTGATGAATGAACCAACTCAGAAAGACAACAATTGTAAGGACATACCGAACGGTGGGGGGTTTCACAACAGGATTAAACGTCTCAAAATAGTCAATGCCTTCTTCTTGACTATAACTTTTGGCAACCAAACGGGGTTTATAGCATTCCAAAGAACCATCCACATGTCTAATTTTGAAGATCCATTTACACCCTATGATATTTGCATTGGGTTTGAGAGGAACAAGACTTCAAGTGTCATTCCATAATAGGACATTAAATTCATCAGCCACAACCTGATGCCAGAGAGGGTCTTTGTGGCCTCCGTAAAGCATGTGGGCTCACGATCTTGCAACAACTCAGTGAGAAAAACTAGTGGTAAAGGATATCTAGTAGAACTATAGGCTTTAGGTTTCAGGGTGCTGATTTGCGAGCGGGTGTCCATGGAATGGGTTCAGAAAATGAGTGGGTTCTGAGGAGACATAGACGCAGAAGAGGGCTAGAGGTCAAGCGGGAGAGGAGTGGTGTCGACTGGAGAAGGTGATGTGTCTAAGGCAGGAGGTCGACCAGGTATACCATCTAAGGGTGGGAGCAGGACAAGTAAGAGAGAAATAAGCACAAGGGTAGACATAGAAGGGGGTTCAAGTGGGGTGTGTTTATACGAAAAGTCCTGCTCATCAAACTGAACATTATGATTAACGATGACTTTGTCAGTGGTATGGTCAAGACACATGTAGCCCTTATGTTGACTACTATAACACAAAAACAAACACTTTTTGCTTTGAAACTGAAATTTATGACTGTTAAAAGGTTGAAGACAAAGATAGCAGGCACACCCAAAGGTTTTGAAAAACTTGTAATCAGGACTAGTGTGAAACAAGATTTCAAAGGGTGATTTCTTATGGGTGACATATGATGGGAGACAGTTAATAAGATAAACTGCAGTCAAGAAGGCATAATCCAAGTATTTCTGTGGTAACCCAATTTGTGCCAAAAGTGTAAGGCCAGTATTAACTATGTATCGATGTTTATGTTTGATATGACCATTCTATTTATGTGTGTGAGGGCAAGTGATATGATGCTCAATACCAGACAATTTTAAATATACAAAAACAGATTTGTATTTGTTGCCCCAGTCACTCTTAAGGGATTTTATTCACCTACCAAATTTGTTTTCCACATGTTTTTGAAAATTTTGAAATACTAGTAAAATCTGAGATTTCCTTTCAACGAGAAATAGCAAAGTAAATCTAGAGAAATCATCTACAAAATTAACATAATATAAATGTTTGCTGATACTGAAAACTGGAGCAGGTCCTCATACATCAAAATAAATCAAATCAAAAGGTCCATCATTCTGATATGTAGACCTGTCAAATGGTAAATTAAGGTTTTTACCCATTTGGCATGCCTGAAGACTATGTTTATTTAAGATTTGCTGAACTATACGAAATGAGGGATGACCCATCTGCTTGTGCCATTGTTCAATGGATGCTCATTCACCAACAAAAATGGATGCCCCACTTGTTGACTCTTTTACCTAAGGCATATCTAACTTGTACATGCCTTGTTCACTGGCACCCTGAAGAACTGATTTTCCCCAATTTGTGATCCTTAACAAAGCACTGATCATGATGAAATTTAAAAAAATACATCATTGTCTTTAGTAAACTGCTGAACAGATAAAAGATTTTGAGTAATAGCAGGAACATAAAGAATATCATTTAAAGCAAACTTAGAATCAGAAGTATTGAAAACTGTATTGCCAATATTCTTGATTTGTAAATGAGAGCCATTATCAATTTTAACATGTTCGTTGCCGGATAAGCGGTCTGAAGGGACAGGTTGTCTAGATCAGCTGTCACATGAAGGGTTGCCCTTGAGTCAAGGATGTAGGCACCATCCTCTATATGATTTAACATGCTAGCACTGTAAACTTCTGGATTCCTTGGTTCTTTCTGAAATTTAAACCCTTTGCACTGCAGCGCACCATGGCCTTGTTTTCGACAGGCTTGACAAGTGGCTCAACACTGAGTAGCAATATGACCTTGATTTTTACATGCATGACAGACTATGGAACTGGACTAGTTATTGGGCGATCCCCCATTATTCCTGTTAGAGAACCGTCCACCCCCTACCACGTGATGGGTTAAATCGATTCTTTCCGCCACACCCTCCTTGAGGTTGGCCTTGAATAGGCGGTTTGTAGGTCAAGTTCACAACTGACGGTTCTGGATCTACATGTTCATTTAGTTGGGATTCATGAACAAGTAGCATCCCCAACAGATCCTTAGGAGAAATAGGATCATCAGTGTATTTAGAACAATCCTTAAAGACCCATACTCACTCATAGGAGCCCCGCAAGAATATGCATAGTCAAATCTTCATAACAAACAAGTTTTCCTATCATGTCAAGCTGATGGATTATGCTCTTGGCTTTGTAAAAATAACTAGTGATATTATCTGTTTTTTTTTTTTAAGTTTTGCAACTAGGATTTAAGTTGTTGGACTCTAGCTCTAGAACGAGCAGCATACTTCTTTTTTTTTAACGTATTCCACACACTGTATTATGTGTTTAGTCTCACGACTTAACAATGTATAGTGTCAGATAGGGAAGACAAAATCTAGCTTAGCAAAAGCTGGTCCATACATCTCCACTTTACTCGAGATTTTATGTGCTTCTTTCCCGAGCTCATTCAGAAATTCAGGTGAACACGGTTCAGGTCGTAGCTTTTCAAAAGTGGGATAAACTGAGATTCCCATAATAAAAAATTGTCTATGGATAGCTTTACCAACATAAAGTGTTGTAGGCTCGTGGGTGTAGGAAGCAAGGGAAAAAAGTTGTTCACACCTGATGGGGTGTTGTTTTCTTTCTGCTGCAATGGATGATATATGGAAGGGATTGATGCAAATCCTGTGAAACAAGAGAGAGGACATGCACAGATCGTGAGATCAAATAATGGTGAATGTTTTGCAAATTGGTAGGTTTCAAGTGAGAAGCTGTGCCCCAAAGGGGTTTGGCATAGAGGGATGGGACTTAAGCTGCTAGACAGGTGGTCTAGGTTCAAATCCCATGACCACCACGCCTTGCACAAGCCGAAGCATGACGACTCCATGGAGGCAAGGGGTAAACCCACAGAGTTTTACACTGCCAAGACAATGATCGTAAGTGCAGCAGGCAAGAGAGACTAGGTCTCTAATCCTGGCGATGGTTTCTCCGTGTAAATATACCAAAAAAGTGGGAAAGTGGTGATCTTGACTGGCTGCATCCATCTTCAAATGAATCTAAACCTCTTTGTCTGATTACAACTTGATAACTTATCGACAAGCTGAGCAGTATGACTCTTTCAGTAATGAAATGTTTAAACTTTCCTTCAAAAAAAAAAAAAAGGTCCGGTCTTTCTTCAAATCAACTACTGTTATATGTCACGGCAGCCAAGGGCAAAATATCTTTTTTTGTTTCCAACTACTGTTATATGTCAGAAATTTTGTTATAAAATATTTTCATGGTTACGTGCATTATTCATGACAACTTTAGGAATATTGGTTAGTTAAGAACATCGGCCATAGCTAGCACTACGTGGTGAGACAACAAAAAATCACTAGACAATTAATGCATGAATAAAAAAAATTTGCATTTAAAAAGATCAATGAGAAAAAAACAACATAAATTTTGAGGTAAAAAAAAGTGAGCAAGTAGTATATATGGGTCAAATTTGGCTTAATTTGTAAAAAAGGTTAAAAAAAATGGACATGTATTTGATATTTTCCTTAAAATTCAGTTTAGGATATAGAAGCCATGATTCTGAATTCAAGGCATTTTTTTTATTTGAATGCGAGACATGATAGACTTGTACCATGCTTAAGTTTTTCTGAAAATTTAATTAACTTTATTTCTTCTAAATATACTTTTTGGTAAATATACAAGTTCTCTTTAAATGAACGAGCTTCTTTACCGCAATTTTGAAGAAGATGGAGTTCCATTTTTCTTTTTGGTTTTTAAAGTTTCTTTGAAAAAAACACACTTTCTGATAGGCTGCCACATGTAGGGGTGTCAACGGGTTAGGTTTGGTTCGGACCCAGGTAGAATCAGACTTGGGACCGATTTTTGGGTATGGTATCAGGTCCGAACCCAGTCCTAATCGGGTCCACTAGAAGAGAAACCGTACCCGGATCTGATAAGATTACATGAAAAAGACCCAGACCATATCCGGTAAAATAATATGTTTTATGATTTTTTACATTGAAAATTGTTGGTCATAATAGGAACTCGGGTCGGGCCCCGGTCTGGTATAAAATTTCACAAACTATAGCTGGATCCATGTATTAATCGGACCTTTGGGTCCAGACCTGGGTCTTATCATTTATCACCATACCCGGACCCTATAGGGCTTGGTCCGGGTCGGGTCTGGGTAAACCAGACCGGTTGACACCCCTAGTGACATGTATGCGTTAGAATAAAGTTTAAAATTGAGTTGGTTCAAGTATGTATAATTAGTTTAGATATAAAAATGGCTTAGGTACAAACATGTTTTCAGTAGAATATGGGCTCATGTCCGGATTGATTCCATAAAAAATAATTTCACAAGAAATAATAGAGTACTTATCATCCAGGAAGGGTTGGGCATAAATCAATTCACCATTTAAAACCAACATGCCTAAGAACCGAACAAGATCTCAATCAGGTCTATATTTTTGAGTCCCTCCCGACCGGAGTATCTTAGACTTTAGATGATATTTTTAAAATCACACCAACTTATTTTAGTGATAATAAAAACCACACCCAAGTATAAAAAATTGTTAAAAAAACATAACTAAACTTATGCTCTGTTAATCAAATCCATATTTATATTCCCTTAACTTGGGTTAACACTAGCTCAAGGTAGGTTTTGAGGATAAATTTTCTAATTTACCCTCAAAGTTCTTTTTCTTTTGTTAAGCTTTCCCAATTTACTCTTCTTCCCCAAGTCTTTCTTCCTCTCTCCCGATGCCTATGACACCTGATGTAAACGGTAAGCTCTCTCTCTCTCTCTCTCTCTCTCTCTCTCTCTCTCTCTCTCTCTCTCTCTCTCTCTCTCTCTCTCTCTCTCTCATGATTTTCTTTTCTATGCTTTTCAAATCTTAAACTCAATTGTTCTAAGATACTGGAAAGCATGGAAACTGAGTTGGACTTTCAACAGTTTGAGACCTGATAATGTGCTAAACCCTAACCTCAAAGGCTGGTTAAAGTTTCGTTAGAGGACAATCTTCAGCTTTGCATGTCCTGTTCAATGTAACCAATTGATCCAGATCCAACTCAATGAAGGAAGACAACTTGCCTAAAACGTCTTAAGAAGATAAAGCTAATGAGGTTAAGAGTCCAACCTTACCTAAAGCAACTCATGTGATTAAGGTAAAAAGAAATCACAAGAAAAAAAAATAGCAACTATTAATGGTCAAAATAGAAGGATTCTATGTAACAAAGAAGTTGATGCGCATATATAAGAGATTCTATGCTCTCAGGATAATTGAAGATCTGAGAGCTTATCCGTGGATGTAGCTTAGTCTAAGACCGAACCATGGACATTGTGTGTTCACTTATTTGGGTGTGATTTTATAGTATTAGAGCCATAAAAATCTCTCTCTCTACCCGTTCAACTTAATCATCTACCTCAAGTCTGTCCATGATGACATCAGTTTTGGGTATGCTTTCTGATCCCTTATGCCCAATAATGTTCACCTCTTTCAACTGACCTCTAAGAACTACCTTTTATGGAAGTCTCACTTCAGATGAGTTTTTCATACTTATGGACTCATGGGGTACGTTGATAGGTCCAAAACTGCCCCACCAAAATTTGTTGAAGGCTTGATTTGAATCCAACTGGTTAAAATATGACTAATTGATCCTTAGTTGGATCATATCTTCACTATCGAAAGCTATCCATACTCAAGTTATAGGTCTGAACTTCGCATATAAACTTTGGAAAGGAGAGCTCAATTGATCAGGTTGTACCTGCAACCAACTTTATTGCTCAACATTCCAACCGTGGTAGAGGTGGTCGTAACTGTGGTCATGAAAGAGGTCAATCTGCTGATTGATTCAATAATCAAGGAGAAAGGAATGTTAACAACCCAAGAGTGGTATGTCAATACTGTGATAAACCAGGCCACTCAACAAAGCAATATTACCAAATCACTAATTCTGAGCAGAACAAAGTGACACCTCCTACAACTTTACATGTGGCGCCTCACTCGAGTTCCTCTGTCTATAGTGATGATGGTCAATACCCTGATCCGGAGGCCACCCATCATGTCACCAGGGACATAAATAATCTTTTCATCTATGCCGACTATCAGGGATCAGACTTTGTTTGTATTGGTGATGGTACAAGTTTGAGAATCGATCTCATAGGCTCCTCTAATTTTCAGCATTGTCTTGTTTTGAAAGATATCTTGCATGTCCCGAGCATTATTAAAAATTTATTGTTAGTTCAGAAGTTTTACAAAGATAATGACATGTTCTTTGAATTTCATTGTTTAAAGGTGAGTTGCAGAGGGATGCAACTACTTCAAGTTACAGTAAGGGCTCTACAATGTGCACATGAGCAACGAGGTTTAAGTTCTTGTTGATGAAAGAAATAGCATAGATGGGTGACATAAGCAGTTTGCACATCTTGCACTTCGCATAGTGCAACAAATTTTGACTAGTTTTGATTTACCTTATGAAAAGACGGTTGATTTTTGAGACTTGCCTTCTGGGCAAGAGTCATAATTTAACATTTAAACGATTTTCTCATGCAATTCATGAACCTTTAGAAATTGTTTATTATGATGTATGGGGGTCTGCCCTTATTATTGGACATGACGGGGATAGATACTACGTTATTTTTATTGATATTTTTTCAAGTTCACGTGAATATATATCATCAAACAAAAGTCTGATGTGTGGGAGTTTTTTAAAATTTTAATTACGTTGAGAATGTCATTGGGAAGAAGATAAAATATCTTTATACAGACTCGGGTGAAGAGTATCAATCTCTCTCCAAATTTCTTGTGTCTTTACCAACCTCTAGTGATGGTTTCAATCAAGACAGTCAAGAAGATTCATCTGTGT